>NC_092769.1:42752347-43052347 GCF_047496795.1 Chiloscyllium punctatum | reverse complement strand
CATTTACCAGTCCTCCCACTCTCCAAAATTTCCAGAAAGCTCACCAGCAATGCCTCCACAATCACCTTTGGCATTTCTTTAGAACTACGGGGTGTTCTCCAACTAGTCTCACTGATTGATCCAACTTCACCTTCCCAAGCTCCTTCTCCTTACTGGTGGTCGCTATACTCACCTCTACCCTCTGACTGTCTTGAAGTTCTAACATTTTGCTGGTGTCTTCCACCGTGAAGATTGTTACAATGTATTCAATTCCTCTGCCATTCCATTGCTTCTCATAACTATTCAAGCTTTATTTTTCAACATTGCTTTGTTTGTTCTTTACTCCCTGTCTTCCTTGTTATCTGTCTAAAAATTTGTTTCAACGTTCTTTTCCATTATTAAAAAGCATAATATCATATTTCACCCTCTGCTGCCATTTGCTGTTGTTAGTTATCCCTGCTGGAATTTATAGGCTTCGTAATCGTCTAGATTCCCATAAATCTTCAGCACATTGTACGCATTTTCTTTTACTTTTGTCCTGTCCCTGTTTCGTTATCACGCACGGCTGCCTTGTCTTCCGCTGAATATCTTTATTCTTACTTTGGGATGAATTTCTGACGTGCTGCTGAATTATCTCCAGAAACTCCTGTCATTGCTGCTTCACCATATTTCCGTGTTCAGCTCCCCTTTCAACTAACTCTGGCCAACGCCACCCTCCTGTCTTTTTAGTTACATTACTCAATTATAAGCCATCTCATCCAAAAGTGAGCAATAGATGTAAACTGAAAGAGGGACGTTTGAGACTTGTGACACGAAGAACGATTGGAGGATTTATTAACTGGATGGAAAGACAAAGACAGAGAGAATGAATATAGACGTGAAGATGTAAAAATAGAGACGTCTACATGATTGATAGAATTAGATGTGCTTCCCTATTTGGTTTAACAATTCCTGTGTGCAGTGGTCCTTTATGCAGTATATGTGCAACAGATTAATCTGTTGAAATCCTGGATTTGATGCCAGAACATTTATCTCCTTCAATATGAGAGGCACCAACTGTTGACAGAACCCAGCATATGTTTCCTGGTAGAAAATGGATTAGATTAGATTAAATTACTTACAGTGTGGAAACAGGCCCTTCGGCCCAACAAGTCCACACCGACCCGCCACCCACCCATACCCCTACGTCTACCCCTTGCCTAACACTACGGGCAATTTAGCATGGCCAATTCACCTGACCTGCACATCTTTGGACAGTGGGAGGAAACCGGAGCACCCGGAGGAAACCCGCGCAGACACGGGGAGAATGTGCAAACTCCACACAGTCAGTCGCCTGAGGCAGGAATTGAACCCGGGTCTCTGGCGCTGTGAGGCAGCAGTGCTAACCACTGTGCCACCGTGCCGCCCACAAACAAGTTGGAACACCAGAAGCACGAATTTATAACAGCCATCCGATAAGAATGAAACATTAGTTCAGGGAATGCCAGAAAGGGGCAGGAGGCAGACGGTACATTGAGAGAAGGGGAACAAAACCTCTCAGCTGAAGAGTAAATAACATATTAATATTTTATAAATTTTGTATATCACATGCATCATGTTTGTTAAGTATGTCTCTCTTGTTCATTCTGAATATGTTGCACACATATGAACAATCTTATCTATCTGCACACACGCACAGACACAGACACACACACACACACATACGCACGCACACACCAATGACTGTTCAGCCATTCTATTTGAAATGATTCTGTTTTGTTTACACTTTCATTTGCCATTCCTTCTTCCGAATAAATTATGTTTCTTTCACTGCATTTTATTTTATTCTGTTTGTCAAGAAGACATTGGGGAATGGTGGGGATGTCACTTTACTCCTCATCAGTCTCCACAGCCACTGTCTTCTATTCCTTTCTGTTTATTAACCCATGAAAAATACGTACTGTATCTGACCCCTGAATCCCAATAATCAGGTCAATTTTAAACAGGACACTTACTTTTGCGCTAAGGCTACAAAACATCTCAGAAGGATAATGCATACAAATTGTGCAATAAGATGTTTGCATCTTTACAAACAGATTATAGAATTGCCTTATGTAAACGATAAACAATTAACTGGTAAGAGCGGTGAGAGTAAAATCCAGGGAAATCCGTATTTCTTGTGTATGTTCGGGGCAGTTGTGCCCAGAAGCAGTTTTAATGTTGGAAGTTGTTGTGGTGGAGGACACTTCAGTGTAGTAACAACATCTCGATTGATGCTGTGTAATGATGACTATTCAGGCAGGTTACTATCCCATCCTCGCTATTGTTGGTATTCCTGGTGAGTCGATCTCTGCCCATTTACTAATTCTCTAACCCGTTGTGAATGTCATCATTTTCTCTGTAGTGTATATTTGGCAAAGATCCAAAATATTGTCTTCGCTTTCAATCACAATTTCCATTTCTATACCATGAATTTCATATCCCTCGCTTACAAGCATCTGAGGAGAAACTAAAGTATTCATAACCACCATTACCCCATTTTATCCTGAACTGATTTATATCTCAATATTCCATCTACCACAAAACCTGCCCAATCCCACTCCCACCTTCACAATATCCCCAGTCTTCACTTCTGCCTCAACACTGTTTCTGAATAAACCATCATCCACATCTTTCCAGTTACAATTCTCTTCGGGCACCTCTTCTCGTTACATATATTTTGATCACAACCTTTTTCTTGCCTCGACTTGGATCTATGTGAGGTGCAAAGATTGAAGACAGTTTGATTCTAAAATGACTATCAGTATAACCTGTAACCTCAAACGAGGGAGAGGACTATGCTATCAGTGACCAGGAAGTGACCGTTTCATTGAACTGTCTTGATTCTAGAACTTTCTGACCAGGAGTTGGTGTCACGTCCATCATCTCCCAATTGCAGTGTTCTAATGTATTCACACAGTGACGGAATCAATCTCTGCCTGCTGCTGAGGGTAATACCTTCGTCCTGTCTCCATAATGGAAGGTCCGGAAAATCTTCTAGAAATAATATGGGACAGATTGACTGGTAAAAATAAGAACATGATTAGAATTAATAAAGTGAACTTTCTCAAAAACTAATTGAATTGAAGGTTGGCAAGTTACTGCACCAAATGAGTTCCATCCGAGTTTTCAGAGAAGTGGCATTGCAGCTAGTGAATGAGTTATAGAGACATACAGGACAGAAACAGACGCTTCGGTCCAACCAATCCATGCTCACTATTCCAATTCCAAACTAACTTAATCCCACCTGACCGCGCTTGGCCCATATCCGTACAAACCTTTCCTATTCATGTACATATCCAAATGTCTTTTAAACGTTGTAACGACAAGAAAGAAGTATTGATTACCCTCCAAATTTCTTTAGAATCTGCAATTTATCGTTCCTGCAGACTGGAAAGTAATTATTGTAATTCTAAATATTTAAAACCAGCGCGGGAGGGAAACGAAAAAAAAATGGGTACCATGATGTTAGGTCTGAGGAAAATATTAGAACTTTTTATGAGAAATTTTACAACTCGACGTTTGGGAAATCATGATGTGACTTAGTACAGTCAGCTTAGACTTAGAAACCGGAAATCATCGTTGAGAAACCTGTGGAGTTTGTATTAGTTGATACATCCACAAGAGAGAAAGAGTGCGAGTGGTGTATTTGAATTTGCAGAATACATTTTTTACATTGTTGTTAACAAGTGAGCAAAGGAAGTTGGAGAACATTGGTAAGTTGCAGACGGGGTGATCTGGATATACCACATGGATTGAGAATTGGTCAGTGGAAGCAATACAGTGCTTCTTGCACTTTTATGGATTGAAGGCAGTTACTCATGGGATATCACAAGTTTCAGTGTTTGAACCACAACAATTTGCAAGGCATAGAAATGATTTGGCTATGAGAAATAAACAGAATGCATCTCATTTTGTATTGATTAAATCGTACAAGTTTGAGAAATGTTGTTTTTCAAAAGGACCTGAATGTCCTTGATCATGAGTCACCAAAAATAGCACATCCAAGGCCGTAAGTATTGGCATCTTATATTGTATGCTGCCCTTCATTGTCATATGATTTATGTGCAAAACTAAAGCCGTCTTCCCGTATTTGTAGGGCCTTGATTAGAGATTATTTGGAGCACTGTGTAGAGGTGTGATCTTCTTTATAAGGCACGATGTCATTAACACAGACACTACTGAAGTAAGTATTAGCAGTCTAATCCATGAGATGATGACTCCATGAGGAGACAGTGATGGAACTGAGTATTTAATCTGTCGTGCTAGGAGACAAAGAGGGATGATTGCGCTGAAACGTGAGGATTAGCGACGATCACATATTTCTGAAAGAGACACTGTTAGGGTGAGAAATGATTAATTTATTAGATTTATTGTCACATGTGCCTAAGTCCAGTGAAAGCTTTATTTATGAGCAGTACAGGCAGATGACAGTAAGCAAGGACGCACAGATCATAGGGTGAAAAATAAATGTGGACATAGTAAGGCGTGCAGGTTACAATGCGCAGAACATTGAAAAAACATGATCAACATGAACAAGATCTTTATTATTTGGAGTTACAGAGTCCATTCATCAGTCTAATATAGCATCCCTGATACTTTATGTGCCTGAATGATCTTTCCCCACATTAATTTGCCATCGGCATGAGGTCCTACAAGAAAAAGCTAGGGAGTTAGGAACCAACTTAACAAAGTAGGACCTCGGAGGATTGCTACATTGTCAAGTACTAGTCAGTGTAGGAATGATTAAATAATCAGGAAGAATGTGTGGCTTGAGAGATGGTGCAGGAGGGAGGGGTTCCGATTTTTGGGATATTGGGACCGGTTCTGGGGGAGGTGAGACTATTACAAATTGGACGGTCTACATCTGGATAGGACTGGAGCCAATGTTCGATGGAGTGCATTTGCAAACGCTGTTGGGAAGGGTTTAAACTAATGTGGCAGGGGATCGGGTAAAAAATCTGTTTAGTGAAATGAAAGGAGGTAGTAACTAAAGCCTAAGTAACTCGATAATGAATTCAACATGACTGAGGGGAAGAGGAGGCAGGAAGCGGAGGATGAACACAGAGGGACTTGTCGTTTTAATGCAAGAACGTAAGGCAGGTGAACGTAGGGCTTGGAATAGTACCTGGGAATATAATGTTATTGTTGTTACTGAACTTGGTTGAGGGAATGGCGTGATTGACAACTAAATATCCCAGGACATTAATGCTTCAGGCGGGGTAGAGAAGAAGGTAAAAGGGGTGGATGACAAGCATCACTGGTCAAAGAAGATATCACAGCAGTGCTGACGCAGTGCCCCATGGAAGATTCGAGCAGTGATGCAATATGGGCAGAGCTCAGAAAGAGAAAGGGCGCAGTAACAATGCTGGGATTGTACTACAGGCCTCCCAACACCGATCAAAGTACAAATGTGTAGATAGATCACAGAAAGATGTGGGAGCAACAGGATGGTGGTGATAGGAGATTTTAAGTTTCCTAAAATTGACTGGGATTCACTTAGTGTTAGAGGTCTAGATGGAGCAGAATTTGTAGGACCATCCAGGAGCGTTTTCTAGAGCAGTGTAGAAACAGTTCAACTCTGGAATCGGCCATGCCAGACCTGGTGTTGGGAAATGAGCCCGTCCAGGCAGTGGAAGTTACAGTGGGGGATTACTTTGGGAATAATGATCACAATTCTTTTAGTTTTACAATATTCATGGAGAAAGATGAGAGTGGTCCTAAATGAAGAGTGCTAAACTGGTGGAAGGCCAACTATAGCAAAATTCGGCAAGAGCTGGGGAACGAGGATTAGGACCAGCTGTTTGAAGGGAAATCCGCAAATGATAGGTGGAAGGTTTTTGAGGAGAGGTTAATTAGTGTTCAGGAGAGATATGTTCCTGTGAAAATTATGGATAGAAATGGCAAGGATAGGAAACCATAGATGACAAGTGATATTGTGACACTAACTAAAAGGAAAAAGAATGAGTACATAATATCTAGGTGAACGAAGATATACGAGGCCTAGGAAGAATATTGTGAATGTAGGACCAATCTGAAGTGAGGAATTAAGAGGTCGAAAAGGGGTCATGAGATATCCTTAGCCAGCAGGATTAAGGAAAACCTTAAAGCATTTTGGTCACATAAAACGCGAAAGAGGGTAGCTAGAGAAAGGGCCCACTCATGGACAAAACAGGAAAGATATGCTTGGAGGCAGAGAAATCGGGAGAGATTCTTAATGAGTACTTTGCATCGATATTCACCAAGGAGAGGGGCTGGGTGGATGTTGAGGTTAGGGATAGATCTTTGATTACTCTTTGTCAAGTCTGCATAAGGAGGGAGGAAGTGGTGTGTTTTCCAAAAGACATCAAGAAAGACAAGTCCCCAGGTCTGGATGGGATCTTCCCAAGGTTACTGAGGGAAGCGAGAGAGGAAATAGCTGAGGCTTTCACGGATATTGTTGCAGCGTCCTTGAACACGGGGGAGGTCCCTGGGGAATGGACAATTTCTAATGGTGTCTCCTTGTTTAAGGAAAAATCCAGGAAATTACAGACCTGTGATCCTGACGTCAGTGGTAGGGATGCTACTGGAGAAGATACTGAGGGATAGGATATATACCCATTCAGAATACAATGACTTCTCCGTGCGAGGTAGCATGGTTTTCTGCAGGTATGGTAATGGCTTACAAACTTAATAGAATTGTTTGAAGAGGTGACAATGTTGATTGATGAGGGAAGGGATATAGATGTCATACAGATGGACTTTAGTAAGGCATTCGATAAATTTCCCCATGGTAAATTGAAGAAGAAGGTGAAGTTGCATGCGTGTTCTAGCTAGATGGATAGAAAACTGGTTAGGAAACAGGAGACAGAGAGTAACAATGGAAGGGAGGTTATCAAAATGGAGATCTGTGACCAGTAGTGTCCCACAGGGGCCCTTGCTGCGACATTGGTTTTTGTGGTAGACATAAATGATTTGGAGGAAGGTGTAGCTTGTTTCATTAGCAAGTTTTCAGATGACACTAAGATTGGTGGAGGAGCAGACAGTGAAGGGGACTGTCCGAGAATACAGCAGAATATAGATAGATTGGGGAGATGGGCAGAGAAATTACAGATGGAGTTCAATTTGGACAAATGTGAGGCGATGCATTTTGTCCGATCCAATCCAAGAGCAAACTATACAGTAAATAGTAAAGTATTGGGGAAAATTGATGTACAGAGACATCTAGGTGTTCAGGTCCATTGTTCCCATTGAAGGTGGCAAGGCAGATCAGTAGAGTGGTGAAGAAGGTGTTCGGCATGGTTTCCTTCATTGGATCGGGTACTGAATATAAGAGTTTGCAGGTCGTGTTACAGTTGTATAAGACTATAGTTCAGCCACATTTGGAATACTGCATACAGTCTGGTCGCCACACTAGCAAAACGATGTGGATGCTTTGGAGAGAGTGCAGAGGAGGTTCACCAGTATGTTGCCTGGTATGTAGGGTGCCAGCCATGAAGAAAGATTGAACAAATAAGGATTATTTTCATTAGATAGACGGTGGTTGAGGGGGATCCTGATCCTTGGATGGCGAGGCATATTGAGGATCTGGTAAGGACATTAAAGAAGGCATACATTGGGTTTAAGATATTGGGCTTAAGTGAATCCTTAGATGACTACACAAAGTGTAGAAGCACCCTTAAGAGGGGAATCTGAAGCCTGAAAAAAGGACATGACATGGATCGCTCAGAAAAGGTGAAAGATAATCCCAAGAGGTTCTCTAGTCATATTAAGAGTAGAAGCATGATTCAGGATAGAATAGGTCCCCTTACTGATGAGCATGGCTGTCCTTGTGTGTGTGTGTTTGTGGGGGGTATTGTTTAATGAATATTTCTCCTCCATGTTTAATCAGGAGCAAATGATGCATACTAAGGAAATAAGGAAAACAAGTGGGAATGTTTTGCTCTGCATGCATATTACTAGAGTGGAGGCATTTTCTACCTTAAAGCACAATAGGGTGAATAAATCCCCTGGGCAAGAATATGTCCATCGTCGGATGTTATGGGAGGCTAGGAAAGAAATTGCACAGGCCCTTGCACAGATTTTTGCTTCATCGTTTGCCACTGGAGTGGTTCCATTGTTTAAGAAAGGTAGCAAAGACAAACCAGGGAGCTCTTAGTCAGTGAGTGGAACATCAGTGTTAGGCAAGTTGTTGGAGATGATAATGAGAGACAGGATGAACTAACATTTGGAAATTCAAGGTCTGATTAGAAATAGTCAGCATGGATTAGTGTGCAGGAAATCATGTCTGAAAAATCTTTTAAATTGTTTCAAAGAGATAACCGTGAGAATACATATGGGAAGGACAATGGATTATCTATATATGGACTTTAGTAAGACGATTGACAAGGTCCCATACGGCAGGTTAGTCAGTGAGTTTAGGTGATTTGCGATCCAGAGAGAGCTAGCTAATTGGATTCAAAATTGGCTCAATGGTAAGAAGCAGAGGGTGATGGTTGAAGATTGTTTCTCTGACTGGAGGTCTATAATTAGTGCCACTGGTGTCAGTGCTGAGAACTTTGTTATTTGTTATTTACATAAATGTTCTGCATGTGAATATACAATGCATGATGAGGGCCATAAGACATTGGAACAGAAATTGAAATATTCAGCCCATCGAGTCTGCTCCACTATTCAGTCATGGTTCATAATTTTCTTAACACCATTCTTCTGCTTTCTCGCCATAATCCTTGATCCCCTTGACAATCAAAAACCTGTCCATCTCAGTCTTATATATACTCAGTAAGCTGGCCTCCACAGCCTTCTGTGGCACTGAATTCCATGGATTCCCCACTCTCTGGCTGAAGAAGTTTCTCTTTATCTCCGTTCTAAAAGCTGTTCCATTTACTTTGAGGCTGTGCCCTCGGGTACTAGTCTATTTTACCAATGGAAATATCTTCACAACCTCTATTCTGTCCAGACTATTCAGTATATTTCAATTAGATCTCCTCTCATCCTTTTAAAATCCATTAAGTAAAGATCCAGAGTCCTCAAAGTTTCCTCATGTGTCAAGCTTTTCATTCCTGGGACCATTCTCGTGAAACTCCTCTGAGCACATTCCAAGGCCAGTATAAATCTTCTGAGATAAGGGGCCCAAAACTGCACAACATACTCCAAGTACTCCCAAGAAGGTTACTAGATTTATGGATGATACCATTAGGAGGTATCGTTGATAGCGATGAACATTATCAGAAATAATAGAGGGATTTTAATCTGATGGGGAAGTGAGCTGAGGATTGGCAACTGCGATTAAATACAGATAAGTCGGAGGCGTTACACTTTGGAAAGTAAAACAAAGATAGGGGTTATACAGTAAATGGTTAGATTCTGAGGAATGTTGTGGAACAGAGGGACCTCGGATCACAAGTCCATATTTCACGGGAAGAGGCGTCACGGGTAGAAAGGGCGGTAAAGAGGGCGTTTAGCATGCCGGCCTTCAACTATCAAAGCATTGAATATAGGAGTTGGGACATTATGCTATCTTTCTGTAAGTCGTTGGTGAGGCCACACTTCGAGCATTGTGTACAGGTTTGGTCATCCTGTTAACCTGAAACGAGTGCAAAGAAGTTTGACAAGAATGTTGTCAGGACTAATAGGCCAGCGTTATAAGGAGGGGTGGGCCAGGTTCGGATATCATTCCTTGGAATGTAGGAGAATGAGGGGGTGTTTTTATGGAGATGCATAATATTACGCGGACCATAGATAGGGTGAATGCATCGAGTCATTTTCCCAGAGATTACAGACTGAAAACTACAGGGCATTCTTTTATGTGAGGGGGTAAGATTTAAGAAGGACCGGAGGGCCAGTTTCATTATGCAGAGAATGGTTTTGAAATGTAATGGGCTGCCAGAAAAAGTGGTTTAGGCAGGTACAATAGCAACATGTAAAACAAATGAATTGATACATAGATGGGAAGGGTTGAGAGTGATATGGTTCAAATGTGGGTACTTGGAATTAGTTGAGTGGGCAGCATGGTCAGCACAGACCAGTTTGGGCCGAAGGGTCAGTTCCCATGCTCGATCACTCTATGATTCAATGACACGCCAATCAAGTCAGTGACACAGTGTCACTCCGGCTTATACCAGCCCACACCATGTCACTGTCAGGGGGACACTCCGGGCTACACCAGCCCACACCATGTCACTGTCAGGGGGACACTCCGGGCTACACCAGCCCACACCATGTCACTGTCAGGGGGACACTCCGGGCTACACCAGCCCACACCATGTCACTGTCAAGGGAACACTCTGGGCTATACCATCCCACACAATATTACTCTCGTGGATAGAGCAGCCCACATCATCTCGCCATGCAGTGGCTTCTATCATTTGATTGTCAAAGTTGCAGATCTTATCCACCTGCTTGGTAATGTTCTCGAGGACGTCAGTAATCCCCATCATACACTTGCCCTTTACTATGTAGCAAGCCCGAACCTCTTTGCCGTTTAGGTAGTCGAGGATATACCGGTTTTGCTGAGGGGATAGACGTAATTCTAAGAGCATATCCTTACTTCCTGCTAAGTCCAAACGGTCTCCTTGCCCAAGCGGGTTAGACCATAAATAAGATAGTTTCAATTTGGATGGCTAATAATTCCTGCAGATCCTCCTCAGGAAAACGTGCTGAGAAATGTGTAAGCCAGAAACGGGACTTTACTGTTACCCAAAGAAATACCACCCCTCCAATGCGTGCAGAATACAGGTCAAACTGAACGTTTAGTAGGGAAACCCCAGCCCCATTCCCACGTAGTTGGGCAGGGAACAGAAGTTATGAAAACTGCCCTATCAGCTACAGCACAGAAATTACCTATTTCATTAAGAACAATGAAGTTAGTCACTTTGCCTTGGCTGACAAAAATAATATCCAGGTTTAGTTTAGATAATGGAGGGGCTTCCCAATATGAAGCAGGCCTGTCATTGTGACAACCCTGAAAGTATAGTTAGTCCATAGCTGCAAAATATGGTCGCACTGGGCTCTTAGGGTGAAAGCGATTCAATAAAAAAGTGATGGGTCTTTCAGTAAGAGATGTGATTACTGTCCCAGATTGGTTCATTCCACCCCACAATTGAGAAGATGGAGGTGCTGTTAGGGGTCTCATAGTAAGGTGTGTGCCATTAAATACCACAAAGAGCCTGAATATCCACAATAACAGGGACACACTCCTCCAGTAGGCATATGCATGAGGTGTGAGGCGCCACAGGGAAGCAGTAGTAGTTCGTACATTGGACAAAGGCACATGGAATAAACAGTCACATTCACTTAAGTGCTTCCCCATCCTGTACAGTTGTAACAAATTCGATAGGCTTCCCCGGATTTATTATAGGAATTCTACAAGTTAGCAGGTGGGGATAAGTAATAATCAAAGGGAAGATTATATCCGATAAATGCCTAACAGGTATTCCATACTCTGTATTTGGGATTCAGGAGGGGGAAAGGGGTCAAAGAGTCCTTTGCTGATGTGAGGACGTAACGCACCACTTCATGCTGGCTGAATATTTGATGATGACTTTGCAAAAGCAAATTGTTAGTGAAGGACAACATCTCCCCCTTTCTCTTTTGCAACGTGCCGATTTAGACCTCTTGGAGTAGAGGCAACGCCTACCAGAAACACCGAAAGCACAACTGAAATCAAACTGGCTCAAAACACCTTGACAGGGTAAAGCCCAATGAACTTTTCGATCTTCTTGGTGCAGTTGACCATTGCGGCAGTCATTCTTGGTAACATTCCCTACATCAAAGGAATCAGTTTCTCGGGCACGTAAGGACATATTTTCAGCTTAAACGGTACACAGTTTCTGGTTGTTCAGGATCACACAGGTAAACAGCCCCCTCTTCAGCACTAATGCAGGCGACAACGAGTCCACATAACAGGGTAATTTCGATCTTCATCTTAATGGTCGTTCTGCATTAATGTCAAACATTAGAAGAATTACGATTCGAAACATGCAGCTATATCATAGTAGTCTGGTTTGTTATCGACTGATTCCGGTTCGTTTTCCAGTTCCCCATCGTCTCCATCTCCATCATCACCACCACCACAGCCACCACCCCCACCCCCCCCACCCCGGAATGGCCTCATCTATTGACCTTGGAATGATGAAGGTGAACCCAGGCGGAATGCACGGCGACCTTTACAGCAGACAGGCTGGTGTGGAGACCCTGGAAGGGCCCTTGCCATTGAGGTTGGTGGCTGCAGCTTGTCCAAATCATGATGAGAATAAAAGAGTTGGAAATTTAATAATTGGGATATTGTTGAGGGAGGGGAGCAGCACCGACCTTAGACTGAAGATCTCCCAAAACTTTGGTCAAAGAAAGAACACAGGAGGACATATCCTCAGTCATGTGTTTGAAATGAATACGGGAGGAGGCATCATTCCAATGTGAGAGGACAGCTCGACTTCGGATGATTTCGGCTGGGGACAAGCGAGGTTTCCCCACAGGAGTTTACTGTAGGTGGAACAACACCAGAGGCACCAACCTCACCCAGGAAAGACCTGTATCAGAAGTCCATTTGGTAAGTTTAGTTTTCAGAATCTGGTCACCAGGCTCCACGAGCCCTGCAGCCTGTCGGCAATAAGCACAATGAAGTTGGTGGTGGATCCCAAAATGAGAGCATAATTCCTCATTAATATCTACAATAAAATGGGGGGCATTGTCAGAATGTAGACAAAAGCAAATACCAAGGCAGGTAATAATCTCCTTGAGTAAAATATTTTCAACAATTTTAGCAGTAACGTTGGAAGTGAGGTAAGCTTCAACCCACCAAGGAAAAAAAAATAACAATGACCAAAACATACTTATAGTGCTGACAACTTTGCAACTCAATGAAGTCTTTAAACATCTTTTGCAGTTGGCATTAGTTTGTCAGAGGTCGACTCACACTTGTCAGAGAGCATAGAACATAGAACGTACAGCACAGAACAGTCCCTTTGACCCACGATGTTGTGCCGAGATTTAATCCTAATGTAGAATATAGTAACAACCTATGCACCCCTCAACTCACTGCTATGCATGTGCATGTCCAGCAGTCGCTTAAATGTCCCCAGTGACTCTGCTTCAACCACTACCACTGGTAACGCATTCCATGCATTCACAACTGTGTAAAAAAAAACCCTCTGACATCTCCTTATACCTTCCTCCTAATATTTTCAAACTATGAGTGCTAATACCAGTCATTCCTACCGTGGGGAAAGTTCTCTGGCTATTGACTATCAGTTCCTCTCATTATTTTGTACACCTCTGTCTGGTCACCTCTCTTCCTCCTTCTCTCCAGAGAGAAACGTTCGAGCCTATTCAACCATTCTTTATAAAGCAAGCCCTCCAGTTACCATCCTGGTAAACTTCTTTGCACCCTTTTCCAAGCACCTGTATCTTTCCTATAGTAGGACGACCAGAACTGGACACAACATTCCAAGTATTGCCTCACCAGGGACTTGTAGAGCTGCAGCAAAACCTCATGGCTCTTAAGCTCTATCTCGCTGTTAATGAACGCCAAAATACCATATTCTTTCTTAACAACCCTATCCACTTGTGTGGCAACTTTGAGGTATATATGTACTTGCACACCAAGATCCCTCTGTTGCTCCATACTGCCAAGAATCCTGTCTTTAATCCTATATTCAACATTCGAGTTCCAATTATTCAAAATGCATCACCTCGCATTTATCCAGGTTGAACTCAATCTGCCATTTCTCAGCCCAGCTCTGCATTCTGTCAGGCTGCAGCCTGCATTGTCCTCTATATTATCAACGACACCTCCAAACTTTGTGTCATCTGCAAATTTACAAACTCACCCCTCAACCTCCTCATCCAAGTCAGTTATAAATACTACAAGGAGCAGAGGCCCAAGTACAGAGCCCTGCGAGACCCCACTGAACACTGTCGTCCAGGAAGAATACATTCCATCTACAGCCACTCTCTGCTTTCTGTCAGCTAGCCAATTCTGTATATACCTGTTTAATGCCTGGAAACAGAGTGTTGATGGAGGGTTGTCTGTGTATGTCTGATTAATGGTTGGTGATCGGGTGGTGGTGCAGGGTTAGTGTGTGTTTTCTGTACATATCTGTTTAATGACTGGAGACTGACTGGTGGTGGTCGAAGGTTGTGTGTGTATTTCTGTGCATATCTGCTCAATGGAAAGAGAATAGGGTGGTGGTGGAGGGTTGTGTGTGTGTGTGTTTCTGTGTATCTCTGTTTAATGAAAGCAGATAGGGTTATCGTGGAGGGGTGTGTGAGATTCTGTGTTTATCTATTTAAGGGCTGGAGACAGGGTGGTGGTAGAGGGTTGTGCGTGTATATTTCTGTGTATATCTGCTCAATGGCAGGACAACAGGGTGGTGGTAGAGGGTTGTGTGTGTGTTTCTGTGTATATGTGCCTAACGCCAGGAGAAGGGTGGTGGTGTGTGTTTCTGTGTATATCTGTTAAATGGCAGGAGACAGGGTGGTAATGGACGGTTGTCTGTGTCTTCCTGCATATATCTGCTTAATGTCAGCAGGCACGTTGTTCATGGAATATTGTGTGTGTTTCTGCATGTATCTATTTAATGGCAGGAGACAGGGTGGTGGTGGAGGGTTGTGCCTGTATGTGCGTTTTTGTGTATATCTGTTTAAGGGCAGTAGGCAGGGTGTTCGTGGAAGGTTGTGTGTGTGTGTTTCCGTGTATAACTATTTGATGACAGGAGACAGGGTGGTGAAGGAGGTTTTAGTGAGTGTGCGTGTGCGTTTCTGTGCATATGTGCTTAATGGCACGAGACAGTTTGGTGTGTGTGTGTGTCATTGTCTGTGTGTTTTTTTGTTGTGTGTATGTTTCTGCATATATCTATTTAATGGCAGGAGACAGGGTGTTGTTGGAGGGTAGAGTGCCTGTGTCTGTGTGCTTACTGGCAGGAGACAGGGTGGTGGTGGAGGGTTGTGTATGTATGTGTGTTTCTGTGTATATCTGTTTAAGGTCAGTAGGCAGGGTGTTTGTTGAAGGCTGTATGTGTGTTTCTGTGTATATCTGTTCACTGGCAGGAGAGAGAGTGTGGTGGTCGAGGGTGGTATATGTGTTTCTGTGTATATCTGTTTAATTGCAGGAGACAGGCTGGTGGTGGAGGGTGGTATGTGTTTGTTTCTGATTATATCTGTTTCATGGCAGGAGGCATGGTGGCGGTTGAAGGTTGTGCGTGTGTTTCTGTGTATATCTGCTTAATGGCAGGCAACAAGATGTTCTTCGGGGGTTTGGTGTCTGTGTGTGCGTTTCTGTGTATATCTGTTTAATGGCAGAAAACAATGTGGTGGCTAACAGTTGTGTGTTTGTGTATTTCTACGTTTAGCTGTTTAATGGCAAGAGACAGGGTTGTGGTGGAAGTTTGTGTGTGTGTTTTTCTGTGCATGTCTGTTTAAAGGCAGTAGACAGGGTGATGGTGTTGAGATGTGTTTGTGGCTGTTTATATCTGCTTAATCGCCAGAGAGTGTGTGATGGTGGAGGGTTGTGTGTGTGTGTTTGTATGTGTCTCTGATTAATGGCAGCAAACAGGGTGGTGGTGGAGGGTTCTGTATATGTGTGTGTGTTTATATGTATATCTGTTTAGTGGCAGGAGACAGGGCGGTGGTTGAGTGTAGTGTGCGTGTATGTGCGTATATCTACTTAATGGCATGAAATAAGATGGTGGTGCAGGGTTGTGTGTGTGCTTCTGCATACATCAGTTTAATGTCGGGTGACAGGGTGGTAGTGGAGGGTTGAGTGTGTGTGTTTCTGTAGATATCTATTGAATTTCAGGATACAGGGATGTGGTAGAGGTTTGTGTGTGTTTCTGTGTACATGTGATCAATGGTAGAAAACAACTTGTTGGTGTAGTGTCGGGTGTGTGTTTCTGTGTATCGCTGTTTAATGGCAGGAGACAGGATGGTAGTGAAAGGTCGTGTGTGTTTCTGTGTATAATTGATTTATGGAGGCAAGCAGGGTAGTGGTGGAGGGTTCACTATGTGTATGTTTCTGTATATACCTCTTTAATTGCAGGAGACCGGCTGTTGGTGGAGGATGGTATGTGTTTGTTTCTGAGTACGTCTGTTTCATGGCAGGAGACATGGTGGCGGTTGATGGTTGTGCGTGTGTATCTGTGTATATCTGCTTAATGGCAGAAAACAAAGTGGTGGTGTACGGTGGTGTGTGTATTTCTATGTATATCTGTTTAATGGCAGGAGACAGGGTTGTGGTGGAGGGTGGTGTGTGTGTGTGTTTGTGGATATCTGTTTAATGATAGGAGACAGTGTGGTGGTGGAGGCTTGTCTGGATATTTCTGTAAATATCTGTTTAATTGCAGCAGACAGGGTGGTTTTGGAGGTTAGTGAGTGTGTGTTTCTGAATGTTACTGTTTAATGAATGTAGATAGGGTGGTCGTGGAGGGTTGTGTGTGTTTCTGTGTGTATTTGTTTTATGGCAGAAAACAATGTGGTAGTGAAGTGTTGTGTGTGTGTTTCTGTGTATCTCTGTTTAATTGCAGCAGACAGGGTGGTGTTGGAGGAATGGGTGTGCGTGTTTTTGTGTATATCTGTTAGACAGGAAACCGGGTGGTGATGGAGAGTTGTCTGTATGTTTCTGTAAATATATGTTTAATTGCTAAATGACAGTAAACAAATTGCTGTTCAAGGGGTGTGTGCGTGTGTAATGGCAGGAGACAGGGTGTTGGTGTCGAGCTGGGTGAGTTTCTGTTTAATCACCGGAGAGTGTGTGAGAGGGGAGGTGTGTGTGTGTGTGTGATTGGGGAGGTGTGAGGTGTGAGTGTGATTGGGGAAGTGTGAGGTGTGAGTGTGATTGGGGAGGTGTGAGTGAGTGAGAATGTGTGAGTGTGTGAGTGTGTATCTGATTAATGGCAGCAAACGGGTTGGTGGTGGAGGGTTCTGTATGTGTGTGTGTTTCTGTGTATATCTGTTTCAGGGCAGGAGACAGGCTGGTGGTCGATGGTTTTCTGTGCGTATTTCTGTGTATATCGGCTCATTGGCAGGAGAACAGCGTGGTGGTGGAGGGCTGTGTGTGTGTTTCTGTGCATATCTGTTTATTGCCAGGAGACAGGGTGGTGATGTAGGGTTGTATGTGCGTGTTTCTGTGTCTATTTGTTTAATAGTAGGAGACAGGGTGGTGATGGAGGGTTGTGGGTGTATTTCTGTGTCTATTTGTTTAATAGTAGGAGACAGGGTGGTGATGGAGGGTTGTGGGTGTATTTCTGTGTGTACCTGTTTAATGGCAGGAGGCAGGGTGTTCGTGGAGTGTTGTGTGCGTGTTTCTGTATACATCTATTTAATGGCTGTGCACAGAGTGGTGGTGGAGGGTAGTGTGTGTGCGTGTTTCCGTGTATAACTGTTTAATAGAGAAAGTGAGGACTGCAGATGCTGGAGATCAGAGCTGAAATGTGTTGCTGGAGAAGCGCAGCAGGTCAGGCAGCATCCAAGGAGCAGGAGAATCGACGTTTCGAGCATGAGCAGCAATCAATTTATTGAAGAAGGGCTCATGCCCGAAACATCGATTCTCCTGCTCCTTGGATGCTGCCTGACCTGCTGCGCTTTTCCAGCAACACATTTTCAGCTACAACTGTTTAATGACAAGAGACAGGGTGGTGCTGGAAATTAGTGTGTATGTTTCTGTATGTATCTGTTTAATTGCAGGACACAGTGGTGGAGGAGGGTGGTATCTGTGTGTGTTTCTGTGTATATCTATTTAATGGCAAGAGACAGTGTGGTGGTAGAATGTAGAGTGTCTGTGTTTCTGTGTCTATGTGGTTACTGGCAGGAGACAGGATGGTGGCGGAGGGTTGTTATGTATGAGTGTTTCTGTGAATATCTGTTTAAAGGCAGTAGGCAGGGTCTTCGTGGAAGGTTGTGTGTGTGTTTCTGTGTATATCTGTGTAATGGCAGGAGTCAGGGTGGTGGTCAAGAGTTTGTGTTTGTATGTTTCTGTGTATATCTATTTAATGATAGGAGACAGGGTGATGGTTCGAGGATTGTGGGTGCATTTCTGTGTATATCTACTCAATGGCACAGTTCAGGGTGATGGAGTCGAGATGTGTGTGTCTGTTTATACCTGCGTATTAATCCCCTTCTTCAGCTCCCTCCTGGCTATCCTGTATTCCTCCAACGCTCTGTCTGAACCTTGTTTCCTCAGCCTTATGTAAGCCTCCTTCTTCCTCTTTACAAGACATTCAACCTCCCTCATCAACCAAAGTTCCCTCACACGACCATCTCTTTCCTGCCTGACAAGTACATACAAATCAAGGACACGTCGTATCTGTTCCTTGAAAAAGTTCCACATTTCAATGACATCCTTCCCTGACATCTATGCACCCAACTTATGCTCCTCAGATCCTATCTTGCAGCATCGTATTTACCCTTCCCCCAATTGAAAAACCTACCCTGTTGCATGCACCTATCTCTCTCCATAACCAATGCGAAAGTCACAGAATTGTGGTCACCATCACCAAAATGCTCACCCACTAACAAGCCCATCACTTGCCCTGGTTCATTACCGAGTACCAAATCCAATATGGCCTCCCCTCTGGTTGGACAATCTACATACTGAGTTAGAAAAGCTTCCTGGACGCACTGCACAAACACCGCCCCGTCCAATCTACTTGATCTAAAGAGCTTCCAATCAATATTTGGGAAGTTGAAATCGCCCATGACTACTATCCTGTGGCTTCTGAAACTTCCCAAAATCTGTTTCCTAATCTGTTTCTCCCCATCTCTGCTGCTATTGGGGGGCCTATAGTAAACACGCAACAAGGTGAATGCTCCTTTCCTATTTCTGACTTCAGCCCATACTACCTCCAAAGGCAGATCCCCCTCGAACTGCCTTTCTGCAGCCATTATACCATTTCTAATTAGCAACGCCACACCCCCTCTTTTTTACCACCCTCCCTAATCTTACTGAAACATCTGTATCCAGGAACCTCCAACAACCATTCTTGTCCCTCTTCTATCCATGTTTCCGTCATGGCCACAACATCGTAGTCCCAAATACCAATCCACGCCTTAAGATCACCCACCTTTTTTCTGATACACCTTGTGTTGAAGTATACACACTTGAACCCAACTCTGTGTCCGCAAGTATTCCCTGTCAGTGCTACCTTCTCCACAGCCTCCCTACATTCTTGGACATCCTGAAAAACAGCTAACCTACTTGCTGGACTACAAGGATGGATCCCATCCCCCTGCCAAATTCGGTTAAACCCCCCCCCCCCGAAGAGTTCTAGCATAACTACCTCCTAGGATATTGGTGCCCTTCTGGTTCAGGTACAATCCGTTTTGCTTGTACAGGTCCCACCTTACCCAGAATGCGGTCCAAATACCTGAAGCCCTCCCTCCTACAGCATCTTTGCAGCCACGTGTTCAATTGCACTCTCTTCCTATTCCTTGCCTCACTGTCATGTGGCACTGGCAACAACCCAGAGATGACGACTCTGTCCGTCCTAGCTTTTAGCTTCCAGTCTAACTCCCTGAGCTCTTGAATGACCACCCAACCTCTATTCCTACCTATGTCGTTGGTGCAAAAATGCACCATAACTTCTGGCTGCACACCCTCTCCCTTAAGGATTCTGAAGACACGGTCCGAGACGTCTCGGACCCTGGCACCCGGGAGGCAACAAACCATCCGAGAGTCTCGCCCATGTCCACAGAACCGCCTGTCTGTCCCTCTAACTATAGAGTCTCCTATAACTAGCGCTCTCCTCCTCTCCCCCTTTCCCTTCTGAGCCTCAGAGCCGGACCTCGTGCCAGAGACCTGGTCACTGCAGCTTACCCCTGCTAGGCCGTCCCCCCAACATTATCCAAAGTGGTATACTGATTGTTGGGGGGGACGGCCACAGGGGATCCCTGCACTGCCTGCTTCATCCCCCTCCCACTTCTAACTGTTACCCAGCTACCTCTGTTCTCTGGCGTAATTATGTCCCTGTAGGTTCCATCTATCACCCGCTCAGCCTCTCGAAGAAGGCTCAGTTCAACCAACCCCAGCTCCAGTTCCCTAACGCCTTCTGTGAGGAGCTGGAGCTGGAGCTGGCTGCACTTCCTGCAGATGAAGTCGGCAGGAGCATCGGTGGTCACCCCTACCTCAACCATCCTACACGAGGAACATTCTACTGCCTGCACTGCCATAACTCTACACTTAGTCCCCCAAACAAGAACACCAAGTAGCTTACCTTTTTTTTTAGGTTAGAGGTGGAGGGAGGGTGGGAGACACTACACGTGTATTGTCTCGGGTTCCTTCTCCACTCAAATAACAAGTACTTACCTTCCTGACCGGCTTTGTGCTCCGACTTCTCTTCCGCCTACCTGCCGCCCTCTCTGCTGCAAAAAGCTGTTTAATGGAAGGTGACAGCGTGATGGTAGAGGGTTCTGTGTGTGTGTTTCTGCATATATTTGTTTAATGGCAGGAGACAGGGTGGTGGTGGTGGACGTTTGTGTGCATGTGTTTCTGCCTATATCTGTTTAATAACTGGAAACAGGTTTTCGTGCTGGTTGGTGTGTATGTGTTTCTGCATATCTCAGTTTAATGGCGGGATGCAGGGCGACGGTGGAAGGTTGTGTGTGTGTTTTTCTGTGTATATCTGATTATTTGCAGGAGACAGGGTGGTCGTGGAGGGTTGTGTGTGCGTTTCTATGTATATCTGTTTAATGACAGGAAACAAATTGGGTGTCAAGGATTGTGTGCGCGTGTGTGTTTATGTGTATATCTGTTTAATTGCAGCAGACAGGATGTTCGTGGAGGTTTGTGTGTGTGTGTTTCTGTATAGATCTGTTTAATCATAGGAGACAAGGTGGTCATGGAGTGTTTTGTGTGTGTGTTTCTGTTATATTTGTTTCATGGCAGGAGACAGAAAGGTGGTTTAGAGTTTTGTGTGTGTTTCTGCGTATATCTGTTTATTGACCGTAGGCAGGGTTTTAGTGGAGGGTTGTGTGTGTTTCTGTCTATAGCTGCTTAATAGCGGGAGACAACGTGGTGGTGCAGGGTTGTGTTGTGCGTTTGAGGGTATATCTGATTAATGGCAGGAAACATGGTTTTGGTGGAGGGTTGTGTGTGTGTGTTTCCATGTATATCTATTTAATTGAAGGAGACAGCGTGTTGATGGAGGGTTGTGAGTGTGTGTTTCTGCATATATTTGTTTAATGGCTGGAGACGGGATAGTGGTGGAAGGTTGTGTGCTTGTGTTTCTGTCTATAACTATTTAATAACAGGAGACAGGTATTGGTGCAGGTTGGTGTGTATGTGTTTCAGCATATTCCTGTTTAGTAGCGGGAGACAGGGCGGCGGTGGAGGGTTGTGTGTGTGTGTGTGTGTTTGCATATATCTGTTTAATGGCAGGAGACAGTGAGTTGTTAGAGGGTTGTGTGTGTCCATTGCTATGTATTTCTGTTTAATGGCAGGAGACAGAGTAGTAGAGGGGGATTGTGTGTGTATTTCTGTGTATATCTGATCAATAGTAGGAAACAACTTAGTGGTGTAGGGTTGTGTGTGTGTGTGTGTTTCGGTGTACAACTGTTTACTGGCAGGAGACAAGTGGTGGTGGAGGGTGGCTTGTCTGTGCTCTGTGTATACTTGTTGTGGTTCTGTTCGCCGAGCTGTGAATTTCTGTTGCAGATGTTTCGTCCCTGTCAAGGTGACATCCTCAGTGCTTCGGGGCCTCTTGTGAAGCGCTTCTGTGATGTTTTCTCCGCCATTTATAGTGGTTTGTCTCTGCCGCTTCTGTTATTGGGTCAAGCTGTCCGCTTCTGTGGCCGGTATATTGGGTCCAAGTCGATCTGTTTGTTGATAGAATCTGTGGATGAGTGCCATGCATCTAGGAATTCCCTGGCTGTTCTCTGTTTGGCTTGTCCTATAATAGCAGTGTTGTCCCAGTCGAACTCATATTGCTTGTCATCTGCGTGTGTGGCTACTAAGGATAGCTGGTCATGTCGTTTCATGGTTAGTTGGTGTTCATGGATGCGGATCGTTAGCTGTCTCCCTGTTTGTCCTATGAAGTGTTTTGTGCAGTCGTTTCATGGACTCCATCAAGTCACATTTCAAAAATCATTTTAACCCACGTGCTCAGACATATAATGAAACATCTCTGTTGGATGTGAACCTTTAGGCTCAGATGTCGGGGCACTACCACTACTCAACAATAGCCCCTAAAGCTGCAACATGATTCTCCTGTGTTTGTTCATCAGCTTTCTTTGAACGTACTCTGACACCTCCCCCCCCCCACAACAGAATCGAGATCATCTGTTCCAGAGAAGGTGACACTGCCACAAGTTCATGGAAGGGAATCGAATTCAGAGCTATGACCCAGGGGCAGGTGTGTGACCCACGACACAAGACTTAAACCATGCCCAGAATTTGAGTCATATTTTAAGTGTCAGTTTTCAGCTCTACATGGATATATTACATTCTGATTAACATTACTGAAAAACACAGGCAACAGTTCTCATTGTTAAACAACTAAAAGATATTAGCCTCAACTATAGGATGACGAGTGCATGTGCTCTGCCATCGAGATTAACAATGAACTTCTTTAATTGCTTGGCTATGATTTCCAGCTTACATGGCTATTATCTGTAATATTCAATATTAGGGCAAGCAATCGTGCAGAAACACTCTGCACTATGACGGAACTCGAATAGATATCAATACTGAACACCAAAGATGAGGAAAGAGCACAATTTCTGGCCAAAAAACACTAGCCACTATTTCCAATTCTCACATGTGGCTTCCCTCTTGCTGAAATTATTAAGTGATACAAGGCATCGGTTTACTTTTCAGCCTCATCTTACCCTCTCCTCCCTCTGCTTGCTCAAAGCAAATCAAGCTCTTGGTCTTTGGGAAACTCAAGGCCTGTGTTTGTAGGCCTTCTGGAGAGGGGAGGGTCTTTTAAACCTGAAGCAGGAGGGTGAAGGGGCAGTAATATCACTCATTGGGCTGAGGTGTGGCAATTCAGTTTAACTTGGATAAATGCGAGGTATTGCATTTTGGTAAAATTAAAAGAAGGGGGGGGGCTCATGCAATTAATAGTAGTGCGTTGGTAGCGTTGTAGAAAAGAGGGACCCACAGGTGCAGATCGAATTCACAGAAGTTTGTGACACTTATAGACAAAGTGTTTAAGGTTACTTCTTTGCTCAGACTTTTGTGGTTAGCAATTGAGAAGTCATGCTGAGATAGTGCAGGACATTGATGAAGCCTCTTTTGCAGTACTGTGTTCAGTTCTGTTATTGGAAGGAGATTATTAAGCTGAAGAGAGTTCAGAAGGGATATACCAGGATGTCGCCAGGAACACCTCATCTTCTGCCTCGGGAGCCGACAAACACATGGCATGAACATTGAACTGACTAATTTGCAAATCTCCCCTCGACGACCCAGATCCCAGATCCGACCTTTCGACTGAGATCCACCCTCTCGTGGCAACCTACCTGTCCATCTTCCTTTCCACTGATCCGCTCCAACTCCCCACCGACCTCTCACTATCACCTTCTAGCTTCGCCCACCTATCACCAAACTTTCCCCCAGCCTCACCCTCACCACCGATTTATTTGTCAGCCCCTTTACTCCTTCGCAGTTCTGAAGAAGGGCCCTGCCTGAAACGTTGACTCTCTTGCTCCTCGGATGCTGCCTGACCTACTGTGTCTTCTCTACTATCATGCTTTATCTACACTTAATTCTCGAACATCTGGAGTCCCCATTGTCTCTTAGTTACAATTCTCTGTTAACCCCACATGTCTGTTATAACCCCATGCTGTCTTCGATATATATTCTCTCCAGACCATGACTTATAAATGTTCTTTCAATCTCTTACTGACATTGTCATGCCTCAGCAGTAGTTACAGGGTCTCTGTTTCCATTTATAAGCAGAGAAACATGTTGGTGGTCCGATAAACCTCTGGCATTACTTTCATATCCAATGCAGACTGAATGGTTGCACACAATTAATCTACCAGACTCAAAATTCATTCCCTCAGTCACTCTCGCATATCCAATCCAGACTGTGTAAATGTTAATCATTAATTTGAATTTTAATAAAACAGTATTGAATTGAAAGGCGTTGGTTGCAGCTATTTGTTCAGTGACTGTGATTAATGTCGGTCTCCGTGGATCCTGAATGTGTCACTTGAGGGCTTGCCTCTTTTATTAATTAAGGATTCCGTTTAATGTGTTATCCCATAGAATGAGTGGGAGCATCGCCGACAGTACTAACAGGGATCAGCAGCTCCAGAGAGACAGGGAGGAGAGATCAGAATCTGAGAACATTAGACTGGAATGATCCAACATGGACAGGAGTTTATCCAGTAGTCTTTACTGGCTTTCCCAACCTTGGATATCATTAGTATGGCGGATCTATGATGTGCTGATGGTTATTCAAGCTGGTTACTATCCCATCCTCGCTATAGTTGGTGTTCCTGGTAAGGTATTCTGTCTTTTAAAGCAGGTTACAATGAATTGTTGTTCATGTTATTAAAATTAGGAAAGGTGGAAGTCATTGTTTTCAGCTCCAATGAAAAATTCCTTTCCTTAGAAATTATAATGAGCAAATCCCTACTTTCAAATGACTCACCAGTATGCGAGGAGAAACTCTAAAACTCCATAATCCTTCTAGCCCTGAACAGATCTATTTCTCCATATCCCCCCCACTCGCTAAATCTGTCCAATACCACCATCATGATACCCCTACTCCTCCTCAGCCACAGTGCACCTTCTGAGTAAACCATCATTTGGGCCTCTGTTAAATCCGGAATCACCTGTTTCAAGCCCCTTCTAACCACATGTCAATCACAAAATAATTGCCTTTGAAATGTTTAACTTGTTCTCTGCACAGAAACTGTCTGACGTCAAGATAATGCATCGTGCTCAAGTCATTGACTCATGATCAAGAGCCACAGAATAATAATCTGTTAATATGAAGGAAATTTGTGGCTTTGAAGTGAAACCATCTTCATTAAGTATAAAAAGCCAATCAGCTTGCCTCATGTCCTTTAGTGAGTGCAATGGGTCATCCTTCCCTGATCAGGTCTCTGTGTGACTGCAAACCCACAGCAATGTGTTTTACTCTTTACTGTCCAGTGGAACAGCAGAACCAGCCTCTCATTTCAAGATAGGGATAACAGGCTGGCCTGACCTGTGAGGGAAGAACAAAAGGAAAGATAACTCCCTCCCTCTGCCTGTTTCCCATATTCCTACAGCTCATTTCCATTCAGGTGGTGACCATTCCTTATTTCAAGTGCATTCTTTCTTAGTCTTTCCCTGAGTGTGATGTTCATCTCCCGCAGCACCTCTGCTGTTGGCTTTGTTGTTGCACACATATAGATGTAAGGAGCTTTTAAATGCCACGTCAGGCGCAGTGTAGCGAGAAGGAAAGGCTTTTTACGCCACAGGAAAGAAACGGAGATGTCTCAATGAGGAAAATAAATTATTGTGATCAAACCTAAGAGTGTTGTTGAGGCAGTCTTTGGGACATTGTGGACAGATTGTCTTTCCTTTTTAAGAAATAATCGCCCTGCCAAAGAGAGAGTGCACACGTTTTTCACCCGACCAATCCCTGGGATGGTGGGAAAATGAGGTGTGAATGAAGAATATTCTTTAGCGCTGTGAGAGAATAAAAGATGATTTCATTGAAACTTAAGAGGAATGGACAGCCTCTCATGATGTTCAAACAGATATTGATACGGTGATAAAATCCATGCCTTGTTTTTCTCGAGTTACAAGACCCTCTGAGGACGTTCCCCTCACCCCACCCCCACTCCCTATATCGATCAGGGAGAGAGAGAGAGAGAGAGAGAGAGTCAGACTTTGAATATTGTGCATTTGGTTTGTTATCCTACACTGAACATCACGTGATTCAAACTCCAGCTTGAGATGTTGAATGAGCTCCTCTTTTAACTGTGTCTGACAGCACTGTTACATGAATGTTACCGACATTTTAAATACAAAGCTTGAATGCTGCCCGGGTCTTACTGAACACGGACACAGGCTGCATCAGGAGCTGATGCGAGACAAAATGTTCTGAACATTGTGTAACCCTCAGTGACCATCCCGACCTCCGGTCTTATGATGGGGAAAGACATTGATGAAGCAGCTGAAGATGTTTGTGCTGAGGAAGCTACCTTGAGGATCTTCTGAAGAGACTTCCCGGAACTAAGAAGATTTTCGGCCCCCACCCACATGTATCTTCCTTTGTGCTCTGAAAGACCCCAGCCAGTAGGGAGGGGACACCTGATTCCCATTAAGCTCAAATAAGATGGCACTTCCAGTCAAATTCTCAGTCAAATTCTCAGACATTCTCAGTCAAATACTGCCTAGATATCAAGGCTATCCACTCTTTGCTGAGCCCCTGTGTTCACCTCTTGTTCATATCAATAGGTTATAGTGTCTGTATGGGGAGTGTTTTCCTCTCACAGAGAGTAGTGTATGTCAGGAATTATCTTGTCTCGAGAGCTAGGGGAGCTACATCACTGAAAGTATTTTAAGAAGGTGATAGATGGATTTTTGATCTGCCAGAGATCTGAGAGGATGTGAAGGATTTGGACATGAAAGATGAGTTAATACGAACAGCAGATCGGCCATGATCGTATATAATGTCTTGATTATCCGAACGACCTGATCCTGTTCCTTATGTTCTCATATTCTGTCATTACAAAGTTAATGATTGTAATTTTCCTGCAAGTTCTGTTCTTGAACGTTCCAATCAGAGAGAGCAAAGTACTTTATGAGTCATCACTTAGTGAGGTCTGGGGGCTGAATTCGCAGTGAATCTGGGTCTATACCATGACCAACAAATGAAGCACAAGTTTCAGAGAGGAGACACTCTGTAAAGAGACCAGAGTTGTCTTGCGAACCCAGCCTGGATTTTGAAGTGACATTTTCCAACCCACACCAAACGATGTGTGACAGCTTGGAGAGACAGAATGAGATCCTGTGTTACTGTGGACCATGTATGTGGAACAAGATGCCCCCGTCAGCACCAGTGTAGGAGGTTTGAGGGGCTGAATTGAACATAGGAACCTAGGACTGAGGAGCAGGAGTGGGTCATTAGACAAGTTGTCACTGCCTCACAAGGCACTAAGTTCGTAGCTACTCTGATTGTAGTTTCAGCAGCACTTTTCAATCTGCATACAATTTTCTCACATGCGGTTGTCTGTCAAATGTTTGAGTACAGTACAATTTTGAATAAATGCAAACATCCAGGCACCACAAACGTTTGATAAAGGGAATTCCCACAAAAACAGTCTAATAAGAATTTCTCATTCATATTGCGACAAATGTTAGAGGGTCACTGTGTCCTTTTCCAGTCCCACTCCACCGATTAGAACAAATTTTAAATGTAGCCAGTTTAGTGTTATGGCCAATTGTTTAGGACTCAGACTGGGCCATTTTGGAGAAAAATGTGAAATGCAGGAAGTTGAACTCACAACAAACGGTAAAAGATAAAGTCTCCCAAATGTTCTACTGACTTTGAAATTATTCTGCTCACACAAACTGCTGGTAATGGGATTTATTTGTGGAATAGTTGGATTTGGCTGAACGCCCTTTGCTTCCAGCAGTGGAGAGATTCCAATGAGTCCTCACTAGGAATCCTTCACAAGTGGTGAAGATAACTCAGGGATTTTATTGTCTCACATTTTGCTATCAGGTGGACAAAGTAAGAGAGAGAGATCAATCAGCTGCTGCTTCTCAGGCAGGGCACATTTTTCTCCCTCTCTGTGTTGAACCATACAATAATGTCAACTGAACATCAAGCTGGGCCATGTGTGCTCTCCTGGAGCATTCTCTGGAAGAGATGATAATGGACGATATGAAGGTGCATCATCGCTGTTGTTGTACACAGTGTCTTTCATTAGGAAGAAAAGTCCCTGTTTTATCATCTGATGACATGTTTATATGCGTCTGTGTAATTTGTAAATATCGGTCAATGTCTATATAATAGGTGTGTTGATATCAAAACATCTTATTCATAAAATTGTTCTCCAGCTTTAAACTCCTTAACAAGAGGAAACACGCATCCAGCTAAAACACCTTTCAGAAAGTCATGTATGGTTCAAGAAGATTTCTCATCTCAGATCAAAACTGATAACCCCCATAACAAAAGGCCTTCCTTCCAGGAATGTGTGAAGGGAAACATCCATGAAAATCTTCTGAAAGAATTATAATTTTTTTTACGTTGAGGCGATCAAAACTGCACACAGTGTGTCCGATGTGGTCTCAGCAATGCCCCGTTCAGATGTAGTAAAACATTCCTCATTAAACGTGATAACTTTTGCCAGAAACAGTATCATTCCACTTACCTTCCAAATCACTTGCTGCATCTGCAGACTGACTTCATATGATTCACCTCCCAGGAACATGGAAACCGCCAGTATCACAGAGTTCTGCAATCTCTCTCCATTTAAATTGTTCGCCATTGTTTTATCCTTCCTGCCACAGTAGACAACTCACCGTATGTTCTTTCTGCTGAAGGTTTGCTCACTAACCTTCCCCGTCTGTATCACATTGCAGACTCAGTACCTCCATTTGACGACAGCTTGAACGATCATCTTGGTGATGCGCTAATTGAGCTTTGCGCCATTCAGTTCCCTTCCACCAGATCTTTGATACGGATTATTTGTCATTGATGATCCCACAGTGATCTCTAGAGAACTACACTAGTTACAGCTTTGCAACCTGAAAATAAATATTTACCTCTACTCTCTATTTCCTGTTAGCGACAGCTTCCCTGTTCCTGTGTAGCACCTAAGGTGGGTTGAATCGTCTCCTCCTGGCCTGTGTAATGTACTCAACGAGCTGAATTACTTCATTCTGTATTCCTGTGTAACTCCTTCGAGGGGCAGAATGGTCTTCTCCCGTCTCATTGTAACGATCCTGCCTGACTGTAAGGGTGGTCCCCTATCCTGTAACACCATCGAGAGGTGGATTGAACAAAAACACATGGGATCGGTGCAATAGTATATTTCTGCAACAGCCGTGAGGGGTGGATTGAGGGAACAACACAAAGGGTAGGGGCAGCAGGATATCTCTGTGATAACCTTGAGGGGTGTATAGAGGGAAAAACACATAGGGTAGGGGCCGAAGTACATCTCTGTAATAGACTCAAGCGTGGATTGAGGGCACAGCGCATGGGGTAGGGGCAGCAGTTGGCCTTATGGCTGCACCATTCAGAATGCTCATAAAAAATTCAATTGTGTCTGACTATCTGTACATGGTCTGTTCCCAAGAAACATTGACTGTCCTATCCAGCAAAGATCAGTCAAGCTCAGCGTTGAACACCTTCAATAACCGAGTATTCACTGTTCCCTAAGGATGAGTACACCACAGATGGCACAACACTAAAGCGAAAGGAATGTCCTTACTTCATTCTGGGACCTGTTATTTTAAACCGTGTTAACCTAACATCAAATCACCACTTCTTTTCAGACATAAGGACACAATAATTGGGAATAAACATAAAGCATTCTTGACTTCAAACCTGTTCCACATTCCCGCTGACCCTTTCCAATCAAATATGTATCAAACCCAGCCTCTGTTGCTGTCTCAGGTAGAGAATCCCTGATAGCATTACACCACAAGAACATTAAAGCAAGGAGCATAATGAGGCCATTCGACCCATCGAGTCTAAAATTCCGTTAAATTATTTTCATATGTACCTCAATCTTATTCTTCTGCCTTCTCCCTAGATGTCTTGATATTCTTACAAATCCAAAGCATATCGATTTGCATCTTAATGACACTAGTTTCTGTTCCTATGGGACTGCGTGTGTTTGTGTGTTTGCCTCTGCGTGTGTGTGTGTGTGTGTGTGTGTGTGTGTGTGTATACGTGTGCGTATGTGTGTGCATGTCTATGTGTGTGTGTGTATATATATACGTGCATGTCCATGTGCTTGTTATCTGTGTGTTTGTGTGTCTATATCTGTCAGCCTGTGTGATTCTTAACTGTCTTTGTGTCTATTTGTATGTGACTGTATATGTCTCTGTGTGTTTCTACCTGTGTGTATGCCTATCTCCTTGTACGTATTGTGCGTGTTCGCATATTGGGGTGTTTACCAATAGTTCTGTGTATTTGTGTGTCTGCGTCTCTGTGCACTGAGGTATCTGTGTCCTTTTTTTGGAAGTGAAAGGACTGTCGTTGGAACTGTCAGTGGATTTAAAGTGAGAATTGTCTTTCACTGAACATTGCTCCTTCATCGGTCGGTGGCACATGGATGTTTCAAAATCTCCACACAAGGCTTCCCTGTCCTCTCTGGCTCGTACCAGTGTCCTACCCACTTGGCAAGGGGAGGGGGTGAGGGAATGGATATCGGGCACTTCATCAACCGGCTTTGCCTTTCTGTCGTATTCCAGGCTTTACCTCCTGGAATGGGAAAATGGGAAGGTTGGAGGGTGAGTGGGAATGGGTGACCCTGCTGTTAGTGCTGGTGTAGTTGGGCGGAATTGTGAGGTGTCTGGAATTAGTCAGTCGACAGTTTTGAATCCTAATAGTATTATTAGTGTGGGGGGTACTGCGTAGGTGACAGAGAAAGTGAGGAAGAAAGTTACTGAATTCAATATTGAGAGTGGTCGTGCCTGACCCTTGTTTGGAGATAGAGTGTGAACCTTCCTCGGGGATAGGTGCTATAACAGACATACAGTGAGTGTGAGCGAGCAGAGAGTTTATGGTAACTCTTATCCTGACAGAGAGGGGAGGATATCAATGCTTATCCTGTATTGCAGGACATTTCTTCAGATCATCTCAGCTTCCAGGTCAGGCTCTCCGAATGTCTTGTCCAAGTCCGTCACTAAAAACAACACAGACCTGTCCCTCAGCTTCCACAGAATCAGTTTAGGTAGAGCTTACAGATAGAAAGGAGAAGCAAATATTGGTGTGTTATATATCAAACCAAAACGCTAGCAGAAAATCTGAACATCATATAGATATGCAAGTGTTGTGGATACTGCAATCTTATTGGATGGTCTCAAATTGCATTTGGACTGCGTTAATTAAGCGACTGCTCATGTTTGAAAAATAAATTCCGTAAGTTCAAGAGTATGTTGTGAAGAAAACTAGAGAGCAGGTTACTTTGGATTTGGTATTATCTGGTCCAAATGACGAATTAATAACCTTGTAATGAAGCAGCTTTTAAGGAATAATGACATTAATAAAGTGCATTTTACACGGCGTCTACGCACAATAGAGAATGCTTGAACTTACTAGTTAAACATCGTGGAAGACTGGAGGCTAGAGGGTCAAGATAGCTCCAGTGAATTTGTAAAGTACAATATAACATTCAGTGGGAGACAAGCAATGGTTGTTAGAGTCATAGAGTGCGAAAGCACGGAGACAGGTTCTTCAGCCCAAACTGTCTGAACAAAATGTCCATCCACGCTCACCCCATTTCCCTGCCATTGCCCCGTATCCTTCTAATCCTTTCCTATCCTTGTATTTGTCCAAATGCCTTTTAAATGTTGTTAACCAATCACTTCCTCTGACAGCTCATCTCATATGCGTACCAGCCCCTGTGTGTAAAAAGGTTGTTCCTCAGATTCCCTTTTATTCTTTCTCCTCTGACTTTAAACTGATCTGTGATTGCCCAAAAATGGGGAAAACAAAGACAGGGTACATTCACTCTATCCAGGCCTGTCATGATCTTACAGACTTCAATATGATCCTCCCTCAGTTTCACACACACACAAAATTAAGATGGCCTAGCTTGTCCAACCTCTCCCTATAACTCAGTCCATTGAGTCCTTGGCAACATCCTTATAATCTTTTTCTGCATTCTTTCCAGTTTAATAACATCCGGCCTATAGCAAAGTGAACAAAACTGAACATAACGCTACCAATATGGCCTCAGTAGCGTCCTGTATAACTGCAACATAACTCCCTAATTTTGATACTCAGTGAAATACACTGAATAAGACCAATGTACCAAAAGCTTTCTTCACTGCACTGTCTACCTCTGAATCAACTTCCAGAGAACCATCCACCTGAATTCCGAGGTCCCTCTGTTCCACTACACTCCTAAGGACCCAACCATTCACCATGAAACTCCAACCTTGATTTGAATTTCTAAAATGCAAGAACTTACACTTTATTAAAATCCATTTGCCATTTCTCAGCCCACTTCCCCAAGTGATCAAGATACTGCTGCAATTTCTAAAATTTATGATAACCTTCCTCACTCGCCATGAGACTGCTTACTTTCATGTCGTCTTCAAACTTACAAATCAATCCTGTACATTCTCATCTAAATCATAGACATATGTAATATGCAGTGGTCCCAGCACCAACCCCTGAGGCATTCCACTAGTCACAGCCCTCTAGTCTGACCAGCATTCTTCCTGTATCACACTCTGCTTCCTACCACCAAGCCAATTTTGTACCTAATTTGCCACCTCCCCCTCAATTCCATGTGATCTCGCCTTTCAGAGCAGCGGAACATGTAGAACCTTATTGAGGCCTGACTGGAATCCATATAGACTATGTATACCATCCTGCCCTCCTCAACGTTGCTGGTCACTTCATCAAAGAACTCCAAGCAATTTATGAGTCATGATCTCCCATGCACAAAGACGTGCTGAATTTCATGAAGGGCTTTTGCCCAAAACATCGATTTTCTTGCTCCTTGGGTGCTGCCTAACCTCCTCTGCTTTTCCAGCACAATTCTAATCATACACCGAATCACATCCTGTCTTTCCAAATGCATGTATATCCAATCTCTCTGAATCTTCTCAAGTAACTTACCCACTAGAATTTTAGGTTTGCTGTTCCTTAGTTCCCAGATTTACCTTTGTAGCCTTTCTTGAATAAGGGCACAGTATTCACTACCCTCCAGTCGTCTGGGACCTGACCAGCGATGATGGAAAAGAACCAACCAGGGCTCCCGCAATTTCTTATCTATCCTTCTCAAGTGTTCCTGAATATATCTGGTCAGGACCAGGAGGTTTTAGAAATCCTGCAAAGTCTGAAAAATACGCCTATTTATTTCAGGTACAAACACCAAAAAGTGAGAAAGTGACTCAATGATGGTTAACATCACAAATTAGAAAATGTATTAATCATAGGAAGTGACTTCAGACGAATTCCAGATATTGTGGAAACCTGTGAATTCTCAGAAGTTTACAATCCAGAAAAGGAAGGCCATGAAACTGATAAGGAAATCAAAAAGAGAGCGTGCCTGCTAACAAACAGGAGCACAAAGACTGCATAAACCAACAATCTATATTTCAAAGGAAACAAGATAAAAGCAAGGTCAAATGTGGAAATTTGTAATTGGGAGAGGAGAGGTTATTGTGGAGAACAGGGAAATGGCCAAGAAAATAACCAGTTCCTTTGCATCTGTCTTCATGGAGTAATATCCAGGAAATCACCCAGTAATTCCAAGTATCATATTGGCCTTCTGGAGTTAAAGACATAAAGTCAATTCATATCAGTAACAAGGTAGTACTTGAACATGGAGCTGGATTGAGCATTGTTAAGTCTAACGAAACAGATGTACTTCCCATCAAAACGTCAGAAATAAATCACCAGCAGTAGTAATAATTGCACTGTCGATGACTGTGTTTTGTTTTCCTGTACATTCTGCAGAGGGCAGAAACTATTGTGGATAAACGTGAACCAAGCACTATAGATGAATGGAAGGGATCCAAACAGCTACAAAGGGAAGAGGACCTAGTGTAGAGAACTGCAGACCAATTAATCGACATCTGTAGGGAAACTGTTGGAATGTATTAAACAGGATGACATTTTTGATTTATAGAAATTAACAGCAACAATGGAGAGAATCAGTATGCGTTTCTGGTAGAGAGATCATACTTGATAAACTTCGGAATTGTTTGCAGTTGTTTCTTACAACATAGATAATGGGGAACGAGTAGAAGTTATAGATATTGGATTCTCGGAAGGGTTTCTATAAGATCTCAGTGAGTCCGTAAATGCAATGAATATGAAGGGTGTTCGGAGGAACATTTGTAAGTGGAAAGTTACAGTTTGGTTCGCCTTCATTTAAGAGAGTCAGAACATTGATGTAAAGACAAGTTGAAGCAGTGTCACAGCGTGTTGGTGGGACTATACGTGGAGTATTGTGCACAGTTTTGGTGACCAAATCTCAGAAAGAATATACTGACCACAGAGGAAGTGCAATGGACATTCTCCAGATTAATCCCTCAGATGGTGAGATTGCCTGATGACGAAACTTGGGTCAGTGTTCTCTAGAGTTTCAAAAATGAGAGGTGGGTTGCAGTGAAATTTCAATAATTCACAAAACATATCACAAGTTGGAAATGAACAGAACTCTTCCTCACTTTCTATTCCGCATTAAAGGCAAATAATGGCAGGATCTGGGACAGGCCAGTTAAATCTGCAAAAAGGAAGAAATTCATCACTTGGAGGGAACTAATTAACACAGGAGCAGGGAAGCCTACTAGCAGGCAAGATTAGTGAGAATCTCCAGATATTCTACAAGAGTGTCCAGCGGAACAGAAAAACCAGGGAACAGATAGGACAAGTTGCCAAGTTGCAATCAAATCAACTTTAGGGGTAGGAGACAGAGGGTGGCGGTAGATGGCTGTTTGTGTTTGGAGGCTAGTGTCCAGTCGTGTACGACAAGGATCAGTGTTGTGTCTCTTAATATTTGTGATTCGGATGTGTTAGTGTTGGACTGGGGTGGACAAAGTTAAAAATTGCATAACACCAGGTTATTCTCCAAAAGGTGTATTCAGTGGCACTAGCTTTTGAAGCGTTTCATCAAAGCGCACAACCACCTGATGAATAATTAACGCTTCGAAAGCTCATGCCTCCAAATAAACCTTTTTGGAGAATAGAGACGAAAATGTGTTGCTGGAAAAGCGCAGCAGGTCAGTCAGCATCGAAGGAAGAGGAGAATCGACGTTTCGGGCAAAAGCCCTTCTTCAGGAATGAGGAAAGTGTGTTCAGCAAGCTAAGACAAAAGGTAGAGAGGAGGGACTTGGGGGATGGGCGTTGGGAATGCGAAAGGTAGAAGGAGATCTGGTGAGGGTGATAGGCCAGAGTGGGAGTGGGGGCGGAGAGGTCAGGAAGAAGATTGCAGGTTAGGAAGGCGATGCTGAGTTCGAGGGATTTGGCTGAGTCACAGTGGGGGGAGGGAAAATGACGAAACCGGAGAAATCAGAGTTCATCCCTTGTGCTTGGAGGGTTCCTAGGTGGAAGATGAGGCTCTCCTACTCCAACCGTCGTGTTGCCATGGTCTGGCGATGGAGAAGTCCAAGGACCTGCATGTCCTTGGTGGAGTGGGAGAGGGAGTTGAAGTGTTGAGCTACGGGGTGGTTGGGTTGGTTGGTCCGGGTGTCCCAGAAGTGTTCCATGAAACATTCCACAAGTAGGCAGCCTGCCTCCCCAATATAGAGGAGGCCACATCGGGTGCAGCGGATGCAGTAAATGATGTGTTTGGAGGTGCAGGTGAACTTGTGGCCGATCTGAAAGTATCCCTTGGGGCCTTGGAGGGATGTAAGGGGGGAGATGTGGGCGCATGTTTTACATTTCTTGCGGTTGCAGGAGAAGGTTCCGGGAGTGGAGGTTGGGTTGATGGGGGATGTGGACCTGACGAGGGAGTCATGGAGGGAGTGGTCTTTTCGGAACGCTGATAGGGGAGGGGAGGGAAATATATCCCTGGTGGTGGGATCCGTTTGGAAGTGGCGGAAATGACGGCGGATGATACGCTGTGTATGGAGGTTGGTGGGGTGGTAGGTGAGGACCAGTGGGGTTCTGTCGTGGTGGCGGTTGGAGGGGCGGGGCTCAAGGGCGGAGGAGCGGGAAGTGGAGGAGATGCGGTGGAGGGCATCGTCGACCACGTTTGGGGGGTATATTGCTGTCCTTGAAGAAGGAGGCCATCTGGGTTGTACGGTATTGGAACTGGTCCTCCTGGTAGCAGATGCGGCGGAAACAAAGGAATTGGGAATATGGGATGGCGTTTCTACAGGGGGCAGGGTGGGAGGAGGTGTAGTCTAGGTAGCTGTGGGAGTCAGTCGGTTTATAGTAAATGTCCGTGTTGATTCGGTCGCCCGAGATAGAAATGGAAAGGTCCAGGAAGCGGAGGGAGGAGTCTGAGACGGTCCAGGTGAATTTGAGGTCGGGGTGGATGGTGTTGGCAAAGTGGATGAACTGTTCCACCTCTTCGTGGGAGCACCACGCAGCGCCGATAGTCATTGATGTAGCGGAAGAAAAGTTGGGGGATGTTGCAAATGTCGCTGCGGAAGATGGACTGTTCCACATATTCTACGAAGAGGCAGGTATAGCTGGGGCCTATGCACGTCCCCATGGCTACTCCTTTGGATTGGAGGAAGTGGGAGGATTGGAAAGAGAAGTTGTTCAGGGTGAGGACCAGTTCAGTCAGTCGAAGGAGGATATCAGTGGAAGGGTACTGGTTGGTACGGCGGGAAAGGAAGAAGCGGAGGGATTCGAGGCCTTCGTGATGGGGGATGGAGGTGTACAGGGACTGGATGTCCATAGTGAAGATAAGGGGACCGGGGAAGCGAAAATCATGGAGGAGGTGGAGGGCGTAGGTGGTGTCCCGAACGTAGGTGGGGAGTTGTTGGACTAAGGGGGACAGGACCGTGTCGAGGTATGCAGAGATGAGTTCAGTGGGGCAGGAGCAGGCTGAGACAATGGGTCGGCCGGGGCAGTCAGGTTTGTGGATTTTGGGCAGGAGGTAGAAACGGGCGGTGCGGGGTTGTGGGACTATGAGGTTGGAGGCGGTGGATGGGACGTCCCCTGAGGTGATGAGGTTATGGATATTCTGGGAGATGATGGTTTGGTGGTTGGAGGTGGGGTGATGGTCAAGGGGCCGGTAGGAGGAGGTGTCCGTGAGCTGGCGTTTAGCCTCAGCGGTGTAATGGTCGGTGCGCAAAACTACTACCGCGCCTCCCTTGTCTGCCGGTTTGATAGTGAATTTGGGGTTGGAGAATAACCTGGTGTTATGCAATTTTTTACTTTGTCCACCCCAGTCCAACACCAACACCTCTGAATCACAAATATTAAGAGACACAGCATTGATTCCCGTGGTACACCATTGGACGCTAGCCTCCAAATAAATAAGCTGATGTTTTGTGATTTTAAACATTAACATAAAGGATGCAGCTGTGAATATGGATGAGGCGTGGGGGTGTCATAAGTAAGTTTGTGTTTGATACAAAGATTGGCCGGTTAGTTGGCAGTGAGGAGGAAGGCCTTATGTTACAGAAAGATGCAGATGGAATGGTCAGATGGTCACATCAATGGCAGATGAAATGTAAACCTGATAAATATGAGGTGATGCACTTTGGAAGAAGGAACCAGGCAGGTGAGGACTCAATGAATGGCAGCAGACTAGGAAGCTCAGACGGTGCTTTTCCACACTTACCTGAATGTGGCTGGACAGGGTAACACACAATTTGAGAAAGCATATGGGAGCGTAAAAACAGCCTTCTCACATCGAAGCATAGATTATAAGAGCTATGCGGAAATTTCATTAGCCAAGATGGAATACTGTGTGTAATTCTGGGAGCTACATTCCAGGAAGGATGTGATTGCACTTGAGGGTGTGCAGAGGAGATTCACCAGGATGTTCCCTGTGATGGAGCATATCAGCTATGGAGAGAGGCTGGGTAAGCTCGGGTTGTATAGTTTGGAGCTGAGAAGGCTGAGGGGGACGTGAATCAGGAGGATAAGATTACGAGGGACATGAACGAAGCGGATAGACAGCAGCTGGTCCTTTTAATCAAAGGGACACACTTTTAAAGTGAAGGGTTTGAGGCTCAGTGAGGATTTGAGGACTGTTTTTCATCCAAATTGTGGTGGGGTCTGGGATGCACTTCGTGGGAGGGGAATTGTCATGGTAACCTCAAAAACATTAGAAAATACATGGTTATGCCATAAGATTCACAGATACGGGTTTTGTGTTGGAAAGTGGGGCTAATGTAGACGTGCTGTATTTCTGATAGTACAGAGTCTGTGCTTCTGTGATTGTATGGCTGTGGAGGATCAATCATTCAATAGCTTAAGATAGGAATTGATGGGTGTCTGAAGAATATCTTATCACAGTGTATATGAGTGAACTTGTAATATCTTCTGAAAATACATTAATGGCAAAATTAAGAGAAAAAGGTGCAGCTTTCTTACAGCCTGATACCAGATAATTGAGTAGAGGAAAATAGAAGATCAATGGAGCAAATACTTCAGTTATGCCTTCACAGAATAAAAACTAAATAAATAAAGTTTCCTCGCAATACTAGGGAATTTTAGTCCGGTGAGAAAAGGGGAATAGAATGAAATTAGCAACTAAAAAGTTTTAGAGAAAATATTGGAAAATATTGAAAATATTAATAGGCATAAACAAAGTCAACAGAGGTTTATGAAATAGGAATCATATTTGAGCAAAATTACGGAGAAGGTATCAACGCAATACGATTGGAATCTCAGAAAGAATTTTTGATAAAGCCCCAAGCCTATTGTGCAAATTCGAATCCTATGGGACTGGGGCTAATATATGGTCATGGTTTTAGAATGGGAGAGTTGGCAGGAAACAGTGAGTAGGAACAAAACCATTTTTTTTGAATGGAAGGCTTGAAGGATATAACAAGGATCGAGATTTGGCATCCAGCAATTCCTAATACACATCATATTTTTGGTTGAGGGGCTCAATTGCAATACTCCCAAGTCTGCTGACAGCACTAAATGAAGTCAGCTTGTGAGTGGATGAGGAGGATGTAAAAATGGTTCCAAAGTGATTGAGACAAGTGGAGTGACTGGGCAAATACCTGGCAGATGGAGAGAAATGGCAGAAATGAGAGGTTGTGTACTTTGATGGGATCAGTTGAATGACAGCCTATCATTTGAAAAGTGATTGGTTGAAAAAATTAGATAAATAAATGAACTTAAGCTGCATTTTTGTTTATTTCTGCGCAGCCTTCCAAGTCCATGTAGGGCTGTGTGTTCTGAACATGGAAGTCAAGACTGGGAATGGCATTGGCACGCTGTATACAGTGTACATAGACTCAGCAAGTAGGGAGCTGTAACATTGAAAAGAATCTGGATTTCCCTGTATACCAGTCACTGAAAGCAATATTGCAGGAGCAGATGATATATTCAACTTCATTTCAGGGGGATTTAGAATTCAAGAGTAAGGGTCATTTACGGCAACTGTACAGGGCCTTGGTAGGACCCCAACTCGAACATTGTGCTGAGTTGTGTGCAGTTTTGGTGTCCTTACCTTATAAAGGGCAAACCTGACATTGAGGGAGTGCAGTGAAGGATGACCAGACTAATCTCTGGGATGACAGGTTAGTTGTGGGAGCAGAGTTTGGGGTGACTCGGCCTGTATTCCATGGGCTTTAGGAAGATGGGTGGAGATCTCAGTGAGATATATAAAACTCTGACAGGGTGTGACAGATTGTAAGTAGGGATGATATTTCACTTTATAGAAAATGGTTCACGAATCGCAATGCAGTCAAATCATACTTAATAAACAAGCGTTCTCAGAGAACTCCCTGTTTATTGATGGGCCAAAGGCACTATATTTCATAATGTTTAAACATATTTTGGGATATGAACATTGTGTGGGGAAACTGCATTGAGGAAATGTTCGGCAATGAACTAGCATGGGGAAAGATCAATGTGTTGAATGACCTCCTCCTCTCCCGATGATTCTGTGCAGTCTGTGGAAAAACTCTGTAAACGTTGTCACAAACTTTCATATGTTAGGAAGGATGTCTATGTAGTGTCAACAGAACTGTGTTTCCCGCTCCCGTTTCTGATAACGAGGTTGATGCCGGATGTTCCGTCAGGTTTTATCCTTTAAGACCTCAGAATAGTTTGCTACAATTGAGTGTCTCGCTTGGCCGATTCAGAGACCATGCCTGTGTGTCTGGAGTCACTTTTTGGCCAAGAAAGCACGGGAGATTCACTTCCTGAAAGTACATTGGGGAAGGATATCAATGTGAACAATCAACATTGGACAGTATTACTGACACCAGATTTTAGGTATCGATGTTTTATTAATTATTTTTAACTTCCACCAGCTGCCAGAGCATTGACCTGGTCTGGATTCATAATCCAATGATATGTCCACTACTGCACGATCTCCACATGGGAATCTATTGGAAACCATACTGACCTGATTATTTCGGTGCTACTTGACCGCTCTATCGAAACGTATCCCCACCAATGTGACAGTCGTGATGGGACTGAGGGTGTGGTAATTGGTCAGATTGTAATTATTCTCCTATTCAGGGACTGTATATAGTTGAGTAATTTTCCTCATTGCGAGGAAGATGTCAGAGTTGGAGCTGGAATGAAACGTGGGATGGCGTTTTTTACAGTGGGCAGGGTGGGAAGTGGTGTAATCTAGAGAGATGTGGGAGTCAGTCGGTTTATAGTATACGTCCGTGCTGAGTCGGTCGTCCGAGAGAGAGATGGAGGGGTCTAGGAAGGGGAGGGAGGAGTCTGAGACTGTCCAGGTAAATTTGAGGTTGGGGTGGAAGATGTTCGTAAAGTGGATGAACTGTTTAACCTCCTCGTGGGAGCACGAGTTAGCTCCGATACAGTCATCAATGTAGTGGAGGAAAAGGTGGGGGTATATTCCCAATTCCTTCACCTTCACCGCATCTGCTCCCAGGAGGACCAATTCCAATACCGAATAACCCAGATGGCCTCCTTCTTCAAACACTGCAATTTCCCCTCAGACGTGATTGACGATGCTCTCCACTGCATCTCCTCCACTTCCTGCTCCTCCGCCCTTGAACCCCACCACTCCAATCGCCACCAGGACAGAACCCCACTAGTCCTCCCCAACCACCCCACCAACCTCCAGTAACATCGGATCATCCTTCGTCATTTCCACCACCTCCAAACGGACCGCACCACCAAGGATATATTTCCCTCCCCACCCCAATCAGCGTACCAGAAAAAAACACTCCCTCCACGAATCCCTTGTCAGATCCACACCCCCCACCAACCCAACCTCCACTCCTGGCACCTTCCCCTGCAACTGCAAAAAATGCAAAACTTACACCCACACCTCCCGCTTCCCTTCCCTCCAAGGCCCCAATGGATCCTTCAATATCCATCAGAAATTCACCTGCACCTCCACACACATCATTTACTGCATCCGCTGCACCCGATGTGGTCTCCTATACATTGGGGAGACAGGCAGCCTACTTGCAGAACGTTTCAGTCAACACCTCTGGGACACCAGCACCAACCAACACAACCACCCTGTGGCTCAACATTTTATCTCCCTCTCCCACTCCACCAAGGATGTGCAGGTCCTTGGCCTCCTCCATTGCCAGACCATGGCAACACGACGCCTGGAGGAAGAGCGACTCATCTTTCGCCTAGGAAACCTCCAACCACAAGGGATGAATGCACATTTCTCCTTCTTCCACATTTCCCCTCCCCCACCTTTTCTCAGTCCCAACCCTCAGACTCAGCACCGCCTTCTTGACCTGCAATCTTCTTCTCGAACTCTCCGCCCCCACCCCCCTCCAGCCTATCACCCTCACCTTAACTTCCTTCCACCTATCGCATTCCCAATGCCCCACTCCCAAGTCCCTCCTACCTACCTTTTATCTTAGCCTGCTTGGCACACCCTCCTCATTCCTGAACAAGGGTTTATGCCCGGAACGTCGATCCTCCTTCTCCTTTGATGCTGCCTGACCTGCTGCGCTTTTCTCGCAACACATTTTTAAACAACTACCTCATTGTCCACTTTAATTTGAGGAATGTCCGAATCAGAATCCTCTGAAGTTGTTTTTTCCTTCTGTGCCGTAATCATTAACACCTTGTTCTCTGGCTGTCCTTACCTGTCAAAGTACATTTTGAGCATATTCACATGACATACGCTGTGAGATTTCTTTCTGTCTGGAGTCCCTATCAAGTAGTTACTTTCACTCAATATCCGTTGTATTTCATAAGGCCTACTAAACCTTGCTTTTCTAGGTTCACCTATAACTGGAAGTAACAGTAATATCTTATCCCCGATCGCAAAATTGCATTTTTTTTATTCCCTGTCCGCTTCCTGTTTTATTATATGTTGCATTTCTTTTAAATGATGTCGAACCAACTCCCCAGCGCTATTAATCGTTCGTTAAATTTTGAGACCTAATCCCAATGTGTGGCCTTTGAACTCTAATTTACTATTTTCTCCTTAATCGATTTTAATGGTCCCCTCACTTAATGCCCCAAAAATAATTCCAATGGAATGAATTTGCTCTGTTAATTGGGGGTATCCCTGATCACAAAAAGTACAACTGGAATTCCCTAACCCTAATCATCTGGATAATCCTGATTATAAGCCCTCAACATGGTCTTTAATGTTTAATGTCACCTTTCTAGCGCTCCCTGCAATTGTGGATAGTTTGCAGTAGATTTGAATTGCTTCATTCCTAAGACATTATAGTGATTAATTCGATGTGTAGCTTGAACTTTGATTTCACTGTGTCTTCATTGGTAGTCCGTATCTATTTTTTTAAATTTAAAAATTCCTTTGCAATTCTTCTGGCTGTGATACTGAACCTTGGGATGGCCTCTGGAAATCTAGTCGATGCATCCATTATTGTTTAAAAAATACTGATGCCCAATCTTTTGATTGTGGTCTGGGACCTAGCCAATCAATTAAGACTCCTATAAAAGGTTCCTCAAATGCCAGAAAATTTAAGAAAGGTGCAGGTTGTATTATCGCATGTGCTTTTCCAATTACCTGACATGTGTGATTCATCTGGCAAAATTCAACTACATCCTGTTGCAGTCCAAGCCAGTAAAATGTCTCCGTAGTCAGTCTGGTTTTTTTTTTTCCCTCACTCCTAACTGACTTCTAGCTGGTAACTCAAGCACCATTCGCATCACCTCATTTCTGTACCCCATTGGCAATGTGATTTGATGAATCTCTTCCCATTTCTCATCTCCTTGAATATATGATAGTCTCTATTTCCTCATTTAGTCATCAATTTTGAGGTAATAAAGCTCAGGGATACATTCAAAATTCCTAACGTTTGTGCTTTTTGATACAACTGCTTTAAACATTTATCTTTCTGCTGTGACTCAATTAGTTTAGCTGAGCAAAAAATATTCACATGATCACCTACTTGCTCCTGTTTTGTCTCAAATGTCTGATGGAACAAAGTATCTGCTCATGCCACTTAAACTTCCTTATCTTTACATTTTTGATATTTTCTGTTTCAACTGGTGTCATTGGGAATTTATTACCCACAATCAGGAAAGTTTCCAGGATGAGATTCCTACATTGATTCAGTTGTCTGCATATCCACTTTTCAACGAGAGTGGCAGTAATCCTACCACTGAATCAGCTATTTTTTCCGCAAGGACAAATTGTATTCCTGGAGCAGAGAGTTTGTCCAATACCTCTACCACAATTTCCCCACACTTTTCTGGACATGCTCACTTTACATAATTTTGCACCTTATGTCTCATGGTGAATTGCCTTTCGCAGTAATTTTTCTGGGAATATTCCTTCAGGAGTATATATCTCCTTGTCTATTCACAGAGGATCCTGTGTCTCTTAATATTGCATCCTCTTTACCTGCCGTATGTGAATAAACTTTCCCTTTACAGGTATATTTTCTAAGCAGATCTGGCACTCCCTCCGTAACAAACCTCCAATCAGATTATACACTCTGATGCAGCTTTCTAGTTTCCACTGTGCATTCTGTTACCGCTCCATCAAAACTCCCATATTTATTCCTTTTTCCTGCGTCTGTGTTTTTTTTCTGAACCCACCAAAACAGTGATTTCATGTGCCCTAATTTGTTGCAATGAAAACACCGGAGTTTTTTTTAAATCTTCTTTGCCTCGTTCAGGTATTGCCTTCACGGAGATCTACGTCTCCCTTTCTACGTCGGGATTTCTCTTTGCCCCAATTTCTATCCATCATGGACTGAAATTGACTCTGGAAGCCAAAACAAGTTTTGTAACAATAATCACTAGTCATAATCATCAGCCTCTTCAGCTGCCAGTCTTGTCTTTATATCTCTAGTATCTTCCAAATGAGGTTGCACTTTGTGAATGCTTAAACTCCTCCAAAGTAATTGTCTCTCTCAGAGCATTGTAGATTTGCTCTCTTTTTAAAACTCTTATCCATTTATCAAAATTACATCGTTTGATTCTTTCAAACTCAATATTTGTTTGGACCAGGATCCCTCCTTAAATTCCTGAAACGTTGTCTGTAGACTTTTGGCACATACTCATATGTACATTTTCCCCTTCTCATACTCCCCAGATCCCTCCTCTGATAGTGTTGTACATACCTCACTAGCTCTACCTACAAGTTTTGTCTGGGTCAACAAAACCTACATGGTCCCTGCCCACTGAAATTCTTTAGCCACTTCCCTCCTCATTAATCTAGGCAAGCTGTGAATATACTGAAACACATTTCTCACCAGGCTTTGGACTCACCACGGGTTTGCCCATCTTCAGTCTGTTCCTCAGTAAGCTGACCATCAGACTTCATCCTCATCCTTTAAAGCTGACTTTCCATTCTAAGTGTCCACCTCTGAAGCTCAAATGCTCCCTCTTTTGCTTTCTCTCCTGCTGAAGCTATCTATTATATTTTTCTCTTTCCTCTGTTAAACCTAATCGTTATCTTTCTTCCTCTTCTGGTTTTAGTCGTAGCTCAAATTGCTTCATCTCTGCATCTAACTCAAGCTGCTTCTTTTGCGATTGAAGTTTAGTCATCCCCACAGATCCTGATGGTGTTTCCAGCAAATTAGAATGCTGAGCTACTGCTGCAATCCTCTCATCTTTCCTCACATTAAACGGTAGCTTTAACTCCCTTTGTATTCGAATTCCTGCGGCTTGGACTTATGTGCATTTTGTAAAACTCCCCAAGGTCACTTTCTCCACCTTCAACACACGAAATAAGAGACAACATCCCCTGCCAATCGCTGCCTAAATTCTGCAAAGGCCCCCTAATCTGTTATGGACCAGACCCGACCCCTCAAAACATTTTAAGCAGGTAGCCGGATGGTAAAGTTGCTAGTTGTTGAAGATTAGTGTATAGCTGATATTCCCAGAGAGAATCAGCTGGTCAGACTGCCGAGTTTTAAACATATGACATTTATTTGCCAAATTACCAAATTAAACATAAGGAACAAAAAATAGAATACCAGAATAACGTATTGTATCCGAACCTGACAGGCTATCCCGATTTAAGGATGCTGTTCCAATATACTTGCAACAATTCCAAGAAACAAAACCCCTTAGCACCAAGAATAAAACTGACACAACTGCTTAAAGGTTATAATGTCAGAAGGGCAGAAGGAGGCAGAGAGCGTCCAGTGACTCTGACTCAACTAGCCCCTGAACTGATCCAACCTGTCCAGTTGTGGGAGCAGGACAGGTCCTCCTGATTATACAGGGTACTTTTTATAGGCTTGAAAGGCTTCTGGATGAGGCATTATCTGTTAGGTATAAACAAAAGGACCCCAACGAACCTTTCAAAATTCTGACATATTGGAATCTTGGGTCCTTTAGACCCTCTTTCAAAAAAACCAAGGACAACATAACCCTGTAAAAGGACTGGCTTTGTGAGAACATGCCACATTTGGCTTTGGACTGAATTCCAAAAATGTAAGTCTTACCGCTTTGAAGCCAATCTAATGTATTAAGGTGTTTGTTAATTTACATAAAACAGTGTTCAACCATATTGTGTGTTGAAGCTTCTGCATTGTCACGAGTGGAATGTCCCGACAGATCCACACTTCCTGTGTATGGTCAGGGTAAATATATCCACTGAGAATCAGTTGCTTGGCGCCTGTTCTAGTCAAGGAGAGACCAGCATGGAAACCACATCTGGATTGTGATTTGTTTTTTGGATGGTCATGTTGGAGCGTTCAGGTGGTTACAGCATTACAAATGAATTACACAGCAGAATCATCTAGTCCGCGATAAGAAAACGTCCATAATTCTCCCTCACAATTAACTTCACGAGAGCAATTGGTGATGGGAGATGTGACCATTAGCCAGCGATGTCAACATTCAATTCAATCCAGTTGTTATTTTGAACTGAAGGCCACATTCTGAAAGGAGTAATCTGGATCTGTTTGTTCAGTGACTGTGATTGATGTCACTCTCCATGGATCCTAATTATGTCACTGGATGGTTTTCCTCTTCTATTTGTACGGGGCTTCTTCCAATGCTTTATCCCATTATTGCTGCAGATGTATCAGCAGCAACACTGACAAGAATCAGCAGTTGCAGCGACAGGGAAAGGAGACATCAGAATCTGAGAACCATAGACTGGAATGTTCCAACAATGGGCCAGAATCTGAGAACAGTAAATGGAATGTTTCAACAGTGGATCAGAATGTGAGAGCATTAGACTGGAATGACGCACCAATGGTTCAGAGTCTAAGAAAAATAGACTGGAATGCTGCAACAATGGACAGGAGTTTATCTTGGTGTCATTTGTATTTTTCCTGGTCTTGGCACATATTACCAGATCGGATATTAGGTGTACTGCTGATTATTCAGGCTGGTTACTATCCCATGCTCACTATTGTTGGTGTTTCTGGTAAGTCTCCCCATCTCTATCTACTTATTAATCCCACAGTGAACTTCAGTGCTATTTCTGTTATCTATATTTAGTAAATACTGAAAATATTGTCTTCAGTTTCAAATGCAAATCCATTCATTACCCACAAATTTCAGAACTGCCCACACCCCTGCCCTCACAAACATCAGAAAACAAGACTGTTCACAATCACAAAGTACCTATTTTCCCCGAATTGATTTATGTCTTGGTACTCTCTCCATCACCAAAGATATCTACTCTCAGCTCCATTGTATCGCCAGACCCCATCTTGACGTCAGTGCGTGTGCTAAATAAACCATTATCTATACCTTGGTAAAAGTGAGAGTTTATGGTTCCTGTTCTCTTCCAATCACTCTTTCCGTTCCAAATGTTTCCATCAAAATCTTGTTCTTGTCAGTAAAGTATGACAGGGACACGGTGTCAGAGTCATAATGTCGCTGGCCACGTAATTCAGTGGCCAAGGTAACTACACTATGGACACTGTTTCAAATCCTATCACAGACGATGACTGAACTTAAATTCAACTGACAGGAACTGGAAATAAAAGTGAATTTTACTAATATAATCCCAGCAGCACTTTGTCAATAAGTTTATCTATTTCACTGTTGTACTTTGGTGATTAAATCTCACATTATTGCCTGATCTGCATTAAGACTGACGTCAGACCCAATACCTTAAGGAATGGCCTCACAGTAAAACGCATTTAGTGAGGTCCACAAATGCTGCCCTGTCAGTGATGCAGACATCCCATGAAAGGTAGAGGAAAAAAATTGCCTCGAGAGATCAGAAACAAAAGGAACGAATAAGTGCCAGAGAAACTGAACAGATTTGGCAGCCTCAGGTCGAGAGAAAAATAGAAGTGACATTTTGCGTCCAATCACCATACGTCAGAACTGAATGTAGCTGGGAAATAGTGCGTTTGATGTTGATGACATGGATGGCAGTTGTGAAAGGGAGAAGGAGTGAGTTGAATAGATAGAGAAAGAGAGAGGTAGAGAGAAAGAAACAAACAGAGGGATTGTTGATGATCAGCTGGAGTGGAAATAAAAGTCCAGACTAATCTTATTTATTTTTCTCCTGTTCCCATATTACAGAAGTTCATGCCCATGTAAAACGTACATCAAAGTCTCGGTTTGAAGTCAGCTATGTCCCTTTGTCTCTCTTCCTTGAGTGTGATCATCTTCTTTTATTCAGTAATGGGATGCTAGGCCAGTATATAATTCCCTTTCCGCATTGTCCTTGAGAAGGTGCTGGTGAGCCACCTTCCTGACCCACTGCAGTCTGTGAGCTGTTAGTAGTCAGTGCTGAGGTCCGCCCGGTTTAATTTATTTGAGAATTTGTAGTGAGTGATATAACCGAGCGGCTGGCTTGGACATTTCAAACGACAACTCTGTGTAAACCACAGTGCGGTGGGTCTGGACTCACATGTAAGTCTGACAGGGTGAAGACAGTAGATTTCCTTCCCTGAAGTGCATTAATGTGCCAGGTAGGATAAACGCAATGGTTTCATTAGATTCTCAATTCCTGATATTTTATTGAATGCACATTCCAACATTTGCCATGGTGGGATTCGAAACCGGGGTCTCCGTTATCACCTGGGTCCCTGGGTTAATATTCCAGAGATAATACAGCTAGGCCATCACCTCCGCAGAATCTCCAACCATCTCCAATGGCAATAGTGATGTTGTTGTTGGCGTGGCTGTGCTTAAAGCATAGCGTTTTTCAATGCAACAAAATGATTTGGCAAAACATACCATCCTTCTCAGTTTGTATTTATGCGAAGGTGAGATGATGGCAAGTGTTCTTGGTGAAAAGGAGGTGGACGTCCTTGGTCATGAGCCACTGATAGAATTCATACGGAGCAGTAGGTAATCAGCACAGTAAATGTACAGTGTCCTTCATTGCAAAATGATGGAAGTATAAGTATGAGGACACCTTACTGAATTTGTAAAGTGTTATTGAAACAGTACTTGGGACGCTGTGAACAGATTTTCTCTCCTTTATGAGGAATGATCTCCTTGCCACAATGAGACAGAATAAAGGCAATACACCAGAGTAATCCCTGCGTTGACGGAACCACGAGGAGAGTGTGAAGGAAATGAGTGCTCAATCTGTAATGCGACAAAAGAATATAAAGTGATTGCAATAAAACCTGAGCATTATGGACCGATATTCATTATTTTCAAAACTAAACATTGATACCGTGAAATACTATGTGTTTCCCGCAATATATGTTTTCACATTTGGTCAAATATATGATAGGGAATGTTAAGAAGGACATGGGCCAATTACCAGAAAAATGGAGTTAGCATGGATGGACATTTTAGTCTGAATGGTCCAGTTTGGGCTAAAGGGCACGTTGAACTCTATGACTCTGTGATAGTTTACATGTCTCCGTGGAGCCCCCATGTTGGGTGAGAGACAGCTCCAGGCTCTGAACAAACTCTCTCCGTCTCAATGCACGGTTGGAGTGAGACCCTGCACTGAGCATCATGTTGTTCACAAACTTGTCAGCAGCCACATTCTGACAGGGTTGGTCATTCTCAAAAGCTTCTGACCACCATGCAGAAGACTAGCCCTGTCTTCTCGGAGATGGATGATGCCTCCTTGAGATGTGTCACAAACCATCCGCTGTGCCTTCTTACCATCAGCAAACCACGTTATTATAACACACGTGAAACATTAGCAATGGAGCCAGGAGGCACAACATGGAGCAGTCTGTCTGTCCAGTCTCTGCTTCATTAGTTTGTAGTGTTGCAGCATCAATGACATCCGCTTATTTCAGTGTAACAGTTTGGAGGGGCTGAATGGCCTCATCTGTTCGTGTGTCAATATTTTGGGTGGCTGAATGTCCTCTTCCTCGTTCCAGGAAAGAGGTCCATTATTGGGTGACCCGTGGTCGCTGCTTACCTGCGTGTTGTGCTGACTAGATTCCTTACCTTCCTGTGTAATAATAGACAAACAGGAGGCTGGAAGAAACAGCAAGTCAAGCAGCATCAGGAGGTGAAGAAGTCAACATTTCAAGTATAGCCGTTCTTCAGGACTGCGAGTGGGGGTAGGGGGAACTGCAGATAAAGAGGGGAAGGAGTGGTTCGGGTGGGGAGAGCAGCAGGTTGGTGAGGTAGGAGTTAGGTGGACACAAGTGGTGGGTGCAACCTGGTTGGTCGATGAGAGGGATGAATCCGGTTGGGAGCTAGAAGGCGGGGTCATTTGGTTGAATGGAAGGGAGAAGGCGGGGCTGGAAAGCGAGTAGGGCTATCTTTGGGAAGGATATTTCAAATTGGAGAACTCAATGTTGAGTCCTCGGGGTTGTAGGCTAACCAGGCAGAAGGTAAGATGTTGTTCGTCCAATTTGCGGTCTGACTCACTGTGGCAACAGAGGAGGCCAAGGAGGTCATGTTGGAAAGGAATTGGGAAGGGGAATTGAAATGGGTGGTGACTGGCAGTTCAGGTCAGCCGCTGTGAGCCCGGCTGTGATGCTCGGTGAAATGAGTCCTTAGTTTACGTTGCTCTCCCCGATGTAGAGAAGCCCACATCAGGTGCACCTGATGCAGTAAACTAGGTTGAAGGAGAGGCAGGTGACCTATGTTTCATGTCGAAGGACTGTTTGGGGCCTTGGATGAGCTGAGGGAGGTGGTGTGCCAGCAGATGATGCATTTTATTCATCTGCAGGGTCAGTTGCCAGTGGGGCTTGGCGGATTTGGTGGGGAGTGTGGCACGAACCAAAATTAGTGAAGTGATTGGTCCTTATGGAAGATGTGACAGGTTGATGGGATCCAACCAAGTTTAGTGTATCTGGCACTCCTAATGTAGTCTTCTCTATATCAGGGAGACCAAATGTAAACTAAGGGGAATGCTTTGGTGAGCATCTCATCTGGGCCTGTAAGGGCTGATCTGACTTCCCAATCATCTCCAATTGCAATTCCCCCTCCCACTCCATTTCCGACATGGTCATCCTTGACCTCCTCCATTGCCTCAACGAACCAAAGCACAAACTGGAGCAACAACACTTCATATTCTACCGATGTAGCCTACAGCACGGGGGACTCAACATTGAGTTCTCCAATTTCTAGTAACCTCCCTTCCAATACCCCGACTCCCTGCCCAGCCTCTCGCCCTTCCATTCCTCTGATCAACTCATCTTCCAGCTCTCAACTGGATTCATTTCTCCCATTGACCAACCCGGTGGCAACCCTCGACCTGTGTTCCCCACTTCACCACACCGCCTCCTCCGACTCTTGCACCTCGACTCTTTATCTGTACATACCGTTACCCCCACCCCAGTCATGAAGAAAGCTTATGCCCAAGGGCTGGACTTCTTCTCTTGATGCTGCCTGGCCTGTTGTGTTCTTCCAGCCTCCTGCATTCCAACATTTGTAGTTTTTTTTTAAAACAAACTCTTCTTGTGCAATAGGTAAGAGATAGTAAATGGGCTGTGCCTCTTCTTATCCAATAGCTTCAATGGGCTGAATGGCGTTCTCACATTTCTGTGATACCAGCTTGGGATACAGAATGAGCTGCTCTTTTTTAGTTCTTTGGAAATGTTCAGAGTCCAGTAGTACTGTTACACTAATGTTACCTAGACGTTAACAGCATGAGCTTGAATGTTGACCAGGTTTTGATGCTTTATGCGATATTTTCTGAGCATTCTCACTTCTGATCTAATGACGGAGGGGAAGACGCTGATGAACCAGCTGAAGATGTTTGTGTCGAGGAAGCTACACGGAGGATCGCTAACATAGATATCTAGGGACTGAGAGGATTGATCTGCACCAGCCACATGGTGTCCTGAATGGCCCAACCACTTAGGAGTCTACAACTGTTTCCCATTAGATTCAATGTTATTTAGTCTCCTTGACACCTTCCTCAGTTACGCCCTGCAGTGATGTCAGGGTCAGTCACTCTGATACTGTGCTCATATATTTTGTTCATGTCAAAGGTCAAGGTAAATCCGTGGGGACTGTTTCCTTCTCTCAGAGGGTAGTGACTGTTCGGGCCTCTCTAATCCAGACAGCTACATCTCTGAAATGTTTGAGGGAGCAGAATGGTGGTAAAGGATCTTGACACATCAGGGAGTTGAGGGCTACAAAGAATTGGGCAGAGAAGAGAAATTAATGCCGGGAAAGATCAGCCCTGTCCTTATTGACGGGAGGGGCAGGCTTTACAGGCTACATAGCCTGGTGTTATTCCCGTGTACCCCATAGTCCAGTCACTTTGTTGCCTTTTCCATTTCCTGTGTTATTGACTTCAAGTAGCTGAATAGCCTGATCGTGTTGCTGCATGATCTGGAATGGGTCTAGTTCTATGGCCATGAGGATTGATTGGCCTCCTCCTGTAACTGTATATCATACTCCAAGGGCTGAAAAGCCTTATCCTGTTCTGGTGTAACTGAAAACCATTTGGACCAGATCTATCACCCTTGGAGAAAGTGAGCACGACAGATGCTGGAGATCAGAGTTGCAAAGTGTGGCACTGGAAATGCCTAGCCGGTCAGGCAGCATTCAAGAAGCAGGAGTATCGAAATCTTGGACATTCCTAATGATAGGCTTATGCCCAAAACGTCGATTTTCCTTCCCCTCCAATGCTGCCTGACCTGCTGTTCTTGTCCAGCACCACACATTTGGACGTCTACTGGCCCGCCCTAGTCAATCTTCCTGGTCACGTCATCAAAGAAATTTAACAAATTCTTCAGGCATGAACTTCCACTCAAAAAGCCATGCTCACTATTCCTAATCAAACCCTGTTTTCCGAATGCATGTACATCTTATCCTTCAGAATCTTCTCAAGAAATTTACCTATCACGGATGTTACGCTGACTGGTCTGTATTTCCCAGGCTTTATTTTTTCAGTCCTTCTTGATTAAGTGCACAACATTTGCTATCCTTCAGTCTTCTGGGATCTCACCTGTGGTAACTGATGATCAAAATTATCAGCCAGGGCCCCCGCAAATTCTTCTCTAGCCCCTTGCAGTGGTCTTGGATATATCTGGTAAGGACCATGAGATTTCTTCAACTTCAAAGATTCTAGTACATCAATTACTCCTCTACTGTGATACAGACTGTCCCGAAGATATCACCACTAATTTCCCCAAATTCCCATATATTCATGTCTTTCTCCACTGTAAATATAGAGGAGAAATATTTGTTTAGAACATTGCCTATCTCTTATGGTACTGCACATGCATGTCCACTTTGGTCTTTGAGGGGTCTTATTCTCTCTTTAGTTAATGATTTTCCTTTAATATACTTAAAGTGCCTCTTTGGATTCACTCTGATCTTCTCAGTCAAGGTTATCTCATCCCCCCTTTCGCCCTTCTGATTTCCTTCTTCAATATACTCCTATATCCCCGGTACACCTACAGGGATTTCCGTGATCCAAGCTGCCTCTACCTGAGCCACGCCTCCACATTTTGTTTGGTCAAAGCTTAAACATTTCTTGTTATCCAGGTTTCCTCATTTCTGTCAACGTTCCTTTCATCCTCACAGGAATATATAGATATTAAACTCCCACTTGCTGGAGGTCCCTTTGCTTGCAAACAGACAACTCCGATCAACCCCTGCAAACTCCTGTCTGAGACCATCAAAATTAACCTTGCCCCAATTTTGAACTTGAATCTGTGGATCAACTTCTTCCCTCACCATAACTATTTTGAAATTAACAGACCTATGGTTACTAGTCCCAAAGTGTCATCTACTGTCACCTCACTCACCTATCCTGATATATTTAGTGAGTAGGTCAAATATTGCCCCTTCCTGATTAGCACCCTCTATATACTGCTGGAGGACACTTTCCTGACGCACTTAATTGATTACATCCCATCAAATCCCTTCATGCTCCGGCAGTTCCAGTCTGTGTTATAAAGATTAAAACCCCTATTATGACAACCCGAATGTTCCCTGCAAGTCTCCCCAAACTCTCTAGATATTTTTGTTTCTGAAATTCCTGTTGACAGTTTGGGGGTCTACATTACAACCCCAATAAAGACACCATCCGCTTCTTATTTCTTAGTCCAACCCACAAAGCCTCACTGGATGATTCGTCAGTTATTTGACCTCTGATCACTGCTTTATACTCCCCTTGATTAGAAATGCAACTCCCCTCTCTCTGTCCCTCCTAATGCATTTATCCTGGTACATTAAGCTGTCAGTCCTACCCATCCCTCAGCCATGTTTCTGTAATAGCTAGACTATCCAGCGCCGATTATCTAACCACACCCTGAATTCATTGGCCTTGTCTGTCAGCCCTTTCACATTGAAATAAATGCAATTTAATCAAAGGCATTCCTTGCTCCCTATCATGTTCCAGCCTGATCTGTCTCTTCAACGTAGTATTTCTGAATACTGTATCTCCTTCCAGCCTCACACTTGCCTCCCTGCTCTTGAGGATACCACCTCCTGCCAAACTCGTTTAAACACTCCCTTGTAGCACGAGCAAAACTGGCTGCGAAGATATTGGTCCCCCGTCCAGTGCATGTGCATGTGCCACCAGTCCCTCTTGAACAGGTCAACTCTGTCACAGAAAAGCTCCGAATGATCTAAAAATATGAATCCCTCCCCCTGCACCAATTCTTTAGTCACATACTCATCTGCCATATCCTCCTGTTCTTACCTACACTCGCTCATGACACTGGAAGATATCAGGTGACTGTCAAGGTCTTGTTTTTTAACTTTTCTGCGAGCTCTCAGTAATCACTCTGTAGGACCACATTCCTATGTTTACCTGTGTCATTTGTGCCAACGTGCACAATGACTCCTTACAGCTCACCAACACCCCCACCCCCCAACTCCGAGTACGTTCAGCAGACACTCAGAGACATCCCGGACATTGACAACTGAGAGGCAACACACCATCCTGGTTTGCCGTTTGAGGCCACAGAATCTCTTATATCTAAGACCCTGTTTACCTTTATCCTTTCCCATTGCTCCCCAGAACCAGTCGTAATGCAACTAAGCTGGCTATTGCTGGTTTCCCCTAAATGGTCATTTCCTGACATCCATCTCCCAACACTACAAAATCAGTATCAAAAATGGTATACTTGTTTTCGAGAGGAATGCCACAGGGGATTCTTGCACTCTCTGCTACTCCCTTCCCCATTCCTGGTTGTCGCCCAGCTACTCTCTGCCTGGAACACGACAGGAAGCAAGGAACGCCAGTTGGATTAAATTGCGTCTATTTTAATGCAACACGGCTGACAGGTAAGGCTGACGAACTCAGGACGTGGATCTTTACATGGGACTGGGTTATGACAGTCTTTAAAGAAACAAGGGATGGACTTGGGTGTGACCACCTCACTAAAGCTCTTACCTCTGAATTGCTCTGTATATGGATGATCCGAAGAGCAGTCAACTCCAGATCCCGAACACGGTCTCCCAGGAGCTGCAGCTGGCTGCACTGCCCACACGTGTCGTCATCAGGGACAGTGAAAATCTCCCTCAGCTCCCACATCCCGCAGGAGGAACGTGCAACTGCCCTAACTGCCAGCTCAACTGTCAAAGTTGTATTAAAAAGACTTTACTTGAGCTTACCTGTACCTTTTGCTGAGCCGCTGCTCACCGAAGCCTCTGGAACCAAAGCTTGACTACCTACTCTGCCACTATCAGCAAGTCAATAGACCACTCCACATATAGTTTTGGTTAGGGCAGGAGGGAAACACTGCAGCGATGTATTGTTTGGGCCTTAAGCACTCTTCACACCAGGCCCATACTTGGACTTGGAGAGTGTCTTGCTGAGGTTTTCCTCCTAGTAGTGGTGACTGCGCTGATGCAAATATTCACCCTCACATCCAATCCACGTTGTCGCAGTCATCTTGTCTTTTCTGTCTATTAGTACTGCATTTATGAATTCCTTGAATCTATTGATTGCTTTCCAAACTGTGTCTCATTCTGGAGGGAGAGATGCTGGTGTTCCAGTGAACACAGGCTATTTGAAAAGGTTTACCATTAGACATATGAGCGATATAATGCCCATCCGCTCGCTGACTCTTTTTTTCCTTTCAATTAGGGTACATTTATTCTGATAACCTTCAATTCTATTTTTAAGCATTTTCCCTGTAACGCTTGTTTAAAACTCTGTCCATCTCAGCCTTGAACATATTTAGTGATCATTCCTCAACAGCTATCTCAATTTTCTACAATTGTTTCCCTCTCACTGAGGTGAGACTTGGTGGTCTTTCATCCTATGACTTTTTGTCTAGCACTCTGTGTGGAAGTTGAACCTACATTAGATGTTGTCATGTTCGATCATACCACCTCTGTGGCAAGAGGCAAAACAAAAAAAAGCAACACAAAGTTTAAGAGCCAGTAATCTCCTCCCTCATCTTCCACATCAGTCAAAGATACAGTTCATCCGGATCAAGGGATTTGCCCATTTTTTGCCATGCACCAACTTCCAATTCTTCCTCAGCTTTTGTGTTAATTTGCTCAATGCCAAACTGTCAGGAACAGACATTGAATACAGTAACCGCTTCTCCAAAGTGAAGACAAATATGTAGTACGTTTTTGACATATCTTCTGGCTCTATGCACAGGTTGCCTCCTCGATCCATAATACTTTCTCTTGTTACCATCTTACCCTTAATAAACCGATAAAATGTCTTTGGAGACTTAAAAATATTGCCCACTAATGTTTTTTTTATCACCATCCCCCACCCCCTTTTTGCTCTTTTACTTACTTTTAGAGTTTAGCTCTATGCATTCTCTCCTCTTCTGGGACATCCATTGACCTGTTCACTTTATGCCTGTTTTAAGCTTCTCTTTCATTTTTAATTCCATTCTGAATATTTGTAGATATCCCAGTCTCTCCGGGCTTGTTTTGCTACATTTCATCTTTGGAGTAACATGTTGTTGTGACACTCTCATCAATTCCATTGTGAGCATGTGATCCCCACCAACACCCACCTACACGCTGTTCTGTTACAGTTTCACCCAGAAATAACTGTACTGTGGCCAGATCCTGCCTTTGTTATGATACATTCTGCCTCCCTCATTCAAAGAATTTTTATTTTTCAAACCTTTTTCTTTTGATCTTTTCCTTAACAAGCTAAAAATGCTTGAGTCACGGTCACTGGTCCTGCAATGCTCTCCCAATCCTGCCTGCAGCACCTGACTGGCTTCGTTCCCCACAGTGAGACCCAGCACTGCCCAACTCTTTGTTGTATCTTCTCCATGTTGGTATAAGAGTCTCTCTGGAATAAATGTCAAGTCATCTTCCCCTCTTTAAAAAAAATCACTGCCCTAATGAATATTTGGAATTGAAATGTATCAATATAATAATCCTATTATTGTTTTTACACACCTCAGTGAATTGTTTATATATCTGCTGCTGTATTTTCTTTTATCTGAGAGTCGATAATATATCCCCAGCAGTGCATCTGTCATCGTTTGGATCCTAACCTCAACCCACAAAGCGTCATTTGAATACCCTTCCAAGATATGATCCTAGCTAAATGCAGTCATTGACTCCATAATTAATAAGGCAACACCACCTTCTCTTTTACCCCTCTCGTGTGCTGCCCATAGTTCTTGTACCACAGAATATTGCGTTGTCAGCCCTGATTTCCCTCAAACACATCTCTGTGATGGCGAAAATGTCACACTCCAAAAATGTCATCTCAATCCCTTATCACATCTATCGGTTCGATAATATTCCCAGCATTAAGGTAAAGGACATCCAGCCTGGAATATAAGAACCTTGGAGTTCTTCAGTCATTTACTATTTGTTATCAAGCTGCCTTTCCATGAACTAAAACTGTTACTCTGGGAATGAATGAATAATTGTTGAGTTGTAATTTCTTTTTTAATTAATGTGTTAATCAAATGCAACGTTCCAGAACTGAACAGTCAGCTCCAAATATTTTACTGTGCTCAGTGTGCAGAGGGGTCAGCTCTCAGTAATGGAAAAAGTAAGGACTCCAGATCAGAGTCGAAAAGTGTGGTGCTGGTAAAGCACAACAAGTCAGGCAGCATCCGAGGAGCAGGAGAGTGAAAACTTTGGGCACAGTCCCTTCATCAGGAAGACATTGGTGTGTTCACATTTTTTCCATTCCATGATTCATGGGACATTTGGAACGGTACTTGCTCAGGAGGGCAGCGCTGTATATAGCCCTGAAATGGAAAGCAGTCAATCAGTTGTTTGGACAGGGAGTAGACAAAGTAAGCTGAAATACAGACTGATTGAAATACAAACATAAGGGTAGATAAGTCACCTGGACCAGACAGGAAGCACCAGAGGTTAACAGAGGAAGTGAGGGAAGAGATTGCTGCGCCTTTGGAGATGATCCTTGCGTCCCCACTGTCCACTGAAGTATTGCCTGATGATTGGAGGTTGGCAAGTTATTCCCTTGTTCAGGAAAGGCAATAGGGATAATCCTGCGAAATACTGGCCAGTCAGTCTTACTTCTGTATTGGGAAAAGTATTGGAGAGGATTCTGAGAAACAGAATTTATGATTACTTGGAAAGTGATAGATTGATTAGATATAGTCAGCATGACGTTATTAGGGGCAATCATGCTTCACAGAACTTATTGAATTCTTTAAAGATTTGATCAAACAAATTGATAAAGGTAGAGCAGTGGATGTGATTCACATGGATTTTAGCAAGGTGGTTGATAAGTTACCAAAAGATCAGCTCAGTCAGAAAGTAAGGAGGCATGGGGTACAGGGAAACAGCGAAATCTGTGTGTGTGGATACAAAATTGTCTGACCTGTAGGAGACTGATGGTGGTAGAACATGGAAAGTTTTCAGCCTGGAGCTTGGTGAGCAGTGGCATTCTTCAGGAATCGGTTCTGGGACTGCTGTTCTTTGTGATTTTTACAAATGACTTGGATGATAAAGTGAAAGGGTGCTTTAGTAAGTTTTACAATGTAATAAAGATGTTGGAGTTATGGATAGTGTGAAGGGTTGTCTTAGGTTGTAATTGGACATTGACAGGATGCAGAATTGACTGGTAAATGGAAGATGGAGTTCAACATGGATAAGTGTAAAGCGATTCATTTTTGAAGGTCGAATTCGAATGAAGAATACAGGTTTAAAGGCAGGATTATTGGCAGACTAGAGGACCATAGGGATCGTGTGGTCTATATCACAGGACGCTCAATGTTGTCACCCAAGCTGATAAGGTTATTAAGATTATGGTGTTTTCATTAGCCAGGGATTGAGTTTAAGAGCCGCAAGGTTATGCTGCAGCGCCAAAAATCTCTGGTTGGACTACACTTAGAATATTGTGTTCAGTTCTAGTCGCCTCAGTACTGCAAAGATGTTGAGGCTTCGAAGAGGGTGCCGGGGAGATTTACCAGGATGCTGCCTAGACTGGATAGCATGTCTTACAAAGAAGCGTTGAGGGAGCTAGGTCTTTTCTCCTTGGAGCAATAAAGAATGGGAATTGACTTCATACAGATGTATAAGATGTTGAGAGACAGGCAGAATTGGTAGCCAAAGACTTTCTCGCAGGGTGGAAATGGCTATCGCGAGCGGGCATAAGTTTAGTATGATTAGAAGAAGGTTTGAGGAGATGTCAGAGGTAGGTTCTTTAAATAGAGAGTGGTGGGTGCTTGGAATGCACTGCCAGCAGCGTTAGTAGAGTCAGCTACATTACAGATATTTACATGACTATTGGATAGGCACATGAATGATAGTACAATGAAGGGTATGTCAGTTAGTCTGAACTTCGAGTAGGATAAATGTTCGACAGGACGTCAAGGCTTGAAGGGTCTGCACGAAGTTGCACTGTTCTGTGTTTTATGTTTCACCCAGCCTGTAGATTCTTATCAATTATTGAATGTGTGAGGGAGTGATGTATGTGAGATTAGGAAGCTGGGGAGGGGCGTTAGCCCAAAACTTCCAGTTATGTTGTTCATTGTTACATTCACCTGAATGTCAGTACAATATGTGTGGTGTCCTACATCAGGCAGGCTCCGCCAAGTTCAGTTATTAACGCAATTCTTAACTTGTCATTTGCTGCTGTTTTCTTCAGATTAAAACTGTTGGGTGACCCATGTATTAATCAAATGCTTGCTATGTTTCGTGAATTGCGCAAAACTAAGATGTCAACTATGATTACTCGACTGAACTATAATCTCTGAAAAGAATTAGGTTGATTCGATATTTATGGAACAAAAATATAAACTCCTGTCAAGATTTTCTAACACATAAATAAAGAATGCTCATTTTATTTTCTATCGAACAAAGAACATGGATGTAATTCTTTTGGTGATCAGAATTAAACACACAATATCAGGATTCAAAACAATGCATTGTCACTCCAACATTTTGAAAGTGGTTGGCTTCTGAATGATTACATGGTCAGGGTGAGCAAACGATTGAACAATCAAATAGAATTGGAGTTCTTATATATTTATATATAATCAATCAGTTTAATTTCTCACTGAAATGTACAAGCTTCAACTATTTGTCAGCGAAGTAGAAATGTCTATAGTTCAACATGCTCTGTGAATATTAAACGAAATAAATGATTTGTGCTATCAAATTTTAGTGAACAATAATTTGAAAACATTTAACTTTTAGAAACAATGTTATTTAATTTGAAGTGCAGACAGTGAACAAAAACGATGAACATATTATCGTGTGAGTGAAAAGTCAAACCTTTTCAAAGAGATTTGTGCCAAAGCAATGACAGATTTGTTTGAGTAGTTGGAACACAACATTTAAAATATTCATAATCTGAACAATAATTAGACTATATAATGAAGGTGGTCTTGCAATAGTTGCATTTTAAATGCTTATGCTGCACTAAATAATCAGATATTCGTGAGCATTTAGACTGGGAAATAATCGGATACTGACTTTTATTCGCATCAGACACATGATAGAGTGCAAAACTTTAAAGTACAGGAGGAGGCCATTGGCCACGGTGTGTGCATCAGCTCCAGGAATGTCTCCTAAGTGCCTCCCATTTGCCAGCCCTATCTCTGCAACCTGTTAAATTCATATTTCCAAATACATATCCAGTTCTATTTTTTAATGTTCATCCACAACTCTCCCAGGCAGTTCCATTCCAAATCTTAACAACTCTCTCAATAAAGAAGTGTTTCCTCATCTCATTCCTGGCTCTTTTGCTGACAATCTTGGAATTAGAACTCCTTGATGATGTAATGCCAACTAACGGAAACAGAGTATTCCTGTTTTACTCTACAACTTTTTTTCATATGTTTGAGCACCGCAATTAGTTCACATATTTTTCTGTTCTGCTGAAGGAAGAATAAGCCTTACAAGAAATGTTACAAGCACTACATCGGAAAAACAGTCAGAAAACTAGCCACCTGGATACATAAACAACAACTGGCCAGAAAAAAAAGACATGACCCACTAACAGTAGTATCCTTACATACAGATGAGGAAGGGAACGATTTTGACTGGGTCTGCATATCCATCTAGGAAAAGCCAAACAGGGATACACACGAGAATTCCGAGAAAAATACCATTCCAACCGGAACTCTATCAACATACATATCAATTTTGATTCCATCGAACACTCTCTGACAAAAGAACCGGACATAAAATCACCAATACTGGAAATTACATCACTGACTCAAAGAAACCTAAACACATAAATAGCAACCATGACATGACACCAGCACTTCACCAGTCTCACTGATAATGTTCCCTAGTATAGTGATGAACCGTCTGAAAATGAACTCTCCACCTCAGTGAGCAAACTGACTTCCAGAAGAAGCACAATTTCTCTCATCCTCCCTATAACTAAATACTTCATTCCACTTGTCATTCCGATTATTTTAAGTTTATTTGTATTCTGCAAAGTAATATAGTGTCTTTCTGTGTGTGTTTGAATGTGTGTGTATGTGTGAGAGAGAGCGAGAGAGAGAGAAAGAATAATCCTCTGTAATCTCTGGATTACTCCCCGTGCCATGTGGAAAAGAGGGAAGGATGAGGAAGACAGTAGAGCTTAACATGTTGTTAAAAATCTAGTTCAGGTGTGAGAGTTCCAGATTATTGGATCATTGGGATCTCTTCCAGGACAGGTGGGGACCTGTACAAAAAAGACAGGTTGAATCTTAACTGTAAAAGCACCAACATCCTTGTGGGGAGGTTTTCTAGTGCAAGTCAGATGGATTTGTATAAACCAGGAGAGTGAGAACCAAAGCAGAAGATCAGGAACTGAGCAGAAGGTAGAGGTGAATAGGATATCAGGCACGGCCAATCTAATGACTATGCCGAGAGATGGAATCAAAACAGTGAGTTGGGAGTTGGAATAAATTATAGAGAGGAGGTGCAGATTTTTCAGAGATTATCAAGTAAGGATGGAGAGTGTGGGGGATGTCAGGGAGTGAGTTGTGTGGGATCAGGGAGACAGTGCACAAGAAAATGTTTAAGGGGAAAGAGGTTGAGCTGGGGAATTCTGTGATAAACAACTGGCAGCAAAACACGGGAAAACTTGCTGCTTGTCAAAGTGAATACCTGGGAAAGAATTTATTATGCTTCAGATAAACAACACCCTTATTGCTCGAGGTCTGTATTGTAATGGAGGAAAAGCTGTCGTCATATTATGGATGTAGCTTTAATAATGGTTGCATTCAGCTAGAATGGTGTCAGTGTTGTTATTGGACAATGCGTGCACTGAGCATTTGAATTACACTAGATGGTCACAGAGATGGCTGGGCTACCTTTGGTTGAGTGAGTGCTGAAGATGCACTAGATGATGCTGGCTTGTAATATAGCCACTTACTAAGTACAGTCAAAGGAACAAAGCAGCAATTGCCATTGTTAATTGTTTCAGAATATACCAGAGTGTTCATAGCTGCCACTGCAAAGAATCATGCAATGAAAAAACAGGCCAATCACGTCTGTGCCCGCAAGTGCATATCCAAAGACATTTTAAACGTTTGTGAGGTTACCTGCCTCAATCACCCTCCTCGACAACGCATTCCAGATTCATACCATCCTCTCAGTTCGAAAATGCACAAATTCCACATTCCACAAATCCTCTCTCAATCCCCTGATGTTCACTTTAAAAGTCTGTCCCTTTGTTTTTGATCCTTTGACTAAGGAAAACAGCTGCTGTCTGTTCATCCTCTCCATACCCCTTATGTTCTTGTACAGCTGTACTATATTCCCTCCTCAAGCTTCCCTGCTGCAAAGAAAAAACGAGCAAATTTATCCCTCCTCTTTCATACTCACTTTTGAGTACTCACTTGTCTTGTTACTTCTGAATTGCATCTTCCCAAATTATCGGTGTTAAATTAAACAGACCATTGATCTAGCTATCTGAATAATCTGTTTCTATCCTCCTGTAGCCTAACAATTTCCTCCTGACTGTGATCCACCCCGCCCATCTTTGTGTCATGCACAACATTGTCATCATTCCACTGCTCCCCACCTTCCACATTCTCACAACCGTTATTTCTGAATATGGCAAATAAACCGTGATTTCCTTCCTGTTCTCCAGATGTTATTCAGACGATGATTTGACAATTCCAGTCTCTTGCTTTTCCTATTTTGGTGAATTTATGAGTGATGTAGTTAACACATTTTATGAGGGATCCACAAACAGCATTTTCGACACAGAGTTGAATTCACCTTTTACACTCTGCCCCTCTGCATGTTTTGTTTATAAACATTGTAAATAATTTAGGATAAATTAGGGTTTGGCATCTTGCGGTGGAACATTAGCATTTTACGTGGCACTGTTCTATGTAACATTCCCTGCAACAGCCAGAGCTGAAGAAATTTTTCATCTGCAGGATGGACATGCACTCATTCATTGTTTGTTTTAATCAGCGAGTGTGATGAGAATAAATATTAAAATAAATTCTATATTATGGGCAAACTGCAGAAGATTAAATCATATTCTCATATCCACCTTGAATTGGAAGCAAATATATACTGTAAAAAAATTAAAAACATTGAAACACCACATAGGGGAGAAAGAAACATGTCGTCTGCACTTGATGGAGATTTAGAAATATATGTACAACCTGAACAAAAATCAAGTGAGAGAAGAGAAAGTACAAGAAATCCTTTCTTAATTTAGAATGGAATTCAGATCCTGATTTTCTTGTACAGAGATGTTTTCTCATCCAATCTCACTACCGCAAAAACAAGCTTTTCCCTGTCACTAAAATCTGCCTTTCTTCCTCCTCCGTCCTACTCTTTTCTTACATTCCTACTTCCCTTGCACTACCCCCCTGCAGCTATATACCCTTCCACTGATGATCTCCCTTCACACTTTTCTTCTGCCACTCCCCTGTAAGTTACACCAATTCCCCAGTTCCTCCCACTTTCTCTGGCCATCCCTTCCCCTTTTTGCTTTCCAACTGGGATGCTGGGAGCCGCTGGCTTCTGGGCTGCTATTGAGCATCAGTGAATGATGAGATTGAGATGATCAATGTCCAATAGGAACAGACAATAGTGTGTTTCTGTCACTGACTGATCCATCGTGAACAGGGTGGTTTTATTCCTCATGGTACAGAGTGGAGTGTCTTTCTGTCTCTCTGTCACAGCGCTTAACCAAACAGCCTCATCACAAATCGAACAAACCTCTCCTCAGAATCAGAAATCCATGCATCAGTTTTACTTTAAACATTGTGAGTAGAGTGAGCACATTGTTCAAACAGGCTGTGTACTGGCCTTTTGTTCTTTATTCATTTAACTGATCTTCCAATGTCAGTTGAGGTGAGATCAGACTAACTTGCGTTGTATTAAAGTAGTATTTGACTCATGTGACATCAGGGATCCTAGGTAAACTGTGGTCAATGAGAATCGCAGGAAATTCTGTGCTGGTAATTTCCTCACTAAACAATGACACTTTCCCCAGAGCTATTGGGAATGACAAATAAACTCTGCCCTTGCTAGTGCCTTCCAAAACCATGGATAAATTTTTCTTGTTAATAACATCAAGACATATTGTATTTTCACAGTTTGGTCTAACGTCTCTGAAAATTAGAACCTTGCTGCTTGAGTGTCACTCCAGTGAAATCAGGACGTTACAATAAGGTTACATTCCCAATTATTTTCAATCAGTTACTCTCTGAGGTCTGATCGTGTGATATCAGTACCACTGAGATCAACGTTTTCTCTGTCCAGCAGAATCGCATTATATTGTCTCAAAGCTGCGCCACTCCACAATTCTAATTTATTCACCGGCTCATTCGTCGTGCTAAACAGATGTACTGGGCACACAATTTGCAACAAGGTAGAGATGTCCTTGACCCTCTGGAACCTTCCTCCCCTCCCATACCTGCCCACTGACTCCATGCCCTCCCCCAACTCCACCTCCTGTCGTTGATTCACTATCCCTCCTTAACCTCCACTCTCTGACGCTGAATGGTCTGTACTAATCAAATGTCTGAACTTTACCTCTTTGTGCCCCCACTTTAATGAATTTTAGGCATGATATTTAGTTGAGTTCTTCCACTGTCTTCGCCTCAGAGCCCATTTCTTTCGGCAAGATTCCTCTCCCTGTCTCATATACACTCTCCCTCCACCTTGACCCCTCCCTCTGGCCTTCACCTGAACTAAATCGGTTCATTGAGAAATCTCAACATGACATTGGTTGTCTTAATTTCTCTGCACTCCCCTCACCAAATCCATACTTTCAATGTCCGAACAGCCTACACTCCATGTACTTAAGTCCAACCCTGACTGTGTTATTCAGCCTGTTCCGAACAGGGTCGTGCTGCTATCGTCTGGTGGACTGACCTCGACATTGCAAAGGTTGAACGCCCACTCTCAGGTACCTCCTCTAATCTCCCCCTGGACCATGACCCTACCATGGCACATCAGGCCATTGTATCAACTACAATAACTGACCACATTTCATCTGGAGGTTTATGCCCCACTCGCCCCCACCCCCCCCCCCCCCCAAATGCCCTCGAGCTGATGGTCCTCTGATAGCAGAGCTCACTTCTGTCTCCTCTCAAAAATTCACAAACAGAACTGCCCGGGCAGACCCATTGCTTCAGCCTGGTCCTGCCACACAGATGAAGTGCATGGATAAACACTTGGGCCCCAGTTATGCCTGTTTCTTCTTGGGGACGTTGACCATTCGCTGATCCAGTTCTACTCCAGCACCCATCCACAAATCTTTGTCTGATACACAGATGATATCATCGCTGCTGCATCTGTCTCTTGTCCAGAATTGGAAAAGTTCACCAATTTCGCTTGGAATTTGAAACTCTCCATCACTTTCACCTGGCCGATCTCTGGCTCCTTACTTCCTTTCCTCAACATTTTTGCTTCCATTTCTGGGGATAGACAAGCCACTGATATCCAGTATTATCCCACCGACTCCCACAGCTTCCTGGAGTATACATCCTCACACCTGGTTTCCTGCATAGACTCAATTCCATTCCCCCACTTCCTCCGACTACACTGCATTGCTTCTGCTGATCCTAAATTCAATAAGGAAGTCTTTGAAATGTCCACCTTGTTCCTCCATCAAGGGATTACCCATCATTGTTGTCAATAGGGTCCTCAACCGTGTCTGACCCATCTCCTGCACTTCTAGCCTACCCCTCCCCTTCCCTCTAGCAACGGATTTTACTTTGCCCTTACCTACTATCCCAGCCGCATTCACATGCAGAGGATCATCAGCCCACATTTCTCCCACCTCCAGCGAGATGTCCCCATCTGCACATATTCACCTCTCCTCCCCTGTCCACCTTCTAGAGGGATTATTCCCTCCAGGACACACTGGTCTACTCTTTATTTACTCCCACTCCAGGTCCACTTCACTTTCCCCTGCCGGAGGTGTCACACATTCCCATTTTCCTCCCTCTTCATCAGTATCAAAGGGCACAACTATACCTTCCAGGTGAAGCAGCACCTTACCAACAATTCCCATAATGCGGTCTACTACATGCGTTGTTCACAATGTGGTCTCCTCCAAATAGGGAAATGAAGGATAGACTGGGTGACCGCTTCACAGAACATCCAAGTTGGACCACTGCAAATGACTCTGAGTTTTCAGTTGCCTGCCAGTTTAACAGCCCATCCTATTCCTTGACCAATATCTCTGTGTCAGGCTTGCTGCAGTGTTCCAGGCAAATTCAGCGCAAGCTGAAAGAACTACACCTCATTTTCCATGTGCGGACTCTGCAGCCCTTTAGATTCAAAATCAAGTCCAATAATTTTCTGGCCTGAACTCCCCAATGTCCTAGCCACCTACCCATACACCAGGCCGAGTTGTCACATAGCCTTCCATTTCTCACACCCTATTATTAGCTGCTAACAGTCTCCATTAAGAGCTATCCAGTCTCTTCTGCATATTATTGAACATTTTCCGTGTTACCGTCAGTTCTGAGGAAGGGGCACTGGAATGAAACGTTAACTCTGATTTCTTTGCACAGATGATGCCAGACCTGCTGAGCGATTACAGCACCTTCTGTTTTGTTTCAACATTGTCATGGCAAGGTCTCACAATGCAATACGTCATCGATATTTAGAGCCTGTCAAATATAGGAACTTTGTAATTTCTCATTTAAAATCAATAACAAATTACTCGAGATTCAACTAAGATAACAGCTTTGCTGCTATCATTCAGATCAGACACTTTGTCACAGTTCAGAAAGAAGAAAGAAATCAAAAGAGCTGGAGCGAAACTCAGTCGATCTGGCAACATCTGAGCAGAGGTGCAAAAAGTTAACCTTTGATTCTAATAGGACTTTTCAGAACAGTGTCACATCATATTACATATGTTAATTCTGTTGCTCTCGGCAGACACTCCTCACCTTTTTCGTTTCTCCAGCATTTTCTTTTTGCATTTCATGTTTCCATTATTTTTATTTTTCCATGTTTCTTGACATGTCTACATATTGACCTTGGTAATATTTGGAACAATGTGGTCCTTTCATGTTTCTATTGCAGTTGGTGTGTCTGTGACACCTGAATTACAGCCGAAATCTGTTTCTTTTTTAAGATTAGAAAGTAAAAAAAATCTGAACATGTTGTAAATCTCAGGAAATCTATTTTTTTTGAAAATACATTTTAGAGACAGCTGAACTTCATGAATTAATAGGGATAGGTTTTTGATGATGGAACACTATGTGTCCTTCATTGAACTAGCTTGTCTCCCCAATCTCCAAAAGCTTTCAATGCATAACATTGAATTATTACAGCAAAGGTGGTGAAAACTCAGCCCATTGTCTCTTCCAGTTTTGGAATTAGCGATATTTCGACTATCATTCTCCTGAATTGTCCCCATAGCCTTGTACATTTTGTTATTAGCATCTGCTTTTAATTGTAAGCATTCTGCCTGATATGAACAACATGATCAATCTCAATCAAAAACAGACGTTGGAGGGAAAGCTCAGCAGGTCTGGCTGTATCTGTGAAGAGACATCAAAGTCAATGCTTCAGATTCGGTGACACTAGTAAATCTGTATTCCCAATGATTAAATGGTGTGTATATAAAATATAGTTCACTTTATCACATTTAAAATTATCCTGTTCAGTTCACATTGTCATTGAGCATTACATATCCCAAGCGTTGGCTCGTTCCTTGTTGTGAACTATATTTAATTCTATCTGACGTTAAGAGAGATAATAACTGGGGAATATCATTGTACTCCCCATGCAGTCTCCTCAGCCACTACCCCCATTCTGCCCTATCTACTAGCTAAACCTGACTTAGTAATTCATAAGTCTTAATGAATAAGTTCACTTTTGATTTCGGACTGAGGGATAAAAAAGTGAAAAATTATTGCTTTACAGCAAATGAAACTGCATTAAAATGTTTATCAATTTGTATAAATTAATTACTGAAGCATATTCTATATGGAAAGTCCAAAGTTTCATTATTAGAGCAGTGAGAGGACCATTCAGAGAAGTCCAATCTTCCTGTCTATGTTCAGGGTAATTTTGCCCAGTGACTGTCGGCTGGGGTTTGGTCCCGTGAAGGAGAGATCAGCATAGTAACAACATCCTGATTGTGTTTCTTTTTATTTAGTGGAGGGGCAGGGATTCGGGGTACGATGGTGACAGCATTGCAAGCGTACAACAGGGCAGAGTCATCTAGCCTGCGATAAGAAAACGTCCATCATTCTCTCTCACAACTGACTTCACTCGAGGAATTGGCGATGGGAGATGCGACCAATAGCCAGCGATGACAGCATGAAGTCCAGTCCAGTCCAGTTATATTGTGAACTGAATGTGCTGTATTGAAAGCTAGAGCTGTTTGCTCAGTGACTGTGATTGATGTCAGTCTCCATGCATTGTAACTGTGTCCTATTGGTGAGGGGCTTCACTCAGTGCGCTATCCCAGCCTAGGAGCCGATGCATCAGCTCCAACAGTAACAGAGATCAGCAGCTGTACAGACGTGGAGAGGATAGGTCTGAATCTGCGAATAATGGACTGGATAATTACACAAATGGAGAGGAGGCTTTCCTTGGGTCTTTTCAACATTTCCCTCTGCTGTAAATTTCTACCTTATCGGATATTAGTGGTGCTGATTGGGCGGGGTGGAGAGTGTGTGACTAACCTATGGTGGAGGAGCGACACTCCGAAATCTAGTGTGCTTCCAATTAAATCTGTTGGACTATAACCTGGTGTTGTGTACTTTTTAACTTTGTACACCCCGGTCCAACACCAGCATCTCCAAATCATAACCTATTCTCGCTATTGTTGGAGTTCTCTACTTCTGTCCATTCATTAATCCCATAAACAAGTTTGAACTTCATTGCAATTTCTGTTATCTATATTTGCCCATGAAAGAAACTTTTATCTTCAATTTCAATTGCAGTTTCCATGCATCTGAATTGCAGACCACTCCCTTACAAACATCTGAGAACAAAACTGTGCACAAACTCGAGATCCCTTTTTGCCCTGAACTGATATATGCCTCTTGTTCTCTCTGTCACGAACCCTGTCCACTACCAGCTCATAATATCCCCAGTCTCCATCTCTGCGTCAGTGCTGAACAAACCATTGTCTGCACGTTGATAAAATTCAGGCTTTACATTTCAAGCTCTCTTCTGGCCACTTTTCCAGTAACAAGTATTTCAATCACAAAATTGTTCTTGTCTCGGACGTTACTTCATGATTAGGACAATGTATCAGAGTAGGAATGTCGCTGGATGTGATTCAGGAGCAAAGCTTATTAAACGAAAGACACTGTTTCAAGCGATTTGTTTCAAGTCTTACCACAGCTGATGGCAGAATTTAAATAAAAATGATAAGATTTGGAATAAAAGTGAATTTCACGAAAAACAACTATAAAACCCACATTTTGTCTGAAAATTTTCCTGTTCCACTGACGACCGTCGGTAAAGAAATCTAACGTTACTACCCAGTCTGGGTTAAGTGTGACTTCAGACCCATATCAATGTGCTTGACTTCATATTGGCTTGAGGAATGGCGTCAGAGTCAGGGCAATTAGTGATGATTAACAATTGCTGCCCTTGGCAGAGATGCCGACATCCCTCGGAATAACACATTTGAAGGTAAAACCAAATAAAGAAAGATGCTGGAGATCTGAAATTGCATAAATAATGCAAAGAACAGATCAGAAAGTTCTGGGAAGCTTTTCTGAACTGAAAGCAGCTGGAAAATAGTGTGAACAATGCTGGTGACAGGGAAGTCTGCTTTGAAGGGCAGGAGGAGTGAGTTGAATCGATAGAGAAAGAGAGAGATAGAAGACAAAGAGCAAACAAAGGGAATGATGATCAGCTGGGGTGGAAATAAAATGTGAGAATCACCTCATTTATTTTTAACTTTTCCCACCTTCCTGAATATCATGCCCATGGTGGTACATGTATACCCCGCTTTTCAAAAATTCGCTTTTTTCCACTTCCCTTTCCGGAAAACCTCCATTACGTTCTGTTTTCACTAACCAAAAGAAATCCGAAGAGGATTTTCACTTTTAACAAGAAAAGTAAATTTTTCACCCGTAAATTAATGCTACTTCACTTTATGCCTTTTCAGCTTATGAAAGGCTTTGTAGGAACACTCTACTTTCAGATACTGAGGGGAATCTCGATCTATCTAAGATCATGTTTAAAGTGATTTGATCCCACCTGTCTGTGTTCCCTGAGTGTCGTCATGTTCTTATATTTATTAATGGGATATAGGTATCGCTGGCTGGGCCAGCATTAGTTCACTGTTTTGATTGCCCTTGAGAAGACCTTGAGCCTCACAGGGCACTTACACAGAGTGAGGCGGACAAGGTGGCAGCAACACAGGAGCAGTGGAATTCAAGATCGACTTTAGCAAGATTAACATTATTTGAAAAATTAGAGATGTCAATTCGTTAGTCTAATTACGGTAGGGAAGAAGGTGTTCCTGAGCATGCTGGTCCATGTTTTCAAGTCTCTGTATCCCCTCGCTTTTGGAAGAGGTTGTAGGACATCATTACCATTTTGGGAGAGATACTTGATGTTGCCAGCCTTTCACTGACAACGAGAAGCATAAATGGATGGAAGGTTGTCCTCCATGATAGTCTGGGCTGTGCATAAATCCGTCTGTAGTTTCTTATGGTCCTGGGAAGAGCTGTTACCGTCACACTATTATGCACATGAATAGAATGCTTTCCGTTGCCAGTATGCAGAGCACTGGGAGAAGGCAGTTCCAAAATATTTAGATGTAACAATTGACCGTTAAATGGATATCTAGATTCTGATTGCTGTTTTGACAACAATTGAAATTTAACCAATAAATTTAAATTATGTCTAAGATACCAAATTGAGTTTATTGTATTGCCAACATCCAACCAAAGAGCCATCACATGCTTCAAAAGAATAGAGAAGCCATCACCATGACAATGAGGGAGAAAGAGACGGACGCATATAAGGAGAGAGAGAGAAAACACAGCGAGGAAAACAGAAGGACAGTCAGTAAAACAGAGAAAGGAAACAAAACAAGAAACAAACAGTCACAAGAACAGGGAGAAGGGAAGTTTGTAATCTGGGAAAGAAGCAGAAGACAGAGAAAAGGAAAACACGGAAACAGACAGTGTGAGAGAAATAGTGAGATACAAAGCACACAGGGAGTGGGGATGGGGTCACAGTGTGCTGGGGGTGTGCATCAGAGACAGCTGGGAGTGAGCACTGGAGGAACTGGGGGAAAGGAGGTGAGGATTTACTTTGACCTGTACCAAGATATACAGGCAAAGCATAGTAAACAATGATGTACAGAACAATGGCTATAAAATGTGTTTTAGAGCCATGCAGGTTATGCTGCACAGGGGGTGGGCGAGGCGAGATCAACAGGAACAAGATCAGCATTATCTGAGATTAGAGAGTACACTCATCAGTCTAATAACAGTCAAGAAGAAACTGTTCTTGAACCAGCTACTCAGTGTTTTGAAGCTTCTGTACCTTTTAGCCTGATGGAAGCGGTTATAGGAGAATATTACTGGGGTTCTGATGGGTCATTGATAATGTTATAACAAAGAACATTCCAGCACAGTAACAGGCCATTCGATGGTCCAAGCCTGCGCCAATCCAAATCCTTTACCTAAGCCTGTCGCCAATTTTCTAAGAATCTGTATCTCTTTGTTCCCTGCCCATTCATGTAAGTTTCCAGAAACATCTTAAAATAAACCACTGGTCACAGTTCTCAATTTTGAGAAATTCCCTCCCCTTACTATTCTCTGCCTCCTGTTGCCCAGCCAGTTCTTTATTCACCAGCTCAAGCACCATGTGACTTCACTTTCGACATACCCCGACCATGGGGAAACATACCAAACGCCTTCCTGAAGTCCACGTACATGACATCTACAGACCCTCCCTCATCAATCAACTTTGTCACTTCCTCAAAGAATTCCATTGATTTGGTAAGACATGACCTTCTCTGCACAAAACCATATTGCCTATCACTGGTGAGACTATTTTCATTCAAATAAGAATTATTCCAATCTCTGGACCCTGTCTTTGTGGAGTTTTTTTACAATCTCCCCGTGTCTGCATTGGGAGAATTAACTCTTTTCTCTCTCCATGGTATGTTTCTATGTTTGTTTCAGGCTTCTGCCATCTGCAGTATATTTACTTGTATTTGATGGAGAATTGCTGCAAATATGATGGGTTTGTTGTAAAAGTGGCACTGGTGCTCAGGCTCCCCGAGTACAGGGGAATCTTGCCCAGCTACTTATGTGAGTGCATGTCTCTGATTACCTGCTCTGTCGCTCTCAATCCCTGAGTCCATCCGTCACTGCATGCAGCCTTTCATCGAGCCACACCAGGATTCCCCACACCCCATCACCTGGCACTGGATGCTCCCTACGCAAGGAGCGCACAAATAGTAAGTTCTGGGCACTTTCCGACCCACCAGGGATGCGGGGCAAAGACTCTGCTATTAAAAGGAACAGAATAGCTAAAATCCAATTGCACAACAATGCAAACAGGCTGAATGGCAGCCATCTGTTCTGACATTTTCTGGTCTTTTGGACTAATTCTGTTTATCCTCGTCCATCTACAAATAGATGCTCCATATGTATACCTTATAATACAGTTTTGGTGAAGGTGATAGATATCAGATTCTATGATCATTGCGACAGATTGATTGGGCTCCACTTTCCTGGTTAATGAGATCACATTAAGTTTTTATTGTCTAGTCTATCCATTTCAAAGTGAAGATCTTGCCAGAGTTGTGCTGAAAGGATTTTTGAATATTGGAGAGACGAGATTATGCCACGTGTCAGTGAGGTTAGGAATAGGAAGGCAGTACAGTTAAAAACGTGGCCAAAGAGCTGGTAGGATAGGCAGCAATTCCAATATGTGGATCATTTGGATTCCCGGGTTGGTAGGATATACACAAGAAGGACGGGATGCATCGGAACTGGCAGCAATCTCCGATATGTGGTCATTGGGATTCCTGGGTCAGTATGAAATACACAAGAAGGACGGGATGGACGTGAACCGGCAGCAATCTCCTGGCAGGCAGGTTTTGTTATTGTCACTCAGGAGGGTTTAAACCAGTGTGGTGGTGGTGGGGGAGGGAGGGTGGAGCCAGAGCAGAACATCCACAAGCACAGTGACTGAAGAGCAGTTGGAGACCAATCCCAGTACAGCTAAGACCAACAACAAACTGGCAGAGGGGAGTGAACACAATGGGGCTGGCAGTCTGAAGTGTGCTGATTTTAATGTGAGCAGTGTGACAGGCAAGACAGATGAGCTTGGAGCTTGGAGTTTGAATGAGTGTATATAACTATGATAAAAATATTACAGAGATTTGGTTGAGAGAGGGATCAGAAAACAGTTAATGCAATAGGTGCAGACAGAGTTGAAGAATGTGCATTGAGAGGCTGGAGACTGTTGTTTGAAGCATAATAATTATCCAGCAGCTTATTGGAATTGGGCAGTGTGTGATGCAATGTACAGATAGAAGGGACGAGGGAGGAAACAGAAATTGTCTGTTTGCAATATGTTCTGCTTTACTGACAGTCTTTTCTAATCTCCTATTACCAGAGAATAGACGAGGAGAATTTACATCAGGGAAACTCAAACCAAATATCAGGTCAGGATCTGATGGAGTTGGGCTGAAGTGTATTCATTTCAATGGAATAATTATTATGGTTAAGACCGATGAAGTGACAGCCTGAATCCGTGCATGGGACTATGATGTTGCAGCTTTACAGAGACTTGGTTGAGAGAGGGAAAGGACTGGCCGTTCAACATTCCAGGGTTTCATTGTTTTATGCGAGATGGAGAGGAAGGTAAAAGAGGTGGACGAGGTGTTTTACTAATAAGGGAGAATGCTACATCTGTACTTCAAGAGGACATACAGGAGGGATCATCCACTGCAGCAATATGGGTAAAGCTCAAAAATTAGATGGCTGCAAGCATTGAGTTACTATAATCCCTCCAACAACCACGGAGAGATTGAGGAACAGATATGTACGTCGATTAAGGAAAGGTGTATTAAAAACAGAGTAGTCATAGTGAGTGACTTTAATATCTCCAGTAATGACTTGGAGCAAGAGGCTTATATGGGGCAGAATTTATTAACTGGCACAGTATGTTGATAGACTAACGAGAGGAAGAGCCATACTGGACCTCATATTGGCTAATGAGCCTGGGCAGGTGACTGACCTTTCAGTGGGACATAATTTTAGAAAGAGTCTATGACCTCTTACACATCCTTGAAATACCCGAGACTCATTCTCTAATGAAAAGTGTAAGTGTTTTGGAGGTGGTTCAAAGGAGGTTTACTAGACTGATAGCTGAAATGACTGAGTTGTCTCATGGATAATGTGTGGAAAGGCTGTTCTTACAAACAGTTTTACTGCAAATTGAACCCAAACTCTGGGTCAGATATGTGGATAACACCTTTGTAATCATTAAAAACACAGAAATAGAGTACACACACCGAATCATCAACGCCACACTCACAGGAATCCGATTCACTAGAGAGGAAGAAAAGGACAAACAACTCACATTCCGAGACGTGATGGAATAGAGAACACCGAACGGAGAATTCACCACAAAGGTATACAGGAAAGCCACACACACAGACCAAGTCCTGAACTACGAAAGCAACCACCCCAACAGACACAAAAGAAGTTGCATCAAGACATTATTCAAAAGGGCCACAACACACTGCAGTACACCAGAACTGCAAAAAGAGGAAGAAGAACACCTATGCAATGTATTCGCCAAAACGGATACCCGCACAATTTCATCAATGCCGATGGAATGATCACAGAAGCACTTCACAGGAGGCTCCCAAGCACTGAGGATGTCACCTAGACAGGGGACGAAACATCTGCAACACAAATTCCCAGCTCAGCGAACAGAACCACAACAACGAGCACCCGAGCTACAAATCTTCTCACAAACATTAAACACATTTTATTACTGAGGAAGAAAGGACATGTTCCGATTGGACTTTCTTCGTCTGTGTCCGCGTGAATCCTAACCAAGGAGGTAGACAGAGCTTTAAACTGATTACGAGTGTGTGTGTGTGCGTGGGGTGGGGGTTCGTTTATAGGGTTTACTTAGAAAAGAGCATGAAAGAGTACAGAGCTCAGGAGAGGTTATTAAAATCACCAGCATAGACGCAAATAGGACAGAGGGTATGGAAAGAGTAAGCAATCAAACTTCAATCACACTGGAAAAACAAATGGCAGTGAGAAGAGGGACCGTTAATACAAGATTGAAGGGTTATATCTGAATGCGTGCAGTATAAGGAATAGGGTAAATGAGCTTGTGGCATAGACTGAAATTGGTAGGTATGATGTGATGGGCATCACAGAGAAGTGGCTGCAAGGGGATCAGGATATGCAAGGACATATACCCAATGGAAAAGACAGATGGAGTGGGTTTACATTATTAATAAGAAATGAAATTAAATCAACAATAAGAAAGGAAGTAAGGTCAGATGGTGTGGAATCTGCATGGTAGAATTGAGGAACCACAAAGGTAAGACAACCACAGCTGGAGACTTGCACGGGCCTCCAAAGAGTAGTCAGGAGCTGGGGCACAAGATACACCAGGAGATAGAAAAGATCTGTAGGAAAGGCAAAGTTACAGTGATCATGGGGGATTTCAATATGCAAGTGCAATGGGAAACCAGGTTGGTAGTGAATCGCAAGAAAAGGAATTTGAAGAATGTCTATGGGATGGCTTTTTGGAGCATCATGTGGTGGAGCCCGGTCGGGAATAGATGACACTAGGTTTAATGACGCAGGCTAGACAAGGGAGCTTAAGGTGAAGGAAAACTTCAGAAGCAGTAATCAGAACATGGTAGAATCTATTCTGCAATTTGAGAGAGAAGATAGAATCAGAGTTAACAGTATTTCATCTGAATAAAGGCAACTGGAGAGGCATAAGGGAGAAGCTGGGTAGAATTGACCGGGGAGAATGTGAGGACTGCAGATGCTGGAGATCAGAGCTGAAAATGTGTTGCTGGAAAAGCGCATCAGGTCAGGCAGCATCCAAGGAGCAGGAGAATCGACGTTTCGGCCATGAGCCCTTCTTCATGATTGAGGAAAGTGTGTCCAGCAGTGTCAGATAAAAGGTAGGGAGGAGGGACTTGGGGGAGGGGCGTTGGAAATGCGATAGGTGGAAGGAGGTCAAGGTGAGGGTGATAGGCCGGAGTGAGGGTGGGGGTGGAGTGGTGAGGAAGAAGATTGCAGATTAGGAAGGTGGTGCTGAGTTTGAGGGATTTGACTGAGACAAGTTGGTGGGAGGGGAAATGAGGAAACTGGAGAAATCGGAGTTCATCCCTTGTGGTTAGAGGGTTCCTAGGCAGAAGATGAGGCGCTCTTTCTCCAACCGTCGTGTTGCTATGGTCTGGCGATGGAAAAGTCCAATGACCTGCATGTCCTTGGTGGAGTGGGAGGAGGAGTTGAAGTGTTTAGCCACGGTGTGGTTGGGTTGGTTGGTCTGGGTTTCCCACAGGTGTTCTCTGAAATGTTCTGCAAGTAGCCGGCCAGTCTCCACAATATAGAGAAGGCCACATTGGGTGCAGCGGATGCAATAAATGATGTGTGTGGAAGTGCAGGTGAATTTGTGGCGGATATGGAAGTATCCCTTGGGGCCTTGGAAGGAAGTAAGGGGGGAGTAGTGGGTGCAAGTTTTGCATTTCTTGGGGTTGCAGGGGAGGGTGTCGGGAGTGGAGGTTGGGTTGGTGGGGGATGTGGATCTGACGAGGGAGTCGCGGAGGGAGTGGTCTTTTCGGAACGCTGATAGGGGAGGGGAGGGAAATATATCCCTGATGGTGGGGTCCGTTTGGAGGTGGCTGAAATGACGACGGATGATACGATGTATATGGAGGTTGGTAGGGTGGGAGGTGAGGACAAGTGGGGTTCTGTCCTGGTGGCGATTGGAGGGGCGGGGCTCAAGGGCGGAGGAGCGAGAAGTGGAGGAGATGTGGTGGAGGGCATCGTCGATCACGACTGGGGGGAAATTCTGGTCTTTGAAGAAGGAGGCCATCTGTGTGGTACGGTATTGGAACTGGTCCTCCTGGGAGCAGATGCAGCGGAGAGGAAGGAATTGGGAATATGGGATGGCGTTTTTACAGGGGGCAGGGTGGGAGGAGGTGTAGTCTAGGTAGCTGTGGGAGTCGGTTGGTTTATAGTAAATGTCCGCGTTGATTCAATCGCCTGAGATAGAAATGGAAAGGTCTAGGAAGGGGAGGGAGGAGTTTGAGACAGTCCAGGTGAATTTGAGGTCGGTGTGGAAGGTGTTTTTAAAGTGGATGAATTGTTCAACCTCCTCGTGGGAGCACGAGGCAGCGTGGATACAGTCATCGATGTAGCAGAGGAAAAGGTGGGGAATGGTGCCAGTGTAGCTGCGGAAGATGGACTGTTCCACATATCCTACGAAGAGGCAGGCATAGCTGGGGCCCATGCGGGTACCCATGGCTGCTCCTTTGGTTTGGAAGAAGTGGGAGGTTTGGAAAGAGAAGTTGTTCAGGGTGAGGACCAGTTCAGTCAGTCGAAAGAGGTTGTCAGTGGAAGGGTACTGGTTGGTTCAGCGGGAAAGGAAGAAGCGGAGGGCTTTGAGTCCTTCGTGATTGTGAATTGACCTGGACATGCGTTTAGCAGGAAAGACAGGGGAACAGCAATGGCTGGATATTCCACGATAATTTAAACTACACTGCAGAGATTCATGCTGAGTAATCGAGGCATGGTACAGGGGGGATGAGGCAACCAGGGCTGACAAGGGAAGTCAGGGATTGCATAGAAGCAAAAAGCAAGCAGAGTGAAGGGCAGTGCGGAACTGGAGAACTGGGGCCAACAGAAGGCATGAAAAAATAAATAAGAAGGGAGAAGATTAAGTATGGGGGTAAGCTAACCAGTAATATAAAGGAAACTGTAAGAGATTCTTTAGATATATAAAGTGCAAAAGAGACATAAATGTGAATATGGACCACTGGGAAATGATGGTGGAGAGACAGTAGTGGGAATCAAAGAAATGGCTGAGGAATTTTGCATCAGTCTTCACGGTGGCATACACGAGTAATTTCCCAAGGTTTGAAGAGAGTGAGAGGGCAGTCCTAAATACAGTGGCCATTACCAAGAAGAACATGTTAGAAAACAGAATGGCCTGAATGTGGATAACTCACCTGGACCAGATGGATTACACCCCAGCCTTGTAAGGGAGATCGCTGAAGAGTAAATGCAAGTGTAAGTGGTAATCTTTCAGGAATGACTAAAATCAGGAAAGGGCCAAGTGGCTGTATAATTGCTAACATGACACCCGGTTTAATAAGGGAGTTAGGCAGAAGATGGAAAACTGCAGACTGATTAGCCTAACCTTGGTTGTGGGTAACATCATGGAATTCATCGTGAAGAATGGGATTTCTGAATGTTTGAAGGCCTTTGGTAAAATAGGACAGAGACAGCATGGTTTCATCAAGGGGAGGTCGTGCCTGACAAACCAGCTAGAATGCATTGAGGGCGTAATGTGCAGATTTGATCAAGGAGAACCGATAGATGTCATCCATCTGCACCTCAAGAATCCTTTGACAAGGTGCCATGCATGAGACTATTGAGAAAGATATGGGTCCATGGTGTTAGAGGCACGGTGGAAGTTGAAGTTTGGCTGTCTGAAAGAAAGCGGAGAGTGTGGATTAAAGTGTCCTTCTCAGGATGGCAGCCAGTGACAAGTGGTGTTCCACAAGACTGAGTTTTGGGACCACAACTTTTCACTTTGTGCATTCATTATTGATATGACGGAACTGAGGGCATTTGGGCTAAGCTTTCAAACAGTGCAAAGATAGATAGAGGGACAGGTAGCATTGAAGAGGAGGTTCAGCTGCAGGAGGGTGCTCTAGCGCATCTCCTCACCTGCCCAAAACTCCGCCCTTGGACTCCACTCTTCCAACGACAACCAGTTAGAACCTCTCTGGTGCTGGTCTTCCATCCCACCAACCTCAGGATACAATGCATCATCCTCCACCATTTCTGCCACCAACAGTCAGACTCCACCACCAGAGATATACGTCCCTCCCTACCCCTATCATCATACTGCTGAGACCATTCCCTCACAGCTCCCTCGTCATGTCCACGCAACCCCAACAAGCCACCTTCCACTCCCGACACTTTCCCTTTGCCACTACAACAGGTATGAAACCTGTGCCAACACCTCCCTCCTCACCTCCACCCAAGGCCCCAAACGACCCTTCCACATCAGGCAGATAACATCCTGTGCATCCAAACACCTCTTCTAGTCTGTCCATTGCTCCTGGTCTCCACTACATTGGCGAGACAGGACGTCAACTTGCAGAACGGTTTAGGGAACACTCTCGGACACACATACCCAACAACCCACTGCCCTGTGGCTGAATACTTCAACTCCCCCTCCGACTCCGCCAAGGCTTTGCAGGATTGTGATCTCATCCACAGCCAAATTCTAGCTACCTGACGTGTGAAGGAAGAACGCATCATCTTCTGTCTTTGGACCCTCCAAACACACGGTATCAAGGACAATTTTACCAGTTTCCTCATTTCCCCTCCCTCCACCTTATGCCAGATCAAACCCTCCAACTCAGAACCGCCCTCTTGAACTGTCCTACCTGTCCTCTTCCTTCCCATCTATCCACTCCACCTTCCACTCAGACCTATCACTTCCACCACCCACCTTCATCTCGCTGTCGCCTTCCAAGCTACCTTCCTCCCAGCACCAGCCCCTCCCATTTTTCTCTCTGGCCCCTTCCGCCCACCCCACATTCCTGATGAAGGTTTTATGCCTGAAACGTCGAATCTCCAGCTCCTCCGATGCTGCCTGACAGACTTTACTTTTCTATAACCACACTTTTTGACTCTGATCTCCGGCATCTACGGTCCTCACTTTCACCTGCTGAAGGATTTTTACAGGTTTAGAGAGTGAGCAAAGAAGTGGCAGATGTAGTACAACGTTGAAAAGTGTGGAAAAGCATTTTACCAGGATGAATAGAGGCATGGACTATTTTATAAATCGCAAGCACATTCAGAAATCTGAAGTACAAAAAGACTCGGGCGTTCTAGTCCAGGAGTCTTGAAAGGGAAAGTTGCATGTTGTCAGTAGTTAGGCAGGCAAATACAATGATGGCATTTATTTCAAGAAGGCTTCAATATAAAAGCAGGGATGTACTTCTAAGGCTCTACAATGCTTTGGTCATTCTACATTCGGATTATTGTGCGCAGTTTTGTCCCATATCTCAGGAAGGATGTACTGGTCTTGGAGCGTTTTCAGACGAGATCCACAAGAATGGTGACAGGAATGAAAAGCTTAACATATGAAGAATATTTGAGGGCTCTGGGTCTGTATTTGATAGAGTTCAGAAAGATGTTAGGAGGTCTAATTGAAACGTACAGAATACTAAATGTCCTGGGTCAGAGTGGACTTTGGGAAGATATATCCAATGATAGGAAAGACTAGTACCGGAAGGGACAGAGTAAAGAGAAGACCTTTACAAACAGAGATAAAGAGAGACCTCCTCAGCCAGAGAGCGGTGAATCTATGGAATTCACTGCCACAGAAGTCTGTCGAGTCCAGATATTTGAGTATATTTAAGAGTGAGACAGATAGGTTCTTGACTGTAAAGGGGATCAAGGGTTACAGGTAGAAAGCGGGAGAATGAGGTTGAGAAGCTTAACAGCCATCATTGAATGGCAAAGCAGGCTCAATTTGCTGAATGGCCAAATTTCTGCTCCAGTGCTTTCTGGTCGTATGGTTAATATTGGCTCTCCTCATTCCTCATTGTAGTTGTATCCTTGAATTTGATCTTCAAGTGATTTACAAAGCGTAATGTTTCACTACTGATGAATGGGAAATATCATGTACCCTCCCTCCAGTCTCAGTACCGTGTCCCCAACAACATAATCACACTGCAATTGAAATCCAATGGTACTTAATCACAGTTGATTGACATCGATAACATGAACAGCATGACCCTCACCTGCTCTCTCTGATTCTCGAATAATCATCTGAATTGTCTGTCACGTCATATTCTCTGTTACCATATCCATGTCAGTTGTCCGTTATCACTCATGTTGTCGTAGGCACATTTTCCTGTCAGATTCTGGACGAGAAAAGTTCTCGCTATATTTTACTGACATTATAATCTCTGATCAGTAGTTACAGACTGTATGTTTCCATTTATAAACGGAGAAACTTGTTTATGTTCGGACAATCCTTTGACGTTACTCCCATATCCAAGGCAGATTGAATGAGTGCACGCATTCAATCTACCATCTCCAATATTCCGTCCCTCAGTCACTCCACATATCCCATGCCAAGTTTTAAACGTTCTTTTGAATTTTATTAAAATCAATATTAAATTGAAAAGGGTTAATTGGAGCTATTTGTTCAGTGACTGTGATTAATGTCAATCTCCGTGGATCCTAATTATCCCAGTGGAGCGTTTCCATCAGTGAATGATAAATGGGCTCTTTTCAGCGTGTTATCCCATAGTATGAGTAGAAGCATCACTGACAGTACTAACACGGATCATCAACTCGAGAGAGAGGGGCAGTAGAGATCATAATCTGAGAACATTAGACTGGAACGTTACAATAATGGTTCAGAATGTGAGGACCTCCGATTTGAATGTTCCAATACTGGATCAGAATCTAAGATCAGTAAACTGGAATGGTACAATAATGGATCAGAATCTGAGATCATTAGACTGGAATGGTTCAACAATCGATCAGAATCTGGGAATATTAGACTGGAATATTACAATAGCAGACAGGAGTTTATTCTGGGGTCTTTAATTTCTTTCTCGGCCTTGGATATCATTAGCATCACGGATCCAGGATATCCTTTGGATTATTCAAGGTGGTTACTATCCCATCCTCGCGTTAGTTGGTGTTCCTGGTAAGTCATTATATTTGTCTACTAAACCGGGTTGAACTGAATTTCTGCTCATGATATATAAAATTTGGAAAGTGCAAGACAATGTTTTCAGTTACAAATAAAAACACCTTTTCTTATATTAATCAGTATCAAACTACTATTTCTCAATTACTCACTGATATGCAAGAAAGAACCAGACTGTTCTCAAACTCCATAATCCATTTTGTCCTTCACAGATTTACATCTCTATCTCGTCCCCACTCACCAATCCTGTCCAATACCACCGTCATGATATCCCAGTCACGTCCTCAGTCTCATTGCAACTTCTGAATAAATCATAATTTGTGCCTTTGTTTAATCCGGATGCAACAGTTTCAAGTTCCTTCTAACTATATGTCCGTCACTAAAAAATTGCTCTGGAGGATGTTAAACTTGTTCTCTGTACAAATGGGACGACAGTTTATTGTGTTCAAGACTCATACTCTAGAGCCACAGAATAATAGTCTGTTGATATCTAATGAGGGAAATTAAAAGCAACTCTTTTGATTTGCCATAAAAGCCCATCTGCTTGCCCCAAGTCCTTAAGCGAAGACAATGTGACATTCTTCCCTGCTCAGGTTTCAGTGTGACTTCTGTGATGAACATGTGGGTGTTCTGCACCTTTAACAGAATTAAGAGCCAGCAATAACTACCTGACGGCACCAAGTCTTCTGAAAAATAGATTTAATGTAACATTTGGTTGAACGTCTCGATTAGCTTATTTTCTCAAGACATAAACAAATTCAGCCAAATAGTTTAAATTATAACCCAAAATGCCCACCTCCAATCAAGTGTGAATTTAAAACATTAATAATCATAAAAGCCAATGACACAGTCCAATGGTTTGGGGGTACAAGACCGCGGGAAATTGACAGTTGAGAGGAGAATTGCCAAGTTACCAGCAGGCAAAGACTGCCTGAAAATTAGCTCTCCTCTCGGTAACTTTATTGATTAGTAACTGGTAAAAGCAGAATCTCAAAGAAGAAAAGAAGACAGGAATATGGAGAAGAACCGAAAGCTTCTTGGTTTTGAGATAAGAAGTTTTGTTTTGTAAATCTTAATTTGGAGTCTAATCGGACTAGTATAGTCGGGGGTTGGGGTGGGGGGTGGGGGGGAGATAAAATATAGCTTAGAGGAAAAAGCTGTAAATATTCGTTCGTCTATTATTCCCTATTATACTTTAAGAAATAAAGTTGTTAATTTTTACTTCAAATAGTTTGGACTCTAGAATTATCATGGATTACTACAGTGGATAAATCTTTTCCCTGTTGCTGGTTTTATATTAAGCAGGACAATGTATCCTGTGTTGTAACACTACAATCCCACAGGAATGTGCTTTTCTCTTTACTGTACTGTGGAACAGCTGAACCAAACACTCAGTTCAAGATCGGCATAACATGCTGCCCTGACCAGGGCTGCATACATCCTGGGAGAGAAGAACAGAAGTAAAGATAGCTCCCTTCCTCTGCCTGTTTCCCATATTCCTATAGCTCATTTCTATTCAGGTAGGTGATCATCCCCTATTTTAGGTGTATTCAATCTCTTTGAAATTCTCCCCAAGAGTGATGCACATCTTCTACGCATCTCTGGTGTTGGCTTTATTGATGCTGACGTACAGATGTAAGGAACTTATACATTCCATGTCAGTCATAGTCCAGAGAGAAGGAATGGCTTTTTGTGGCATAGGAAAGAAATGGCGATGTCTAAGTGAGAGAAAATGATTTTTGCAATCATCCCCGAGAGTTTTGTAGAGGCAGTATTTGGGGTACTCTAGATAGACTTTCTCTCAAGTTTCACCAGACTAATCCCTGGGATGATGGCACCATGAGCAGAGAGTGAAGCTCAGTGAGAGAATAAGAGATGATTGTATTGAACCTGAAGGGGGATGGACAGTCACTCATGATGTTCTAAACAGGCACTGATAAGATGATAAATTCCATGGCTTTTATTAACTCGGGTTAAATGATTGTCAATAGGTTAAGAGCATCAGAGGACGTCCCCCTCAGCCCATCCCCACTCCATATGTTGATTGAGAGAGACAGAGGGTCAGTCTTTGATTAAATTCTCCCCACATTAGTGTATTTAGTGTGTGGTCCTGCATTAAACTTCATGTTATCCACAATCCCGACAACAGCCACAATACCTAAATTCTAAAACAGTTAACTATTCCCTCCAGCTTCTGATGTCCATGGAGAACATGGGTCTGTGTCTCAGAGATGGAAGATGCCTCTCTGAGACTTGAGACAAAGCATCTGGCTACCTTCCTCACTACCAGAAAAACACGTCAAAGTGTCACGTGTCCCACAGGTAATGGAGCCATGAGGAACATCGTGGATCCGTCTCAGAGTGCATTCTCTGCTCCATTGATTTGTCAGGTTGGAGCATCAGTGACACCCTCCTGTTCCTGTATAAGTGTCTCGAGGGGCTGAATGGCCTCCTCCAGGTCCCATGGAACAGGTTCATGGGTCTGACGTGGCTCTGCCTGTTCCTGTTGAACAACTTGATGTGATAATCAGACCCCTTCTCTTCCTGTGGAACAGGCAGGAGGATTGAATCGACTATTCCTCTCTTCGTTCAGTAGTTTTGATGGGCTGAATGGCTTCGACATATCCGTTTCTAATGTGCCTGAGATGCTGAATGAGCTGTTCATTTAACTGTGGAAATGTAGAGTGTCTGGCCTTGCTGTTACATGAATGTTACCGGCATTTTAACAGCACAAGCCTGAATGCTGTCTGGGACTTACTGCACATGGACACAGACTAGTCCAGGAGCTGAGGTGCGACACATTGTGCTGACCATTGGGTGATATTCAGTGACCATCCCCGTTTCTGATCTTATGATGAGGAAAGACCGTGATGAACCAGCTGAAATTGTTTGTTTTGAGGCAGCTACCCTGAGGATCTCTTGCAGAGATGTCACAGGACTGAGAAGATTTTCGGTCACCGACCACAAACATCTTCCTTTGTGCTGTAAAAGACCCCAACCAGTGGGGAGAGTACACCTGATTCCCATTAAGCTCAAATAAGATGGTCCTGATGCCATCCTCAGTCAAATGCTACCTTGATATCAAGGCCATTCACTCTTTCCTGAGCCCCTGTGTTCACCTCTTGTTCATATCAATAGATGATGGTGTCTGTGTTGGGAGTGTTTTCCTCTCATACAGGGTAATCAATGCCAGGAATTATCTGGGCTAGATAGTGAGGGAAGTTACATCACTGAAAGTATTCAAAGAGGTGGTACATGAATTTTTGACCTGTCAAAGAGCTAAAGGGTGTGAAGAATTGGACATTAAAGACCAGTTATTGCTAACAGGAGGTCAGCCATGATGGTATACAATGGGTTGATCGTCCGAGTCACCTAATCTTACTTCTTATGTTCTCATATTCTGTAATTACAAAATAAATAATTGTAATTTTCCTGAACGTTCTGTTATTGAATATTGCAGTAACAGAGAATAAAGTATTTTGTGAGTCATCTCAGGGTGAGGTATGGGGGCTGTATTCATAGTGAATCTGGGTCTCCAACATGACCAACAAATGAAGCACAAGTTGCAGAGCGGAGACACTCTGTAAAGAGACCAGAGGTGTATATTGAAACCAGCCTGGTTTTCCAAATAACATTTTCCAACCCACACCAAACCGTGTGTGACAGTCTTGAGGGATTGAATGATATCCTGTGTTCCGGTGGACCAGGTATTTGGCCTCCATCTGCTAATATCAGGAGCTGTGAGGAGCTAAATAGAACATAGGGACATAGGACTGAGCAGCAGGAGTGGGCTATTAGACACTTTGTCATCGCTCCAGCACTCACAAATTCCATGGGTGATGTGAATGTGGTCGCAGCAGCATTTTTCTCTATATATACCATTTTCCTACATTCACTTGTCTGTCAAATGTCACCAAATATAACTTTGAATAAATGCAAGCATCCAGGCACCACAAACTGCTGGGGAAAGGAATTTCCACTTGAACAGCCCTTTGAACATTTCTCATTTGTGTTTCAACCAACGTTGGAAGTTCACTCCGTCCTTTTCCAGTCCCACTCCTCCACTGGTTACACCAATCTTAAATGCAACCAGTTTTGGGATCTGACCAATGATGTAGGTCTCAGAGTAGGTCATTTTCTAGAAAAGTGTGAGATACAGAAAGTTGGACTAATAACAAATGGTAAAATGATAGAGTGCCCCAAACGTTATACTGCCTTTGAAGTCATTCTGCTCATACAAGCTCCTGGTAGTGGGATTTCACTCTGGAACAGTTGAATTTGTCTGAATTCATTTTGTTTCAGGCAGTGGAGAGATTCCAGTGAATTCTCACCAGAAATCCTTCACAAATGGTAAAGATAACACAGGGATTTTATGGTCTCACACTTTGCTATCGGATGGAACAACGTAAGAGAGAGAGATCAATAGGCTGCTGCTTCTCAGGCAGGGGACATTTTTCTCCTTCTCTGTGTTGAAACATACAATAATGAACACCAAACTGGACCATGTGTGCTCTTCTGGAAGATTCTCTGGAAAACCCGATTATAGATTATATGCATTTGCATTCATTTCAATCGCAAAAATGTCCCCACTTTATAATTTGATAACATGCTTACAGGTGTCTGTGTAAGTTGTAAATATTGGTAGGTGTCTTCATAGTATGTCTGTTAATATAAATGCATCTTTTTCTTAAAATTTATTCTCTAGCTTTAGTCTTCCTGACAAGAGATAATATGCATCCAGTTGATACACTTTTCAGAAAGTCATGGATGGTTCAATACTATTTCTCAGCTAAGATCAAAACTGATAATCCCCCATAACATAAGGCCGGCATTCTAGGAACGAGTAAAGGTAAACCTCTTTGAAAATCTTCGAAAAGAATTACATCCTTTCATTTTAGTTTCGGGGATCAAAACAGCACACAGTGCATCAAATGTGGTCTCAGCAACGCCCTGTACCGATGCAGTTAAACATTCCTGCGATTAACCCTGATACCTTTTGCCAAAAACAGCATCATTCCGCTTACCTTCCAAATCACTTGCTGCATCTGAAGACTGACTTCATATGATTCATGTCCCAAGAGCATGGAAACCGCCTGAATCACTGAGTTCTGCAATCTCTCTGCATTTACATTGTTTACCATTGTTTTATTCTTCATGATAAAATAGACAACCTACCCTCTGTTATTTCTGCTGAAGGTTTGCTCACTAACCTTCCCTGTCTATCACATTGCAGACTCACTACCTTCATTTGATGACACATTAAATGACCATCTTGGTGTACGAGCTAATTGAGCTCCAAGCAATTCCCTCCCCTTCTTTCAGATCTTTGATCCAAATTGTTGATCATTGATGACCCCACAGTGATCTCTGAGGCACTCCATCAATTACAGCTTTGCAGCCTAAAAATAAACATTTGACTCTATTCTCTATTTCTTGTTAGCGACTGATCTTTGCTGGACAGGAGAGTCAATGTTTCCTGCTCCTGGGTAGCCGTTCCGGCGTGTTGAATGGCCTCCTGCTGGGCTGTGTGATGTACTCAACGAGCTGAATTACTTCATTCTATATTGCTGTGCAATTCCTTAGAGAGACAGAATGGTCTCCTCCTGTCTCATTGTATCGAACCTGTCTGATTGAATGGGGTGGTCCCCTACCATGTAATAGCCTCGAGGGTGGATTGAGGGAACAACACACGGGGTAGGGGCAACAGTTGATCATTTGGCGGCACCATTCAGAATGCTCATGGCTGATCCGAGTGTGTCCATCCATCTCCTGTCTGTTCCCAATAAACATTGACTCTCCTTTCCAACAAAGATCAGTCAAGCTCAGACTTATACACTTAATGGAAAGGTCCGAGGGAGTGTAGCTGAACAAAGAAACCTTGTAGGTGTAGGTTCATAGCTCTTGAAAGTGAAGTAGCAGGTAGATAGGATAGTGAAGAAGGGGCTTGGTATGCTTTCCTTTATTGGTCAGAGTATTGAGTACATGAGTTGGGAGGTCATGTTGCTGCTGCACAGGACATTGGTTAGGCCACTGTTGGAATATTGCGTGCAATTCTGATCTCGCTCCTATCAGAAAGATGTTGTGAAGCTTGAACGAGTTCAGAAAAGATTTACAAAGATTTTACCAGGGTTAGAGGATTTGAGATACATGAAGAGGCTGAACAGGCTGGGGCTGTTTGAACTGGAGCATCGGAGGCTGAGGGGTGACTTTATAGAGGTTTCCAAAATTATGAGGGGCATGGATAGTGTAAATAGGCAAAGTCTTTTCCCTGGTGTCGGGGAGTCCAGAACTATAGGGCATAGGTTTAGGATGAGAGGGGAAAGATACAAAAGAGGCCTAAGGGGCAACGTTTTTCACCCAGAGGGTGTACTTGTATGGAATGAGCTGCCAAAGGAAGTGGTGGAGGCTGGTACAATTGCAACATTTGAGAGGCATTTGGGATGTGTATATGAATGTGGGTCCTCTGCTGTTTGTAATTTTTATTAATGACTTAGATGAGGGAGTCGAAGGGTGGGTCAGTAAATTTGCAGATGATACGAAGATAGGTGGAGTTGTGGACAGTCAGGAGGGCGGTTGTCAGCTGCAGAGGGACTTAGATATGATGCAGAGCTGGGCTGAGGAGTGGCAGATGGAGTTCAACCCTGCCAAGTGTGAGGTTGTCCATTTTGGAAGAACAAATAAGAATGTGGAATACAGGGTTAATGGTAGGGTTCTTAGTCAGGCGGAGGAACAGAGGGATCTTGGGGTCTATGTACATAGATCTTTGAAGGTTGCCACTCAGGTGGATAGAGTTTGTAAGAAGGCCTATGGCGTATTATCGTTCATTAGCAGAGGGATTGAATTCAAGAGTTGTGAAGTGATGTTGCAGCTGTACAGGACTTTGGTTAGGCCACAGTTGGAGTACTGTGTGCAGTTCTGGTCGCCTCACTTTAGGAAAGATGTGGAAGCTTTGGAGAGGGTGCAGAGAAGATTTACCAGGATGTTGCCTGGAATGGAGAGTAGGTCGTACGAGGATAGGTTGAGAGTTCTCAGCCTTTTCTCGTTGGAACGGCGAAGGATGAGGGGTGACTTGATAGAGGTTTATAAGATGATCAGAGGAATAGATAGAGTAGACAGTCAGAAACTTTTTCCCCGGGTACAACAGAGTGTTACAAGTGGACATAAATTGAAGGTGAAGGGTGGAAGGTATAGGGGAGATGTCAGGGGTGGGTTCTTTACCCAGAGAGTGGTGGGGGCATGGAATGCGCTGCCCGTGGGAGTGGTAGAGGCAGAATCATTGGCGACCTTTAAGCGGCATTTGGATAGGTACATGGATGGGTGCTTAATCGAGGTTAGAAGTTCGGCACAACATCGTGGGCCGAAGGGCCTGTTCTGTGCTGTATTGTTCTATGTTCTAATTGGAAGGGTTTGGAGGTATATGGGCCAGTTGCCGGCAGGGGGACTAGATTGGGTTGAGATATCTGGTCGGCATGGATGGGTTGGACTGAAAGGTCTGTTTCCATGCAGTACATCTCTATGACTCTAGAAACGAGTCTTCACTGCTCCCTGAGGATGAGGATACCACAGGTAGCACATGACTAAAGTGAAAGGTACGTCCTTATTTCTTTGTGGGACCTGTTATTTTAAAACTTTGTTAACTGAACATCAAATCGCCATCTCTTTGTAGATATAAGGGCAGAATAATTAGGAATGAACATAAACCATTCCAGACTCCAAACCTGTCCCACATTCCCACTGAACCTTTCCAATCGAATATGTATCAAACCCTGCCTCTGCTGCTGTCTCAGGAAGAGAATACCTGTTAGCATAGCACCACATGAAAAAAGGAGCAGAATGAGGCCATTCGGCCCATCGAGTCTGATATGCCATTCAATAATTTTTTATATGTTCCTCAACCTCATTCTCCTGCCTTCCCCCAAGAATCCTTGATCCTGTTATAAAACAAAAAAAATTACCAATTTGTATCTGTGTCTACGTGTGCGTATGTTTGTCCATCTGCTTGTCATCTGTGTATCTGTGCATGTACGTTTGTCTTTCTGTGTATCAGCCTGTGTGTTTCTATCTATGTTTATGTCTATTTGTGTGTGACTCAATATGTCTGTGTGTGTTTCTACGTGCATGTATGCCTATTCCCTTGTATGCATTGTGTTTGTTCGGAGATTGGGGTATTACCAATAATTCTTTGTATTTCTGTGTCTGCATCTCTGTGCAGTGAGGTGACTGCATTTGGGGGTGGTCGGGGGTGGGGGTGCGGGTGGGTGGGAGTTAAAGGACTGTCGTTTGAAATGCCAGTGTTTTTACAGTGAGAATTGTCTTTCACTGAGCAATGTTCCTTAATCAGTCAGTGGGACATGGATGTTTCAGAAATTTCACGCGAGGCATCCCAGTCCACTTCATCTTGTACTAGCTTCCTCCCCACATGGCGGGTGTGGGGGAGGGGTGAGGGAATGGATATTGGGCACTCCACCACCCGGCTTGGCCATTTCTGTCCTATTCCAGGCTGTTTCTCTTGGAATAGAAGGAAGTGATTGAAGGAGTGAGGGCAGGACTGTTAGTGTTGGTGGAGGTGGATCTGGGAGGAATTGTGAGGCGCCTGGAATGAGGCAGTCGACAGTTTTGAATCCATATAGTATTATTAATGTGGGGGGTATTGCGTAGGTGATAGAGAAAGTGTGGGAAGGAAGTTGCTGAATTCAATAGTGAGTGAGGTAGTGCCTGAGCCTTATTTGGAGATAGAGCATGAAGATTTTCTGGGGGTAAGTGCTATAACAGACATACAGAGAGGGTGATGGAGCAGAGAGAATTCGGTGACCATTATCCTGACAGAGCAGGGAGGATATTGATGCTTGTCCTATATTGATGGAGATATCTTCAGATCATCTCAGCGTCGAGGTGAGCCTCCCCGAATGTCCTGTCCAAGTTTATTACTAATAATGACACAGACCTGTCCCTCAGATTCCACAGAATCAGTTTATGTAGAACTTACAAATAATAAGGCGCAGCAAATATTGGTGTGTTATATATCGGTTGTAGAAAATCTGAGCATCATATGCTCTGGAACTTAGATATGCAATTATCATGGATACTGCAGTTTTATTGGATGTTCTCAAGCTGCATCTCAACTGTATTTACTAAGTGACTGCTTATGCTGTGCAAAATAAATTCTGTACGTGTATGTGAGGTGGGTTGAAGAGTATGTTGTGAAACAAACTATAGAGCAGTTTATTTTGGGTTTGGTGTTGTGTGATCAGAAGGAAGAATTAATAATCTTGCTTTGAATCAGCTTTGAAGGAATAGAGACGTTAATAAGGTGCAGTTTACACGGTGTCTGCATGAATATAGATTGCTTGAACGTTCTGGTTAAACATCATGGTAGCCTGGAGGCTAAAGGGTCAAGTTCGCTCCAGTGAATTGGGAAAGTACAATATAACATACAGTGGGATGCAAGCAATGTTTTTTGGAGTCATAGAGTCAAACAACACGGAGACAGGCCCTTCGGCCCAAACACGTCCATTCCAACCAAAATGTCCATCCACGCTAACCCCATTTCCCTGACATTGCCCTGTATCTTTCTTATCCTTTCCTGTCTATGTATTTGTACAAATGCCTTTTAAATGTTGCGAATATTCCCGCCTCAACCTCTTCCGCGGGCACCTTCCAGAGCAATGTACCATGTGGAACCTTATTGAAGTCTTTACTTGAATCCATAAAGACTACATACACCATCCTGCCCTCCTCAACGTTGCTAGTCACTTAATCAAAGAATTCAAACAAATTTGTGAGCCATGATCTCCCATGCACAAAGCCGTGCTGAGTTTGATGATGGACTTTTCCCAAAACGTTGATTTTCCTGTTCCTTGGATGCTGATTGGCCTGCTGTGCTTTTCTAGCACCACCCTAATCTTGCTCCTAATCACACCCTGTCTTTCCAAATGCATGTATATCTTATCTCTCAGAACCTGTTCAAGTAAGTTACCTACAACAGATTTTACGTTTACTGGTCTATAGTTCCCATGTTTTTCTTTGTAGCACTTCTTGAGTAAAGACACAGCATTCGCTGTCCTCCAGTCCTTCGTGACTTCACCCGTTGGCCAGCGATGATGCAAAAATATCAGCCAGGGCTCCGGCAATTCCTTCTATGTCCTCCTGCAGTGTTCCTGAATATATCTGATCAGGACCAGGACATTTATAGAAATATTGCAAAGTCTTTTTATTTTAGATACAAGCATCAAAGAAAGGGAAAGTGACACAATGATGTTGAACATAACAAATTCGAAAATGTATTAATGATAGGAAATGGCTTCGGAAGAATTTCAGTCATTGTGGAAACCTGAGAATTCTCAGAAATTCACGATCCAGAAACTAGGGCCATGAAACTGATAAGGAAATCAAAAAATAGAACATGAATGCTAACAAACAGGAACAAAAACACTGCATAAATCTACAATCTGTATTTCAAAGGAAACAAAGTGAAAGCAAGGTCAAATATGGAAATTGGTAATTGGGAGAGGAGAGTTTATTGTGAAGAACAAGGAAATGGCCAAGAAAATAATCAATTGCTTTGTATCTGTCTTCAAGGAGGAAGAACCATAAAATCAGCCAGTAATACCAAGTGATCATGTAGCACTTGTGCAACTGAAGACGAAAAATCAATTTATATCAGTAACAAGGTAGTATTTGAAAGTGTAACTGGATTGACCATTGCTCAGCCTGACAAACCTGACGTACTTCATATTAAAATGTCAGACATAAATCAGCAACAGAAGTATTAATTGCACTGTCGATGACTGTGTTTTATTTTCCTGTGTACTCTGCAGAGGCCGGAAGCCATTTCGGATAAATGGAAGTTAGAAAACGTGGTCCAAGCACTATAGATTAATGGAAGGGATCCAAACATCTATAAAGGGAAAAAGGCATAGTTTGGAGAACTGGCGACCAATTAACTTGACATCTGCCGGGAAACTGTTGGAATCTATTATGTAGCATGTGACATTGGATATTTAGAAATTAATAGGATCAATGGAGAGAATCCACATGTATTTCTGGCAGATGTCTACCTCGATGTGCTATTAGTTGTTAGACCCCATCTACCACCCCCTGAGAAAAGGAACAGAAAGTGACTTCGCCACAGGAAATGACATCAACAACCCAAAGAAACCCTTTAAAAGCAAGCAGGAATGTGCAGCATCGCTTCGCTAGACGTCCACTGAAGATGTTACCTTGTAAGGTAAGGAAACGTCGGGAAATAAACCTGCCAGCTCAGCGAGCAAACCTGCATCCATTGTGAACAGTGTTGGTGACCCAATCTGAGAAAGAATATACTGACCACAATAAAACTGCAATGGACGTTCTCCAGATTAATCCCACAGATAGTGAGAATGTCTGATGAGGAAACCCGGCCTATGTTCTCTAGTGTTTCAAAGAATGAGACGTGGGTCACAGAGAAATTTACAAAATTCACAAAACATATGACAAATTGAAAATTAACAGGTCGCTTCCCTGGCTGCCCAATCCAAATTCACGGCAAATAATGGCAAGATAAGGGATTGGCCACTTAAGACCGTAATTTTGAGGAAATTCATCACACGGTCAGAACTGCCTAAAACAGGGTCATAGAAACCTGCTGGAAGGGTAAGATTAAGGAAAATCTCCAGATATTCTACAAGTGTGTTTTAGCAGAAATGTATAACAAGGGAACAGGTACGAGTCATTAATGACTTGCCAAGTTGCATCCAAATCAACTTAGTGTTAGGAGACAGAGGGTAGTGGTTGAAGGCTGTTATTGTGACTAGAAACCGATGTCCAATGGTGTATCACAGGGATCAGTGCAGTGATTCAGAGGTGCTGGTGTTTAACTGGGGTGAACAAACCTAAAAATCACATAACACCAAACAATAGTCCAGCAGGTTTATTCAGAGGCACGAGCTTTCAAAGCACACAACCACCTCATGAAGAAGCAGAGCTTCGATGTTAGTGCCTCCTAATAAACTGGTTGGACTGTAACCTGTTGTTGTGTGATCGTTAACCTTATTATTTTTGGTATTCATAAATGATGCAGCTATGACTATAGACGGGGGTGGTGGGAGTGTGACAACTAAGTTTGTGTTTGATACAAAGATTGGCCGGGTGGTTGGCAGTGAGGAGGAAGGTCTTATGTTACAGGAAGATAGAGATGGAATGGTCAGATGGGCAGAACAATGGCAGATGGAATGTAACCTTAATAAATATGATGTGATACACTTTGGGTGAAGGAACTGGACAGGGAGTACTCAATGAATGGCAGCAGATGAGGAAGCTCAGAGGGTGTTTCTCCACACTTCCCTGAATGTGACTAAATACGTTAATGAACAATTTTGAGAAAGCATAAGGGACCGTAAACATAACCTTTATTCATCAAGGCATAGATTATAAGAGCTATGCGGAACTTTGGTTTGGCCAAGATGGAATACTGTGTGTAGTTCTGGGAACCACATTACGGGAATGATGTGATTGTAGTGCAGGGGGCTCAGAGGAGATTCACCAGGATGCTCCCTGGGATGGAGTATATCAACTATGGAGAGAGGTGGATAAGCTTGGGTTGTTTAGTTTCGAGCAGAGAAGGCTGAGTGGGCCGTGATTCAGAAGGATAGAATTCCGAGGGACATGGACAGGATGGATAGACAGCAGCTGTTCCTTTTAGTCAAAGGGCCAAGAACAATGCAGCACATTTTAAAGTGACGGGTTTGATATTTGGAGGGAATTGAGGTTTGTTTTTTACTCGGGGGTGTTGGGGTCAAGAACGCCCTTCCTGAGAGAGGAGTTGTCATGGTAACTTCGAAATCATTAGAAAATATACTTGAAACGCCATAAGATTCAGGGCTACGGTTCTTGTGTCGGAAAGTGGGGCTAATGTAGACCGGGTTGAATTGTTGATTGGACAAAGTCTGTGCTTCTGTGTTTGTACGGCTGTGGAAGGTCAATCAATGAGTAACTTAAGATAGGAATTGATGGGTTTCTGAAGAGTATATTAACGAAGGTTTTAAGATTGAACTGGTAATATCTTCTGAAAATATGTCAATGGCAAAATTAAGTGGAAAAAGGTGCAGCTTTCTTACAGTCTGGTACCAGAGAATTGAGGACCGGGAAAAGGCAGAACTATGGAGCAAATACTTTAATTAATGTCTTCAAAAAAAAACAAAACAAAAAACAAAACTTCCCAACATTACTAGTGAAGTAGTCTGTTGAGAAAAAGGGAATAGAATGAAATTAGCAACCAAACAGTTTTAGAGGAAGTAGATTAGATTAGATTACTTACAGTGTGGAAACAAGCCCTCAGCCCAACAAGTCCACACCGACCCACCGAAGCAAACCACCCAGACCCATTTCCCTGCATTTACCCCTTCACCTAACACTACGGGCAATTTAGCATGGCCAATTCACCTGACCTGCACATCTTTGGACTGTGGGAGGAAACCGGAGCACCCGGAGGAAACCCACGCAGACACGGGGAGAATGTGCAAACTGCACACAGTCTGTCACCTAAGGCGGGAATTGAACCCGGGTTTCTGGCACTGTGAGTTCAGCAGTGCTAACCACTGTGCCAGCGTGCCGCCCACGAGTATTGGAACTGAAAGTAATGAGCACAGACAAAGTCAACAGAGATCGATCAAATGGGAATCATATTTGTGAAAGTGACGTTTAGCATAATTATGGAGAAGCAATCAAGGCAATATGATTGTATTTTCAGAAAGATTTTTGATACAGCCCCAAGCCTATTATGCAAATTCAAATCCTCTGGGACTGGGACAAATATGGTTTTAGAATGGGAGAGCGGGCAGGAAGCAGTGAGTAGGAATAAAACAATATGGTTTTTTGAAAGGAAGGCTTGGAGGATATAGCGAGGATCGGGGTTTGGGCTCCAGCTATTCCCAATGCACATCATATATTTTATTGAGTGGATCAAATACAATATTTCCAAGTTTGCTGATGGCACTAAACAATATCGGATTGTGAGTGGGTGAGCAGGGTGTCAAAAAACTGCAAGGTGAATGCGACAAGTGGAGTGTCTGGGTAAATACATGGCAGATGGAGAGCAATGAGGGGTGGGGGGTATGGTCTATGGGGGATATCTGATATTGTGACCTTTGATGGTAAAACCAGAACGGGAGCCGATCATTTGAAAAGGGATTGTTTGAAAAATGTTGATCTATAAAGCAACTTAAGCTGCATTTTTGTTTCCTTCTGTGCAGCCCTCCGAGGTCAGTGTAGGGCAGTGAGATCTGAATCCAGAAGTCAGCACTGGGAATGGCATTAGGACGCTGACCAGTGTACTCAGACCCAACAAGGGGGGAGGTGTAGCATTGAAAAGGATCTGGATCTCTCTGTGCACCGGTCACTGAAAGCAATTTTGCAGGAGCAGAAAACAGATAGGCAGATAAATCGTGTATTCACCTTCATTTCAGGGGGATTTGAATCCAGGAGTAAGGGTGCTTTACTGCAGGTGAGCAGGGCCTTGGTGAGACCTCATCTCGAACATTGTGCAGTATTGTGTGCAGTTTTGGTCTCCTTACCTAATAAAGGAGAAACCTGACATTGAGGGAGAGCAGTAAAGGATAACCAGACTGATCTCTGGGATGACAGGCTTGTGTGGGAGCAGAGTTTGGGGCGGCTATGTCTGTATTCCATGGGCTTTAGGAAAATGAGTGGAGATCTCAGTGAAATATATAAAACTCTGTTAGGACCAGACAGATTGGAAACAGGGGTGACAATTCCCCTGGCTGGGTCATCAAAACAAGGGGCCACAGTATTAGGTAAAGACAGGCCACTCTGCATTGAGATGAGAATAAATGTCTGCACTCAGAGAATGCTGAACCTGAGGAATTATCTCCCAGATCAGACTGTGGAAACCAAGGCACTGAATATAAAAATGGATTTCTGGAAACTAAAGGGATAGGGAGAGAGCAGGGTATGGTATGAAGATAGAGGATCAGATACCATTAAAGGTTGTTCTCCAGTAACGTGGTAGTTGCGTTCCTGTGCATCACTGTGTTGCAGAAAATCATGCCATGTTCATGATGTGGTCTATGGGGAAAGGAGGATAATGGGCGAACTGCAAAATATCAGTAAAAAACAAAAACTGAAGTTAGTCTGACACACACTAGCACAGTCTAATTAAACCTTTAAATCTTATATTGTAATGAAATAGTGCTAATAATGACAATGCAGTCACTGGCTACATCCCTGTACCTTTCACCAAACTCTTCACCAGAAAGTACGCAGGACTGACTGACCACGTGATGCCAACATGGAATTCCAGTTCTCCTGAAGATTCTACCCTGGTTTGAAATAAAGTTCCTTCTAATTGGAGAGAGCAATTCCCCGTTTCAAGCTCAGGTTCAAAGCTTTCAGAGCGGATTGCATTCCTGTTTTAGCTGAACACTCAGAGGGTGCATTTGGCAGACAGAGGATCCTGAAGCTGGGTTTTGTTGTTCACCTGGTGCCTGGTAAGGATTCGCGTCACAGTGAACGGGTGTTCACTTTATAGAAAAAAGGTGCGCAATTCACGAATTGCATTGCAGTCAAATCACTTTTAATAAACACGCATTATCCGAGAACTGCCTGTATATTGAATCGAGGAGCAAGATTGATCGACTGAAGGTCTACAACAGTTCTTATTTTATATTTCACAATGTTTAAACATATTAGTAGATATGAACACTGTGTCGGGAAAACTGCATTGAGGAGATTTTCTCCATGAACTAGAATGGGGAAAGCTCAATGTGTTGTATGACCTTTCCTGATGATTCTGTGCAGTCTGTGGGAAAGCTCTGTAAATGTTGTCACAAGCTCTCAGGTGTTAGGAAGGGGGTATCTGCAAGATCAACAGGACTGTGATTCCCGCTCTCTTTTCTGATATCAAGACTGGTGCCGGGTATTCTGTCTGTTTTTTTTTTCCTTTAAGACCACGGAGCAGTGTGATGCAATAGAGTGTCTTGCTTGGCTGTTTCAGGGACCATTGAAGAGTGTATCACATGTCTGTGTGTCTGGAGTCACTTTTAGGCCATACAAGAAAAGCACAGGAGATTCACTTCCTGACAGTACGTTGGGGAAGGAGATCAAAGTTTACAATAAACATTGGATGCAAGGTCACTGTTACAATCACCGGATTCTAGATCTTGATATTTTATTAATTGTTTTTAACTTCCACCAGCTGCCAGAGCATTATCCTGTATTGGATTAGTAATCCAGTGACATTTCCACAACTGCACCATCTCCACATAGGAACCTATCGGAAACCACAAAGAGCGGGATATTTCTGGATTGCTTGTCAGCTCTGTCAAAAAGAACCCCCACCAATTTGATTATCGTGAAGGGACTGGGGGGGGGGGGGGGGGGGTGCGGGGTGTTAAATGGTCAGAATGTAATTATTCAGCTTTAGGGGACCTCACATAGTTGAGTAATTTTCCACAATGCCATGGAGTTGTCAGTGTTGGAGCTGGAATGAAACAGCTTCCCCAGGGACACGGCTTGTTGTGCAGCACAAGTCTTCAGTCCTATTACAGGAATGGTCTCAGGGCCCATTGTCTTAGTCGTATCTACTGTGTTCAGCGGTTTCTTCATATCACATGCAGCGAATCGAATTGATTGAACACTGCCATCCGTGATTCTGTGGATATCATGGCGAGGATGAGGTGGATCATCGATTCAACACCTCTGGCTGAGGATGGTGCAGATACTACATCCTTATCTTTTTCACTAATGTGCACGGCTGTTCTATTATTTAGGATGGGGATATTTCTGGAGTCCTCTCCTCCAGTAAGTTGTTTAATAGTACAACGACATTTATGTCTGGATGTGGCAGGACTGTAGAGCTTAGATCTGATCTGTTGGTCTTGGGATCATTTCGTCCTCTCTATCAGATGTTAGTTCTGCTGTTTGGAATGAAAGCACTCAAGCGCCGTAACTGTAATGGTTTGTCATCAGCTTTAGGTACACATGGTTCTGACCTTGGCAGGTTCACCCACACTTGTCACTGAACCATCACTCGGTTTGATGGTAATGGTAGACTGATGGAATATCCTGGGGAAAATGTTACAGATTATGTTTGAATACAATCCTGCTTCTGTTGCTGCTGTTGTCTACAGCATCACACGAAAGCCCAGTTTGAGCTGCAATATCTGCAATTCAATTCTATTGTCTGTCCCCCAGTTAACATCGAGACCAATCCACCGATCAGCCGTGTACTCAGTGACATCACCTGGTTTTTAATGCAGTAATATTTCCATTTTCATATTCTCATTCTGCTGATGGTTCTCCTTGGTGCCATGCTTCCAATTTGTTACATTACTCAAACCCTTTAACATATTCATCTGAATCTTTTCCTTGCTCGTCGTGCCATCTGCGTTTGAATTAAATGTGTTTCCCTCTGGTTTTCTCCCTGACCATGAGTAAGAGCTCTGTGGTGTCAGTGATGCCAGCCTTATGCAGTTTCTGAGCGAATGAATGTGTGGACTTCAGTTCCCAGTGTAGGGCGCTCCGTGTTGGACAGGGCGTTTGAGCAGCTTTCAAACACGTCATTGGAACTTGTTCAAAAACAGAAATTGTTGAAGAAACAACGCAGCTCTGGCAGCATCTTTTGTAGTGAATGTAGAGTTAATCTTTCGAGTCCAGTGGCCCTCTACAAAGCCCACAGTTTCTTCAGCAATTTCTGTATTCACTTTGTATTTATTTCCAGTATCCATAGTTATTTGTTTCATTGAAACTTTGTGCTGTGCCTATTCGTTTCTGAAGAACCTCAGCAAGTCTGGCAGCATCTGCAGAGACAGAGAGACAGAGTTAGCGTAACAAGTCCAATGTGACTTGTTCTGAACTGAAAAGGGTTGGCTTTTTAATACCTTGCCGGAGATGGGGGATGGGTGACTTGGAAAAGAGGGCGTGGCAAAAGATAAACGGGCTATTTTCAGTGGTGAACGAGAATATGATGCAAAATGGGTTTATATTAAGGTGTGAATGGGGGAAAGGGGTTCTCTCTCGTTGAGTGTAAGATAAAGAGACACAACCACACAAGGTCATAGGGAGAACAAGAGAGAGAATGTCGACAATGTGGTATTATATAGATCTAGATCTATATGTTTTCACAGTATACATCATTACTGCCTTCATACTATGGAATTCAGGTGCTTGACCTCTTATTACCACGAGTAAAAGTTTCATGCTGCCTTAGTTTTGTAACATAGAGCAAAGCTAACAGTATGAAGTTTGGGCTGTTTTCTACATCTGTCATTTTTAATATTCTGTCAACTTTGCAGTGTTTATCGTTAAACGTTTGATCTTGAAGTTTGTATCAGATGGAGTGTATGAGTATGAAGGGTGGCATTCTAGAAGTTTATAATATCATGGGAGGCATGGATAGAGTGAATAGCGAAGGTCTTTTCTGTAGGATCGGGGAGTTCAAACACAGATGCATAGCTTTAAGGTGGAAGGGGAGAAACTTGAAAGGGACAAAGGGACAAAGTTTTTTACACAGAGTGTGATGTATTATGGAATGAGCTGCCAGAGAAACAGTGAGAGATGCAAGTACAGCGACAATATTTCAAAGACATTTGGACCAACATATGAATGGGAAACGTTTAGAGGCATATGGGCCAAGTGCAAGCAGATGGGATTAGTATAATTTAGAAAACCTGGTCAGCATGGACAAGTTGGACCAAAGGGTCTGTTTGTGCACGATATGACTGTGTGGATGTAGAAACTGAGGAAAATATACGAAAAGATATGATGTAATAAATTGGTAAGAAATAGTAAAACAAGCATCATGAGCTTTTCTGTCAACATTAAAAAAAAGCTTGAAGAAGTGTGTGTGAGCTGAGGGGGAAGTGAAGTGAGGAAAGTACATTGAGGCCATTAGGAGGGTGTTACTGGAGAACTGGCCACAGGGAATAAACACATAATTTACACTAGTATTTTAAATCACTCCTCATGACGAAAGTAGTGTAAGCATGCTGATGGTATAAACAAAGTGGTAACAGGAGGGAAGTTATTGAACTATCTCTAACAAAAGGAACAAGGTATTTACCTACCAGATAAGAATAAAGGTAGGCAGGTCAGCAGTAATTCGTAGTTAATTTTAAAAGAAGTGGTCACAGAGTGACTTGCAGCATTGTGTGCAATATTCCATAGCACTTTGGATTACAGGAGTGTTCCAGTGAAACTGGAGAACCTCCAATGTGGTGCCTGTCTTCACAAAAGGAATGAGACAGAACGCAGGAACAATTTAGCCTAACCATTATTGGTGGGAATCTGCTGGAGCCTGTTATTAAGGAAGGCATTGCAGGGCACTTAGAAAAGCTTAATGCAGAGTTGGCATGGTTTTATGAAGGGGAAACTATTTTTGCTCTGTAAAATCATACAAATTCTTTTTTGGTGATGCCTGAGAATGTCAAGATTAGAGTCATGCTGGAAAAGCACAGCATATCAGGCAGCATCCAAGGAGCAGGAAAATCAATGTTTCAGGCAGGAGCCATTCATCCGGAATCCCTGAGATAGTGACAAGCAGATTTGATAAAGGGAACTGGTCAACATGAGGCTTTCCAGAAAGTTTTCGCAAGGTATCACAAAATAATCGTTCTGACACAAGACAGAGGCTTGTCGTATGATGAATAATATATTAGCATGGGATAATGGTTGCTTAACACATAGAAATCAGAGAGTCATGATTAATGGATCTTTATGATAAAGATGTATCTACTGGATTACCACAAATATCAGGCCACTGGCATCAGTTATGTACAATCTATACTGATAACCTGACCGCGGGAGCTGAGTGCAATATCCATTGGAGTTTGTGGATGACTTTGAGAACCAAAATGCAGGCTGCTTCTTAATGAAGAGGACTCCCATAAAGGAGTAGTACAAAGGGATTGGAGTGTTCCTGAGTATGAAACGTAACGTCAGCATGCTGATGCAGCAAGTAACTGGGTTGGTTCATGTGGCAGCTTCCTGAGATGGTAGGGTTGAATTATTGAATACATTTAAAATGGTGAGGAGATTATTCATTGTGGTTGAAATGAATGAGGGTGATATTACTGAAATGTACAGGATACAGAGGGGGCTTGACAAGGTAGATGCTGAGAAGGTGTTTCCCCTGAGTCTCGAACTCGAGGTGGTAGATACTGAATAAGGAACATCGATTTTAATCTGAGGTGAAAAATGATGCATTCTCTCAGAAGGTAGTGAATGTCTGGAATTCCCTAACACAGGGAGTTGTGGAGGGAAGCAAGAAATTGGATAGGAAAGTGGAGTTGAGCCCGGAAGTAGATCAGCCATGTTCTTATTGAATGAGAGTTCAGACTTGAGGGGCCGAATAGCCGTCTCATGTTCCTACTTCTTAGTTTTTTATGTTATGCTTATGGAAAGTAATTGTTTATTTTCCTGGAAGTCGTGTTGTACAATGTTGCATTCGGGAGAGGAGAAACTTTTCCTGAGTTAACCCTGGATGGGATATGGGAACTGCATTCAAAGCAATTCCAGAGCAGAAGTTACAGAGTGGGGAAGCATGGAAAAAAGGATTGCTGCTGGGGGACACTTCCTGACCAAGCCTGGAATTTCCAAGTGCATTTCCGAAACTACACCTAACCATCGGCGTGGTTTCGATCTGCCTGTTTGTAGCAGGTCCGAAGGGCTGAATGGAACATCAGAACAGAGCTGATGGACTCGAGTGGACCAAACGGCCCTTTGACACAACTCTACCAGTAAATATGGTCGTGGCTCATCTCATTGTGGTCCCCGCCGCACTTTTCTCTCCATGTACCATTATCCCTGATTCACCTGTCTATGGAAAATCAGACAAAGCCAGCCTCGATATAATATAAAGATTCAGCCATCTCAAACTTCTTGGGAAGGGAATTTCACTTGAGTGAAATCCGACATTGTGAATTTTTACTCACTCCGGTTCTGACTGAGGATGAAGGGTGTCACTGTTTCCTTTTCTAGTCCCACTCCTCCACTGCTCACAACAAATTTTAAATGTAACCAGGTCAGTGATATGGCCGATGATAAAGGTCTCAGACGGGGTCAGGTTCAGTGATAGGAACAAGTCAGGCAAATTTCTTTCATCAGCCGCAGGTAACTAATAGGGCTAACGGAGCAGCGTGATAGATTTGTGGTTAGCACTGCTGCCTCATATCAGCAAGGAGCTGACCTCAATTCCAACCTCATCCGACACTCTGTGTGGAGTTTGAACATTCTTCCCGTGTCTGTGTGGGTTTCTTCCCAGTTCTCCAGTTTCCTCCCACAGTTCAAAGATGTACAGCTTAGTTTGATTGGCCATGCTAAATTATCCAGAGTGACCAGGGATGTGAATGTTAAGTGGGTTAGTCATGGGAAATGCAGGGTTACATAGACAGGTAGGGGGACAGGTTTGGTGGGATACTGTTCAGCGGGTTGGTATGGACTCGATGGGTCGAATTTCCTGCTTCCACACTGTAGGGGTTCAATGACAACAGCATCAAGTTTGGGCTCTACAAACTCTCAGTCAGTAGATACCTGGTTCACTCGCCTCAAGGCTTTGTATATTTCAATAAGATCAGCTCTCACTCCAAGGGTAACCTGTTAAAGTCCCCATAATATCAGCCCTTCATGCATGGAATGAATTAAGTGAAACACCTCTGAATTGTTTCCAATGTTACTATATCCTTTCCCAGATAAGAATGCAAAAATAAAACTAATCTCACACACCGATGAGTCTGTTTAGTTTTGTTTTCTCAGGGTGTAGTGAGTCTTTGGAACACTCTTCCCTGCAGACCATTCGAGGTAGAGATATTGAATATTTTTGAGGCAAGGTTCACGAATCACAGATGAGTCAAGAATTATCGAGGAGTGGGCAGCAATGTGCAGTGTTGGGGAAAATGTAGTCAGTGGTACTGAATGACACGGCTCCAGAATATCCAGGAATTAAATGAAATGATAACATCGATAAAGTTTTAAAGGGGAAACAAGATGGCAGCGATCTGAAAGGTCAGCTTTGCTGATCTCTGTACCACAATAATGCTCTACCCCACCCCACCACAGTCATTTACTTACAATTGAACACTACAAGAGTTACAGAATCCTCACTAATCCCGTTTTGTCAAGTGGAAATGACAAAACATGGGAAAGGATCGAGTAAGTCCCAACACACAGCGCACCCGTCAGAAGCTTTCAGCATGTCTGTGGCCGCACCTGGAACACCCTCTGCTCGTTCAATGGACCGAGTTACTCATCAGGACTTGGTCACCGAGTTCACCAAGTTACGGGAAATGACTGAAACCATGATTGAAGAAAGATTCAGCGGGAGGATAGAACCACTCTCAGCAGTGCTCCAAAAGCATGAACAGCAACTTGAAAGCCTTGGAAACAGAACGGATGAGGTCGAGAGCCAAACTGCAGGGGCAGAGACTCTGATCAATTCCTGTCAGGAGCGGATCTTCACCCTTGAAAAATAGATTCGTACCTTAACTGAACAAAGTGACGACCTAGAGAACAGGGGCAGGATGAAGAATGTTCATATAATCGGTCTGCTGGACCGGACATAAGGTGATCAGCCAGTGAGCTTTTCTGCGAGAACTGGCTGCAGAGATTCCTTCACTTCGAAGCTGAAGAGGGACGGGTGAAGAGTGAGACAGTTCATCGGGTTACGGTGCTCAGGTCAGGCTCAGACCAACGCCCTCACCCTGTCCTTGGGCGATTACATTGTTGCAAGGACAAACAAAGACTTAGGGAAGCTTCCAGAACACAGGGAAGAGACCCGAAGAGGCCTCCAGGATTATGTTCTTCCAGGTCTTTTCAGCGGTATTGATTCAGAAAAGAAAATCTTTTGATGATATCAAGAGAAGATTAAGGGAACTTGAGATTCAGTATTCCTTAATGGACTCAGCGGTGCTCCGTATGCACTAGTGGATCTTTCAATAGATCCACGAGCTCTCCAGAGGATGAGAAAACTTTGTGGACACTTTAAAGTAGGGTGGGTGCGTTAATGGAAAGCGATAACCTTGGTTCTCTTTTTTAAAAGAAAGTTTGTTGACCGTTTCTGGTATTAAGCAGTGTTAAATTATAGTCGGGGATGGGTAGAGTGCACACTTTTAACTTCTTCATTAGTAATACTACTCGTTTTTCTCTTGCTAAGTTTGTGTGTCGGGTTCAGCTCAAGCTGGAGGGAGTTATGAAGGTGATCGTGATGACTGATTGCCTACCTAAGTGCAGTTCTGTCCCGATGTTTGTGATTAATTGCCCTGGATGCAGTATTGATAATGGGGCAGAAGATAGAGATTTGTGACGTGCAAATGCCCCCAGTCGGCGGGGGGTAAATACCCCTCCTGAGAGCCATTGGCACTTTGCATCTTTTTTTGTATTTGTATGTATTTAGTTTTGGAACATTTTGAGAGCTTGTTAGTTGTAGTAGCTTTAGTTTGTATTTTTTAAGCTCTATGATTCTTTTATCATTGGTGTTCAGCGATTTGTAATTCGAGTTCTTCCTCTCTGGATTTCAAATATTGTTTCAGTGTGTAATGGCTAATGTCGTGCTTAAATGGTGTATCTGGAACATTTAGGGGAGCCATTCGCCAGTTAAGAAAAATGAGACAGTGGATATTGTCGTATTGCAGAAATGCACTTTGATGACAAGGAACATTTGACATTACAGCAAGGTGGGTTTGATCGGGTTTATGTCTCGTCTTTTAACACTAGGAATAGGAGATAAACCATACTGGTGACGAAGAATCTTTCATTTAAATTAGTAGACTGTATTAGACACCCACGGGAGGATCATAATCCTCAAAGATATATGGGGAAGAAAGCAGTAGTTTTAATGTTTATTGCCCCCGGCTCACTGCCTTAAATTCCTGATAGATGCATTTTCCAAATTAAATAATCTTTCTTCGTAGCACACTATCGTAGGAGGAGATTTCAACTGTCTTTTGCACCCACGGTGGACAGTATGCCGAAAGGCTCCCAGCACCATCTTTCCAATTGTAAGCAATTAGTGGATTTTTGTGTGGAACTGGGGCTGGTGGATGTATGGAGGCAGAGACACCTCATAAACTGGGATTTTACTTTCTTCTTTATCCGGCAGAAATGCAACACCAGTGTTGATCTCTTCCTCACTGTGCAGCAATCTTCGATTCAGTGGTTTACTGTACAATTAGGAATATTACCATTTGTGACCATGCAGCAGCATCCTTACTGGTTAAGATTAAGGGCAATAAAGCAGGATCAAGACACTGGCGAATCCCTTTATTCTAAAGGATAGTAAGTACATTGAGTATTTCTGGAATGAATTCAGATCTTTCTTAGCCATTAATTCAGATTCAACCAGTAACACATCCATTCTATGGAAAATTGCTAAGGCTTATGCCAAAGGAATAATTCTTTAGGATGCGGCAGAAACAGGAGCAGGAACGCTTGCTCCAGGCATGGTTGAAGGCAGCCGAGAAGGCACACTGTGATAGACTCTGGGTGGATGGGCTGCAGAGGATCACAACACTTCGGTCTGCTGTGAATTCCAAGCTCACACAGACAGCCAAGGAGGAACTTACTTTTGCAAAACAAAGGCTGTTTGAGCATGGTGATAAACCGGGCAAGTAGTTAGCCTATCTTGCAATGAAAAAGAGAGCCCCAAAGCCATTACTTCAATTAGGGAAGGTACTGGGACCCTTTCATGCGATCTCATAAAGATTAAAGAAGCATTTCGGAGATTTTATTCTGAATTATATCAGACTGAGCATTATGAGGATAGATGGATTAAGATCGAATCTTTCTTCAAGAACTTGGACCTTCCAGGGGCAACCCCCAAATAAGTGTCTTGCATTAATGCACCGTTGTCAGTGCTGGAGGGTGTAAAACAGCTTCCAGGCAGAAGGGCACCCGGTCCTGATGGATGTCCACGTGAGTTTTATAAGGAATTTATAAACCTGTTGTCAGAGCCGATGTTTACTATGTTCGTCACTCTCACAGTCACGACTGCGTCCCACTATCCTTAAGAGAGGCTCATATCTCTCTTATTCTTAAGAAAAGGAAGACACCGAAAGATTGTGCTTCCTATAGGACCATCTCACTTCTAAATGTTGATTTCAAAATTCTGTTTGGGTCCCTTACATTGAGGATGGAAACGATTTATCCTTCCATTGTCAAAGTATACCATACCGGCTTATAAAAGGCTGCAGATATTTCAACAATGTTAGGAGATTACTCAATATGATCCAAGCGTGTCAACAGCAAATTAATCAGGTATTAATGATTCTTTAGATGCAGAGAAGGCATTTGCTTGGGTTGAGTAGCTGTATCTCTTGTATACGTTAGAATTGTTTGGTCTCAGCAATGTTTTTATCAAGTGGGTGAGGGTCCTTGAAAATGACCCTCTGTGTACGATCCTGTAAAATTAATATTTCTAGAGGCAGTTGTTAATGCCAGTGTTATTTACGATGGTGATTGAGCCACTGGCAGGGACCCCAACATATCTGCCCCAGAACTGGGATAGAAGTCACGTAAGATTACATTGTCTGCAGATGATGGTCTTAAATTTTTGTTAAATCCCACAGTTTTGGTACCTCACCTCATGCAATGCATCAGTTCGTTTGGTGCCTTTTCCGGCTATACCATTGATTTTATAAAGTCGGAGGCCATGTTTATGGGCGAACTCAGGGAAATAACTGATGCCGTGGGAGAATCCTGATTTCCTTTTCAATGGTCCCAGGGGGAAATGGAGCTGTTCCCTATTTAAGTATATTAATTAATCCTATCTTTGAACTTATATTTAACGTGGGATTTGTCCATTTGTTTGACAAAATTAAACAAGACCTTCGAAGATGGGAGACACTTCCAATATCCTGGCTGGGTCAGATAGCTCTTATTAACATGAATTCCCTTCCTTATTTCCTATACCCCGTGTGAATGCTTTATTTGATGTTTCCCAGACAGACATTTAGGAGACTAAATGCATGATGTAGCTCTGATTTGTCACCATAAGCGACCCCTTATTAATTTAACCAAATTACAACGACCCCACAGTTTGTGGGGAGTAGATCTCCCGGATATTAAAAGCTAACAATTAAGCTCTTCTTTACCCGATGGTAGTGAGGCCTCGGCGTCAATACAATTAGATATTGAAGCTTCTCAGGCAAAGTGCTCCCTTATTAGTCTGCTACTCATAGACAAAATGAGGACAGTTATGAATTATTACCATTTCCCAATAAATATCAATAATTTTAAAGTAGGGAGGGCAATGTGTCCGATCGGGGACAACATAGCCAAACCTCATTTCTTACCCCAAAACGTGGTGTACCATGTTTCCGACGGGGAATACTGGATTCCATGTTTAAACTGGGGACAACTCGTGGGTGTATCTTGCTTTGATGGTTTATCTGAGGGAGAAACAAGGATGTTCTTTGATCAAATAAGTCGTAACTATAGACTACCGAGTAGAGATCTCTTCTGTTTTCTTTTTATCAGATAAGAGATGTTATTCAGAAAAGAGCCACACTTTTAACAGACCCGTACAGATCCGATACAGAGAAGAGGGTGCTTATTGCTAAGAACACACTCTCTGTCAGTACCCTTTATCATTTGTTGGAGAGTGGACCCTTAGACGAGACTTTATGCCTTTCTGAGGTCTGCACAGAGTTTTGGGGGTTCAGATCTCTTCGGACACAGGGGAGGATATTTGTGAAAATACAAGAAGTATTTCGATCTGTAAGAAGACTCTTGCCCTGAAGTTGAAGATTCTTCATAGATTCTGTCTGGCCCCAAATACTCTCTCAAAATTCAAGGTGAGAGTATGTCTTAAATACAAAATGACTATGGACACTCTTACTCATTGTTTGTTGAACTTCCACCGGCGCTATAGGAGCGGTGTGTTCGCTGGGATGGAGAGGATCTTGCGGACAGAATTGGAGATGGGTCAGGATTCCCATTTCCTGGGCCTGCCCAGTCTATCTTACTCAGATGTGCATAGGAAAAAATACTTCAATACCCTCACTCTCTGAGTTCAGGAAAAAGAGTTCTGTTGTGTTGGGTGTCGGAAAACACCCGGGGTCTATTGGGTTGTCGTAACCTCGTCATGGCGCATAGCCCTTTGGAGTTTTTAAAAGGTATTTTGCACCATAAAATAGAGGATTTTTATTAGACATGGCAGCCCTTTTTGAATTACCAAGGGACAGGCTGTCTGTCACTCTAAAAAGGACTTTTATATAGCTATGACGAACTTGACTAATAAATCTAATGTCCAGAGAGGAAGAATTACAAACAAATGAACGTGTATTAGTTCATGCTCTTGAAGTTTGACAGCTTTAGTTTTGTTACACTGAGTTCTAGTATTCGTTTTTTATTTTTATTCATTTTTCTTCGGTCCGTTGATTTACCTTTTCTTATGTACATGCACATGGGTGTAATTGTGTTCAATTTGCGTTGTTGGTTCAGTTGGGTACATATTGGTTCATTGAAGCATTAAAAAGATTTTCTCTGAATAAAAATATTTTTGAAAAAATTAAAATGTTAACATGGATAGAATAGAGTCCCAAAGGACCACTTTCTCATTAGTGATACCACAAATTATGGTTTACCTTAAGAGTCATCACACCTCGGGTGACAGGAAGATGTTGAGAAGGTTTGCCCTTCATGGCAACCTCTGTCTGTGTGGGGAATTGAACCTGCGCTGTTGGCCTTCCTCTGCATCACAAGCCAGCCATCCAGCCAACAGATTGCGAGACTGTGTAACTGCTATAGATAGAAATAGCCAAAGTCAAAGTAAAATATAAACTTTGATGAGTAGGAAAAAAAAGGTACAATTCAGATAACGGCTGAGAAAAAAAATATATCCGCTGGAAATTGTACTTTATAACGAGAGAGTTGATTGGATGCTATCTTTGGTCGAATAAGTTGAACCAAGCGAAATAACCAGAATTACTAATTGTAATTAGATGTCGATAACTATACAATATGAGTACATTTTTGGTTGGTCTGTGTGAAGCATGATAACCATTGTATGAAAGTAAAAAGCTGATGGAACATATTTTTTGGAGGGTTGGTCCCCATGGGAAATGCCTCCCAAACACAAGCTTGAAGAAACCCAGGGTAGAAAGTGCGTGAGTATCGTCTGGTTTGTGACAGGAAACCAGGGGGCTGAATGATTGAAAGTTCCTGCAACGTGAAGCTCAGGAGACAGTCAGATCACCCCCGATCTTATTAAATGCTACAGCACATTTGAAGGTCGAAATGGACTCATGATGGATTTTAATTGCATATAATTTAAAAAAAACACTCTGTTCCTTCACCCAATGTTTTACACACTGGAGCACTGGGAAGTATTTGGAATATTATCTGGAACATTCCATAATCAACATTCTCAGGAGCATTCTACAATCTGTGGAGATATTACAAAGGAAAGAGACACAGAGAGGGGGGGAGCATGCTGTATGCAAGAATGAGAGTGGTGGAGCATGAGCCTTGTTCGGGTGTCGGTGCTGGAACAGACATACATTGAGTGTGAGGGACCAACAGCATACGGTGACCCTTATCCTCACAGAGCTGGGAATGTTATCGATGTTTGGCCTCTATTGCTGGACATTGCTACAGATTACAGATACTGCACTGAGCTGGGTGGTGAGCTCAGATCATGCTCGGTGGGTCTGGTGGTGTGGCCCACTCTGGGAAGAGATGTACTAACCCATCCGCCAAGATATCTGTGACCGTGTTGACAAACCGTGGTGTAATTGACCCTTATCTGCTGTGCTCTGTGTAAAACGTAAATGGAAGCTCCAAACTGAGGAAAGCTCAATCGAGTGCCCATTGTCCTTTTAAAGATGGCACCAACGCCAGGGATAATGGAATATCCAGTGGCATCTGGGCGATGGTGGGTACCTCCAGCCAAAGTGGGTGGGAGAATCGGGTTAACATTGAATGAGAGGGACACCATGAGTTAGTGTGGGTTGTTGATGAGGTGAGTTCGATAAGATAGCACCAGGAAACTAGCTCGGCATCGAGCAGAGAATCCCCCTGTCACACTCAGTGAAAATCACTCAAAGATAAATTATTATTAGATTCAGACGGATGAGTTGAAGACTCTGCTGATCCCATTCACTGTTACAGAGCTGCAGAACAAATCCTCATCCAAAACTCTCCATCATCTGAACTCACACCTATATTCTGTTCACCATCATTCCTGGTAATACTGGCTTATTTTGCCTGATGCTATCGAAATGTCTATATCTCAGCATTCTGAAACCTGTGAGCACATCCTTCCATGATATTGTTGCTCAATCTCACCCTCTCTGTCTATACCCAAAACCACTTTCATTTACAGTCATGCACGGAGACAGGGCCTTCAGCCAAAACTGGTCCATACCAACCAAAATGTCCATCCACATTAACCCCAATTCCCTGCACTTGGCCCATATCCTTCTCTGCCTTTCCAATTCATATATTGTTCGAACAAAGTGCAGCGAGGTTTTGTGACATCAAGGAAGGCCTCAGGAAAGATCTCATTGAATCTACCATTCATCTTACCCTAGCAATCAGATTACAAAGAAACAATTTGGCTGGAGGTTATAAACAAGAAGTACAAGTAAACACTGGTGGGAGATGTGTATGGAAGTCAACACAGCAGGGAAAAAAAGTGTACGTTCTAAACAGGACATTAGATATACAAGCGTTTGCAGGCAAAACCCGATGGGTCTGGGACCATTTGAAGGGAAAAGTCGAAAGTGTAGCCGTCAAATAGCACAGCAGGTTAGGGCACATCCAAGGAGTAGGAAAGTCTATTTTTCGGTCATAAGCCCTTCATCAGGAATTCACTTCAGAATTCACTTTTTCCTAATCCTCTGTAGGAAGAGAGTGAGTCAACATTTTTAATTTGGGAATTCTTCATCAGAACAGCTTTTGTTTTTGATCTCCAGTATATGTAGCTCTTTGTTTTATTTTAGATCAGCAATTATCTTGCATGCTGCAGTATTAATGGACAACTTGATCTGAGAATAAGGGGAAGGGGTGAGGGCAAAGAGCAGACAATGTGTCAGTCACAGCTTCAGTTCCTGTGGAGGTAAAGGAAGGCTTGTTGGAAGCACCACACTGGAATTCGGCCTCATTTGAACAGATGTGACAGATCCAGAGGAAGTAGGAGGATGCAGTTTCTCGCGCAGCTGGTCATTGAGTGTCACAGTGGAGAGCAATACTGCCTTACAGCATCAATTACCTGGGTTCGATTCCACCCTTTGGTGACATTCTGTGCGGTGTTTTCACGCTCTCCGTGTGTGTGTGAGTTTCCTCTAGGTGTTTGGTTTTCCTCTCACAGCCAAAAATGTCCAGTTTAGGTTCAGTGACCTTACTAAATTTTTCCGCAATATCCAGGGACGTGCAGGCTCATTGCATTGACTATGGAAAATGTAGAATTAGCGGGGTAACGTTTGGGTTTGTTGTTCGGGATGTTATCTGGAGAGTCAGTGTGGACTTGGTGGGCCAAATGGCCTGGTTCCACACTTCAGGGCTTCTATAATTTCTATGTAGCTGTCTGTGTTTGAAAACACTTCCCAGGATCCTACCTATAAGTGCTAACACAATTTGCCTCAACAAAATGTTACACCTTCCGTTTGTCTAACATGAACTCCATCAGCCACTCCTCAGCCCTTTAGCCTGTCTGATCAGGGTCCCGTTTTACTCTGATTAAACTATCTTCACTCTCCACTACCTCAATAATTTTGGTTTTATCTGCAAACACACTAACCATTCCTATTGTATTCTCATCCAAATCATTTATATAAAATGACAAAATCCATTCGATCCTTGTGGTACACTGCGGGTCACAGGCCTCCAGTCCAAAAAAAATATACCAGTTCACAAACATTTCCTTCGTCTATTACCTTCGAGCCAATTACATCCAACTCTCCCTGTATTCCATGTGATCTCACCATGCTAACCAGTTTACCATGCGGAACCTTTTTGAATGCTATACTAAAGTCTATATTCTATTCTACAGTTCTATTTCTGTGCCTTCGTCAATCTTATTTGTGACTTCTTCAAAACGCTAAATCAAATTATTGGGACACGATTTCCCACAGACAAAGTCATGTTGAATATCGCTAATCGGAATTTACATTTCTAAACACAAATAAATGCCGTCTGGCAGAATCCCCTCCAACAACTTACCCACCAATGACATCTACGAGGTAAGGGCTTTTGCACGAAACGTCGATTTTGAAGCTACTTGGATGCTGCCTGAACTGCTGTGCTCTTCCAGCACCACTAATCCAGCAGTCCCATTTGTCTACAGTTTCCTGGCTTTTCCTTACCAACTGTTCTTAAACAATGACACAACCTTACCTGTGTCTGTCCATGATACAAATATCTCATCCAGAGACCGAACAATTACTTCTCTAGCTTCCCAACAGATCTGGGGTACATCTGATTAGTTCATGGATCATGAACACAGAACGGGCCCTTGAGCTGCTGATGTTGTGCTGGCAGTTTATCCTACTCAAGGGTCAGACTATGCTTCATGCCCTTCATTGTACTAAAATCCATGTGCCTAACCAAGAGTCACTTAAAAGGTCGGGGTGGGGGGGGTTATCCACCTTAATGTATTTTAACATATCCAGCTCCTCATCTTCTGTAATATGGACAAATTTCAAGATATCACTATTCATTTCCCAAAGTTCTCTACCTTCCATATCCTACTCCACAGTAAATACTGATGCAAAATATTTAGTATCTCACCGATCTACTATAGTTCCACACATAGGTCACTTTGCTGATCTTTAAGGGGTCCTGTTCTCTCTCGAGTTACTCTTTTGACCTTAATGTATTTGTAGAATCACTTTGGAATGTCCCTTACCCTACTTTCGAAAGATATCTTATGTCCCCATTTTGCCCTCCTGATTTCCCTCTTGAGTATTAGCCTACATCCCTGGTACTCCACAATGGATTCACTCGATCCCTACTGTCTGTACCTATCGTATGCTTCCGCCTTTTCTTGAACAAAGCCTCAATTCTGCACACCATTCAGCATTCCCTACACCCACCAGCCTTACCCTGCTCATACACAGGAACATGCTGGCACTAGTCTCTGTCAATCATTTGTGAAGGTCTTCCACCTTCCTGCCAATAGATTATCCAAAGCAGCTTTTCGAAGTGTCAACATAAAACAATCAAAGTTGGCCTGAGACAACTTACAACTTTAAAATTTATATTAGGAGTATTCTTCTCCATAAGTATATTATACCTGATAGTTACTGCATAACAGACTCAAGAAACAGAATGATCTCCTCCTGTCCCTCTGTAAGAGACTTGAGAGGCTGAATGGCCTCCCCTGTCCCTTTGTAACAGGGACAGGGGACAGAATTACGTCCTCCTGTCCCTGTGCAGCAGTCTTGATGCTCTGAATGATGTCCCAAGGTTATGGAAGAATTTGACAACAGTGCACATAAAACCAGAAGCGACATTACACAAAGTAAATGGACATTGAATATATACACTGGTTTATTGGCTCTGCAAATTACCCCACCAGTCACCCTATACAGTTGGTCTGTTACTTTTTCACTGTCGCCGTTTGTAAACAGTATGTAATATACACAGTCCTACAGTGTTCTGGCTCTACTCCCACATACAAAGGAAGCAATAAGAATATTGACAGATTTATGGTCCATCCCTAAGCAATGCCCATCCATTCCACCCACACCGAGTAAATGTTCCCTTTTATTGGTATATGAAAAGTGATGTCAGGAAGGGGTTAACTGGACCTGTTTGTTCAGTGACTGTGATTAATGTTAGTCTCCATGGGTTGCAATTAGCCCAGTGGACGGTTTCCATCTTTTAATGATAGTTGGGCTCCATTCAATGTGTTAGCCCACAGTTTGGTGGGAGCATCACCAACAGTATTAACAGGAATCAGCAGTCCCACAGAGACGGGGGGAGAGATCAGAGTCTGAGCACAAGAGTCTGGAATGTTTCAACAATTAATCAGAATCTGAGAACATTAAACTGGAATGTCCCAAGAATGGGCAGGAGTTTATATTTGGATGTTTGGTTTCTTTCTACGTATTATGATCGAAGGTCATTATCATGGCGGATCAAATACGTACTTTACATTATGCAATATTTTTATTATCCAATCCTGGCTTTTGTTGGTGTACCTGGTAAGTCGCACTGTTCAGTCATTAATCCTGTAAATCATATTTGACAATAATACTGTTCCTTCATTCACTCACCCCTCTTTGCCACTGTTATTGTTCCTGCTGAGACTCTAAATCCACATATTAACTTGACAAACCACTACTAAATTGTTAAATCACTCTCTCCCTCCTTGCTTCTGGCAGTGTTACTCATGGGTTAGTATGGTGACTTGCTCAGTTTCAGCTGTGAACCATGATTCGCTGTATCACTGCACTTGCTATCTAAATATCTTCTGTTCTGGTTACAAACTGCATTTCCTTCCTCTGACTCCAGCTCATCCTGGCCAATATCTGAAGCTGAATTAGACAAATAACAATGGTGGTGATCCCTTTGGACATGAACCAATTCCTGACACTATACCCTGACCATTCCTAATTATAACTACTGGTAAATCCGGTATACACTCCACTGGCACATCCCATCTGTTGTTTGAACCATGATCTGTGAAATACAGTCTTAAAGATGGCCATCGTCTGTTGCTGACACCCACAGCTGCAAACCTGCAGAAACAACTCTGAGTCAATACTCCATAGCTCATATCTGATATCACACTGAACTCCCCATCCATCCATCATTCCTGTGCGTACTGATCTATAATGCTATTGGGTCCGGCAATGCCTTTATTTAATATTCTCAAGCACGTGATTTACAGCTGCCCATGAACTATCTCTCTCTGTCCATTATACCAAGCCCTAACAGTTGTTCACATTTAAACTGTTTTCCTCCAGGTGTGCTCTCTTTTAGACAATGATTTTCTCATCTAACACTGCCCCATAACCATGCACACATAAAACCCCTTGTCTTGAACCGATGCATGAAGATACAGAGACATTAATTTGTGGGCGCCCATTTACTGTCACTCGCAGTATGGGCAGCAAATTGTCCCGTGTTAGGCAGTTACGCAGTGCAAATGTAGCAGCAATATACCGGCAATGCTTTACAATACTGCTATGCTGGGTAGCTGGTCGAGCTTACTGAGCAATACACTGGCATAGTCATCACAGCTCCCCATGCTGGCCAGATAGTCCATCTTACCGAGCAATACACCAGCATAGTCTTCACAGCACCCACTGCTGGGCAGATAGTCCACCTTACTGAGCAATACACTAGCATAGTCTGCACAGTTCCCCATCCTGGGCAGATAGTCCACCTTACTGAGCAATACACTAGCATAGTCTGTATAGTTCCCCATGCTGGGCGGATATTCCACCTTACCGAGCAATACACCAGCACAGTTTACACAGCTCCCCATGCTGGGCAGATAGACCAGTTTACTGAGCAATACACTGGCAAAGTCTGCATAGCACTCCACGCTGAATTGTCTACTTGTCCCAGTGTATAGTTTCTGCGTTTGTTCTGAGAAGCAAATTAAGAATTTAGTGAACAAATTTGGTCAGCTGCTCTGGCAATGCCTTTATTCAATGTTCTCAGTTTTGTGACCTGACCCACCAAGGTCTCACTCCTCCAGATAGACCCACTCCCTTGTTTTTTTTTAATTTCATATTTCAACAACATGCTCTGGTTTTGTCTTAATTGTCCGTTTCTATCTTTAATGTGAATGTCTCTGTCCATCTGTATCTTTCTCTGGCCTTGGTTTTTTGGCTGTGTATTGTATCGAATGCTGGCAGCATGAAGTTCTGAAATAATGTAATGGTGTGTGTCAGGCTATTGTTCACTTCCCACTGTGTCCTATATGTTACTCCATGGACAGGGGAGTGTTTGCTGGGCTGTTGTTCACTTCCTGGTGTATCCCTTGAGGTGCTACATGAAGAAGTGTGTGTGTGCAGGGCAGCCATTGACTTCCCGGTGTGTCCCACGTCGTCCTCCATGTTGGACAGCAGTGTGTGTGCTGGGCTGTTGTTCACTTGCTGGTGTGTCCCATGTGGTGCTCCATGGACAGGGGGTTGTGTTTTGGGTTATTGCTCATTTCCCGATGTGTCCCAAGTTGTGCTCCATGTTGGACAGGGAGTTTCAGCATCTTTGACTCATGTATTTAAAATTTGGTCTATGCTTGTCTACTGAACGCCAGTGTTTGTCCCTCTCAGCTGATCACGTGGTCAGAAACACGAGGAGGACCCTGAAGTATAACTATAAAGGAGTAGATATCTCACTTTTAGTGGAGGGAAGTCTGATTGTCTCCTGTTATTGAAAAGTTAGTGGATGGGCTGGGGATGAGGATGGTTTGCTAGAGGTTGTGCTGTGAGCTACCTCAGACATTGAGGGAGACCAGAGGATTTGGTGACCCAACTCTGGATGGAGCATGGGGACTGTAGTTACATCATCAGTGTCTGTAACATGAACAACAAATGGAGCAGAGGCTGCAGAGCATGGACGCTATGAAACCACGGACTAGGTGTGTGTGGGGAAAGGGATCTGCCAAATCTGTCTGTGTCTTAATGTGAGCACAGACTCTCACTCTCATCCTTAAACATACACACACACACACCTATAAATCGGGGGGGGCTAATTTGCGTTTGCAGATTTATATTTGGGGATAGATTGTATTTTGTTCAAAACAACATTCAATTTGTACGCAGCCAATCATTGTGGCATTTTATCAAGTCCTGCTTTGGAAATAAAACCAGTATGACTCCAGGGTAAAACAAGTCGGACTCCACACAAGACCTTCCATGGTTTGTGCAGGGAAGGTCACATCTTAGCAAACGTTATAGAATTCTTTGAGGAATGACAAAGTTGATAGTGGAGAAATGACTGTAGATATCAAATACAACGTCTTCAGTAAGGCGTTTGATGAGATAGACTGATGGAGAAGGTGAAGTCGCAGGGGTCCATAGTGTACTAGCTAGATGGATTAGAGATCTGGCTGGGTAACACGAGACAGAGAGTAGTAATGGAAGGAAGTTTCTCAAAATGGAAAACTCTTCTGTGTGGTGTTTGACAGGGATCCGTGCTGGGACCACTGTTTGTTGTGATATATTTACATGATCTGAAGAAAGGTATAGGTGGTCTGATTAGCAAGTTTGCAGATGACACTAAGATTGATAGAGTAGCAGAAAGTTGAGGGAACTGTCAGAGAACACAGCTGAATGTAGATAGATTGGAGAGTTGGGTGGAGAAATGGCAGATGTGAGGTGATGCATTTTGGAAGTGCAATTCGAGAACGAATTATTCAGTATCTGGAAAAAGTCCTGGGGAAAATTGATGTACAGAGAGATCTGGGTGTTCAGATCCATTGTTCGCTGAAAGTGGCAGGTCGATAGAATGATCAAGAAGGCATACAGCATAGTTCCTTCCTGCATTCTAACAATTTAAGAAGTGGAAAACCACAGTGGTTAACTCGTCACCAACAGGAGGGAATCTGTTGGAATCTATTGCGTACAAGATTAGGCAGGCCGTATTACAGTTGTATAGGACTTTGGTTCGGTCACATTCGGAATACTGTGGACAGTTCTGGTTGCCACATTACTGAAAGGATCTGGATGCTTTGGAATGAGGGCAGAGGATTTTCACCAGAATTTTGCCTAGTATGGAGAGAACGACATATAACGAGAGGTTTGGTAGATTTGGATTATTTTCATTAGAAAGACGGAGGTTGAGGGAGGACTTGATTGAGGTCTACAAAATCTTGAGAGATGTAAACAGGGTGGATAGCAAGAAGCTTATTCCCAGAGTAGGGGATTCAGTTACTTGGGGTCAAGAATTCAAGATGAAAGGGGAAAACTTTATTGGAGATATGCTCGAAAAGTTCTTTGTACAGAGGGTGGTGGGTGGCTGGAATGCGTTGCCAGCTGAGGTAGTAGAGGCGGGGATGATAGCATCATTTAATATGAGAAAGCAGAGGTATCCAGATCCTTAGAAAATAGGCGACAGATTTCGATAGAGGATCTGGATCGACACAGGCTTGGAGGACTGAAGGGCCTGTTCCTGTTCTGTGATTTTCTTTGTTAATTGTAGATACTGGCCAAAAGCGTCTGTTGATACTTGAAAGGAAAATGAAATCAAGATCAAATGTGGCACAGGGAATATGTGGATACGAGAATTTATTGTAGAGAACAGAAAAATGACAAGGAGACGAAACAGTTACATTGCATCTGTCTTCAAAGAGGAAGATCCAGAAAATCTCCCAGAAATACCAATTCATCACGGGACCTTTGTAACTAAAGACTAAAATAATTCATACACAGTTACGAGGTAGTATTTGGAAACAGAAGTGGGATGAGTATTGATAAGTCTGACAGACCGGATATAATTCAAACTGAAATTTCTGAGAATACAGCAGTACACATGTTAATTGGAAAAAGGACCACTGTACTTTTCTGTATTCACTTCGGAAGGTTATAAATACATTCAAATGATTTAGGAAGGGAAGAAGTGGGAGAGTGGAGGATTACAGGCCAGTTAGTTGTCATCCACAGTAGGGAATCTGTTGCAACCTATTGTAACAAAGATCTTATTGGACACTGAGAAACTAATAGCAAATTTCAAGTGAATTGTTCTGCATTTATGAAAGGGAAGTTATAATTTACAAAATTTTTCTTGAATATATCTCTTGTATTTGTAAACAATGGCGAATCAGTGAATATTGTACAGTCAGATATTCAGGAGGAGTTTTAATCAGCACACACAGTAAGTTAGCAGAAAACATTACAGCAAAGTGTATTGGGAGGAACATATGGACACAGGGGAAGGTAAGCACTGGAGAAACTATTGGAGAACATAGATGGTGGTAGAAGGCTGTTTGTGTGACTGCAAACCGATGTACGCTGGTGTGCCACAGGATTCAGTGCTGTGCCCCTTTAAACGCCTTCATTTAAACGGAATCCGAATACAGACGATGAAGAATCAACTAGACTCAAAGTGTTAGCTTGGTCTCTCTTTACGGATGCTGTCTGACTAACTGTGATCTTTAGCATGTGTTGGTTTCAGTAGAGATTCTGCTTCTGCAGTGATTTGCTCCTACGAGAAGTAAAGACATTCTGCAGAGTAACACAGAGAGTTGGGGAGACTGTGCCTGTCCAATTTTGACGTCGTGATCTAAGTAAAATATACTGATCACATATACTGAATGGGCTTTCTCCAGATTAATCCCTCAGATGGCACGATGGTCTGCTGAGGAGACTTGGTCTAGGATCAAGGCGGAAATTTGTGCGTGAAACTGGAGACGCTGATTGATTGTTATATGAGACCTTCACGTCTGTTTTACTTGGGAAAAGGAGGAGGCAGGTACAGAATTCAAGAAGATGGACTGGCAAGCTCTTGAATAGATTGATGTAAGATGTATTGGCTGGTATAAAATTGGACCAATGCACATGTCCAGATCAGTTACATCTCAGGCTGCTGTTGGAGACAAGGGATGAAAGGCGCTGATACAAATGTTACAATAGAACCTGGTCACAGGTGAGGTGTCCAAGGACTAGAGAACATGCTTTATAGGAAGGGTTGTAGTGATAGAGCAGGGAACTATACACCAGTGTGCTTCAGATCAGTGTTAAAGAAAGTTTTGCACAAAATAGGTGGTGTTAGAAGACTTTTTGTGTGACTGGAGACCGGTGTCCCCTGATATACCACAGTGATCAGTGCTGTGTCCCTTATTACTTGTGGTATTCATAAATGGTGCAGGTGTGAATGTAGAGGGGGAGTGGGAGTGTGATACGTAAGTCTGCGTTTGATACAAAGATTGACAGGGTGGTTGGCAGTGAGGAGGAAGTTCTTATGTTACAGTAAGATACAGATGGAATGGTCAGATGGGTGGATCAATGGCAGATGGAATGTAACTCTGATTACTATGAGGTGATGCACTTTGGAAGAAGGAACTAAATGGGGAATACGCAATGAATTGTTGCACACAAGAAAGCTCATAGGGAGCTTTTCCACACATTCTTGAATGTGACGCGGGAGAATAAAAGGTTACATAAGAAGTCAATGGAAGCAGTGGGCATAGCCTTTACTCATCGAGGCATAGATTACAAGATCTATGTAGCACTTCGGCGAGGCCAATATGGAATACTGTGTTGAGTTCTGGGAGCAACATTACAGGAAGTATGTGATTATTCTGGAGGGGGTGCAGAGATTCACCTGGATGTTTCATTGATGGAGCATATCAGTTATGAAGAGAGGCTGGATAAGCTCGGGTTGTTTAGTTTGCATGAGAGAAGGCTGAGGGGGACGTGATTCAGGAGTATAAGATTACGACGGACATGGAGAGGGTAGATAGACAGCAGCTGTTCCTTTTAGTCAAATGGTCAAGAACAGGGGAGCACACTTTTAAATGGAAGGATTTGAGGTTTAGAGATTATTCAGGGATTGTTTTTCACCAAGAGGGTTATGGGATCTGGAATGCAGTTCCTAAGGTGGGGGGAGGGGGGGCAGTTATCATGGGTCATCTCACAACCATTAAAAAGTATTTGGACGAGCACTTGAAGTGTCATACCTTTCATGGCTACGGGACAGATGTAGGAAATTTGGAATAATATAGATCGTGCTGTATTTTTGATGGTACAGAGTCTATGCTTCTGTGATTGTATGGCTGTGGAAGGTCAATCATTGAACAGCTTACGACAGGAACTAATGGGATTTGGAAGAGTACATTAACAAGCGTGAAATGTAAAATCTTCTCAACGTACAATATACCAAGGTGAAATGTTGGAGAAGATAATTGTAGCTTCCTTACAGTCCAAAACCAACGAATGGAGAAGAGGAAAATGGCAGACTATGAAGCATTTACTTCAGTTCTGCCGTCATGATAGGATTTTTAAAAAATGCTTCCAAACAATTCGAGGTCTACTGAGAAAGAAAGGAAATGCAATCAATCACTAAGTAAGCAGTTTTGGAGAAATTATTTGTACTGAAATCTGATAAATCCCCATGGAATGATAATCTATATCTCTGATTCCTAAAGGAGGTGGCCATGGGAATAATGGATACTCTGCTTGCCGTGTTCCAAATTCCAGGTGATTGAATTGACAGATTTGAGAGCAGCAAATGTAATCCCAATATTTCTAAAGGAGGCAGGGAGACCGCAGGAAATTACCGTCTGCTAGCACCAGAGAAGCAGTCAGGACAATACAAGAATCTATTAGAAAGAATGCTTTGCCAGTGAACTTTGAGAATTATGTTAATTTGAAAGTAATGAATATGGATCAAGTCAATACCAAATTATTAATGGAGAATCATATTGAAGATTCCGACTGCGAAATAAATTATGGCGAAGCAATAGATGCAGTGAATTTGAATTTTCAGAAACATTTTTGATGATGTCCCAAGTGTAGTGTTGTGACAATGCTACTCCTTTAACAAGGTTATGCTGTCTTTGTTTTTCTTTCATAGCAGTCTGAAAAGCAGCGAATCCAAAGAGTCTGGGTTTGACAACTTGGGAATGCTTTCAAGTTGAAAATTAAAACACGTACAATGAGGAGCGAGTTATGCTAGATCCGGTCCTGTGTAATGAGACAGGAATAATTAATGACCTCTTAGTTAGGAATCAATTTGGAAGGAATGATGACAGTATGGTTGAATTTAAAACACAGATGGAGAGTGAAGATAAAATTTAATACCAGGGTCCTGTGCTTAAACGAAGTAGACTACAACAAAATGGAGGGAGGACTTGGCAAAATTCGACTGGAAACAAATACTTTATGGTGAGAGTTGACGAGCAGTGGAGGATTTTCAAAGTAGTTTTTCAAAGTCCTAAGCAAAAGTATATTCAGTGAAAAGGAAAGACTCTCAGAAAAGAGGCAGTCTGCCGTGGGTGTCTAAGCAAATACGCAAGGCTATGAAATTGATAGAGATGGAATGCAAAGTGGCCAAGAACAGCAGGAACCTAGAAGATTGGGAAAAGATTAAAGGTCAACAGAAAGCCACGAAAAAAGCTATAAAGAAAAGTAAGATAGAACACGAGAGAAAAAAAACTAGGACGGAATATGAAGACAGATAGCAGATGATTCCCTCAATATGAAAATGAGTGGCTAACTTAAATGTTGGTACTTGAGAGGATAAGAAGGAGCATTTAGTTACAGGATATGATGAAATGGCTGAGGCATTGAACAGGTGTTTTGTGTCAGTCTTCATAATGAATGACACTAATAACATGCCAGTGATCGACGAAGAGATGAAGATTCTAGATTAGAGTGGTGTTGGTAAAGCACAGCAATTCAGGTAGCATCTGAGGAGCAGAAAAATCAACGTTTCATCAGGAATGCTCTGAACTGTTGTGCTTTACCAGCACCACTCTAGAATCTGGTTCCCAGCATCTGCAGTCCTTGATTCTACCAAAGAGATGAAGGTAGGTGAGGACTTGTGAACAATCATTATTACAGAGGAGGTAGCATTAGGCAAGCTAATGGAGTAATGGAGCTAAGGTTAGACGAATCCCCTGGCCATGATGTAATGTATCCCAGGGTACTAAAAAGATAGCAGGAGAAATAACAAGTGCACTTGTGGTAATTTTCTACAATTTGCTGAACTCTGGGGCAGTCCCAGCAGATTGAAAAACAGCAAATGGGACGCCATTGTTTAAAAAGGCAGGTAGATAAAAGTTGGGGAATTATAAACCAGTTAGCTTCATCTGAGTAGTGGGGAAGATGCCTTGACTATATTCTCAAGGAAGAAAGAGCAAGGCATTTTGATAGAAAACGGCCCATTGCACAGATGCAGCGAGGATGCATGAAGGGCAGATCATGCTTACCAAGTCTTTTGGAAATCTACGAAAACATTACGAGCAAGATAGACAACGAGGCCGCAGTGGATGTGGTGTATCTAGGTTTCAAAAAGGCTTTGACAGTGTGCCACATAGTAGGCAGCTGCATAAGATAAAGATGGATGGTGTTACGGCTGAAGTATTAACATGGATAAAAGATTGGTTGACTAACGGGAAGCAAAGAGTGGGTATAAATGAGTGCTATCCTGGCTGGAAATCAGTGCTGAGTGGTGTGCCTCAGGGATCAGTGTTGGGGTTGCAATTAATCACAATTTATATCGATGATGTGGAGGTGGGAGCATGCGTAGTTGGCCAATGTTTGCAGATGGCACGAAGATGAGTGGCAGAGCAAAGTTTGCAGAGTCCTGTGAAACTTTGCAAAGGAAAATAGTTACATTGCATGAATGGGTATAGGTTTGGCAGATGGAATACAATATTAATAAATATGAAGTAATCTATTTTGTTAGGAGTACCAGTAAAAGGGATTATTACTTGAATTGTAAAAAGATGCAGCATGCTGCTGTGCAGAGGGAGCTGGGTGTCCTTGTGCATGAATCACAGAAGGGTGATCTGCAGGTGCATCAAGTAATTAGGAAGGTAAATGGTATTTTGTTCTTCATTGCAAAAGGGGTTGAATTTAAAAGCAGGAAGGTTACGTTACAGCTGTACAGGGTGCTGGTGAGGTCATACCTGGAGTATTGTGAGCAGTTTTGGCCTCCTTACTTGAAAAGCAATGTACTGGCAGTGGAGGTTATGCAGAGGAGATTCACTCTGGTGAATCTGAAGTTGAGGGGGTTGTCTTATGAGCAGAGACAGAGTAGATCAGCATTATATTGATTGGAATTTAGAAGAATGAGGGGAGGATCTTATAGAAACATAAAAAATATTATGTAGGGAAGAGGTCAGAAAAAAGTAGAGAGGATGGTTCCACTGGCAGGTGAAGCTAGGACAAGATGGAATAACCTCAATATTAGAGGGAGCAGATATAGGATTGAATTGAGAAAGAGCCTTTTCACCCAAAGGCTTGTAATTCTATGGAACTCCCTGCCGAGTGAAGTAGTTAACGCTACTTTAGTAAATGTTTTTCAAGCTGAGATAGATATGTTTTGAACAATGAAGTATATAACGGATATGGTGAGAGCGCGGGTAAGTGGATATGAGTCCATGAGTAGATTAGCCTTGATGTTACAGATTGGCTGAGGAGGTTAGAAGGACCAGATGGCCTACTCCTGCTCCTCGTCCTTCTGTTCTTATGAAAGGGGCGTGGCCAGTTCTCCCAGCGCAGTCCCTCTGCTTTGCTTTGTTTGGACTGGTTTTTCACAGACTGGCTGTTTACTGAAAGCAGGCAGCCAATTGTGAAGCTATATCCGCCCCCCCCCCCCCCCTCTCTGATATCTCTCCTGGAAGAACCTGGGTTTGATGTTTCCTTTCGAATTTTCCATGGGGTGTTTATGGAGATTGTTTCAAGTACTTCGAACAACACCTTAGATTATTTAGATACAGATTATTTACAGTGTGGAAACAGGCCCTTTGGCACAACAAGTCCACACCACCCCCCAAAGAGCAACCCATCCAGATCCGTTTGTCTACATTTACCCCTTCGCTCTGCGCAATTGAGCATGGCCATTTCAGCTAACCGGCACATTTTTGGACTGTGCGAGGAAACCCGTGGAGAATTTGCAAACTCCACACAAACAGTTGCCTGAGGCAGGAATTGAACCCGGGTCCCTTGCGCTGTGAGGCAGCAGTGCTAACCACCGTGCCACGGTACTACCCCATGGCTTTCAACCATTTTCAGATTCTCAGTTGAGAAGTGGAGTGCTACTGAAGACCAGAAAGCTTCACCTGGAAGATTAGTTGAGTAGCCAACTTTTAATATTTTTTAATATTTATTTATAGAACTTTAAAATGACAAAAGCTGGGTAAAGTCACTTTACTTCTACTTACTGTGGAACTAGTAGCATGGATATGGCTTTTAATTGGCTGCCTCTTGGTATTATCATCCCCAATCATGTCACACAGTAATGCCCCACATCTATGTAGGCTGAATTGAAAGTCAGTTCTTGGTCTTCCCATGTACCCACTCCTTATGAATTTCATTTGCTAACATCATTAAGTTAGGATAATCTGTTGGGTTTTCGGATAGGTTGTCATTCTGCATGCTATTCTCTTCTGTTTGTGTTTCATTCCGTAACCTTGAAAATAAATTCTGTTTTATTTAAAACTAAGTGGCTTGACCAGCTGCGTCACTCCTGGAATATCTGCCTTACAACTGCTTAGGCAACAAGCAAAGTTTGAGTGTGTACTACTTCCTTGAAATGACTCGAGGTGTTCTGTCCTGGCCCATAACAGTGTGCAACAGTGAGATCTAATATACTGGCATGGGTTGAGAATGGGAGAGAGTTGAAAGAAAAAGTGAGTCAGAATAAGCAGTTCCTTTTTTTTTGGAATGGAAAGCAATTATGAGCAGGATGATCCTGGAATTGATGTTTGGCACCAATCTATTCATGAAGTAGATTATACATCTGCTCGATGGTACTAAATGTAATGTTTCAAAATCTGCTGATGGCACCAAACTGAGAATTGATTGGGTGAGGCGGATGTAAAGAAGTTCAAGGTAATTGAGACACGTGGAGGAAATGGGCAAATACGTGGCAGATGAACAGCAATGTGGATGGACGTAACATTGAACATTTTGGTTGGAAAAATAGAATATCAGGCTAGCATTTCAAAAGGAATTGATGCGAAAATGTTGATCTGTGAAGATACTAACATGCATACTTTTGTTGACTTCTTCACCGAACTCTGAAGTCCATTCACGGCAGTGAATTCTGAAACCAGGCGTCAATACTGGGATTGGCACTGGCACATATGCCAGTGGGTATATGTAACATTGAAAAGGATCTGGATCTCCCTGTACACCAGTTACTGAAAGCATTATTGGAGCAACTGAAAGCAGTTAGGAAGGTAAATGATGTGTTGACCTTCATTTCAGGGAATTTGAGTCCAGAAATAAGGGTATCTTATTACAGCTGTACATGACCTTGGTGAGACCCCATCTCGAACATTGTGCAGTACTGTGTGCAGTTTTGGTCTCCTTACCTAATAAAGGACAAACCTGACATTGAGGGAGAGCAGCAAAGAATGACCAGACTGATCTCTAGCATGACAAACTTGTTGTGGGAACAGAGTTTGGTGCGACTGAGTCTGTATTCCATGTGGTTTAGGAAAATGAGTGGAGATCTCAGTGAGATATATAATACTCTGACAGGGCGAGATATATTGGAAATAGGGATGATAATTCACCTGGCTGGGACGTCTAAAACAAGCAGCCACAGTATTAGGTACAGTCAGGACACTCTGCATTGAGATGAGAGTAAATGTCTGCACTCACAGACTGGTGAATCTGGGAATTCTATGCTACACAAGCCTGTGGAAGGCAAGGCACTGAATTTCATTAAGTATTTCTTGACACTAAAGGGACGAGGTTGCAGCAGAGGTTTGGTGTGGGGAGAAAGGATCAACCATCATTATATTGAATGGGAAAGCAAAATTGATGGACCGATGTTCCTAATTCATATTGTTCCAATAATTAATCACTTCAAAGGATATCCTGTATGAAGTGTTTGGGAAAAAAAATTGAAGAGATGTTAGACCAAAAACTAGAATGGGGGAGGGTCAATGTGTTGAATGACCTACTCCTTCCCAAATGTTTCTGTGCAGTCTGTGGGAAAACTCTGTAAATGTGTCACAGGCTCTCAGCTGTTAGGAAGGAGGCATCTGCTGGATCAACAGGGCTGTGTTTCCCATTACCTTTTCTCATACCGAGACTGGTGCTGGGTGTTCTGTCCAATTTTATCCATTAAGGGCTCGGAACAGTTTGATACAATAGAATGATGCCTTGCTTGGCATTTTAGAGACCGTTGAAGTGTTTGCCACATGTCTGTCGTCTGGAGGCACTTTTAGGCCAGAACAGGAAAGCAGGGGAGATTCACTGCCTGAAAGTAAATTGGGAAGGCAATTGGTGTTCACAAGTGACATTGGCTTCAAGGTCACTGTTACTGACAGCAGATTTTAGATTTTGATATTTTATTAGTTGTTTTTAACTTCCACCAGCTGCCAGAGCATTAGCCTGGTCGAGATTGGTAATCCAGTGACATTTCCACAACAGCACCATCTCCACATGGGGACCAATCGGAAACCACACTGAGCAGATAATTTTTTGCTGCTTGATAGCTCTGTCAAAAATAACTCACACAATTTTGTCTATTGTGATGGGACTGAGGGGGTGGTAAATGGTCAGCTTGTAATTATTCTTCTCTTAAGGGACAGGAAATAGTTGAGGAATTTTCCACGTTGCCAGGGAGATGTCAGAGTTGGAGCTGGAATGAAACAGTTTCCCAAGGGACACGGTTTGTTATGCAGCACAAGTCTTCAGTCCTATTGCAGGAATAGTGTCAAGGCCCATTGCCTTTTTCGTACCTACTGTATTCGGCTGTTTCTTCATGTCAGGTGCAGCGAATCGAATTGGTTGGAGACTGACATCTGTGATTCTGTGGGCATCATCTAAGGAACACTTCTGGCTGAGGATGGTGTAGACATTGCATACTGTCTTTTACACTGATGTGCAGCAAAGTTCCATTCTTTCGGGGAATGGCAAAGCAATAACCAAGTGGTATTGAGCTGTTAGTCTAGCGACCCAGGCAATGCTCATGTGACCTGAGTTCGAGTACTGCCACAGCAAATGGTGGAATTCAAATCCAATAAATGTTTGGAATTAAGAGTCTAATGATGATCATGGAACAGTTGCTGATTGTGTGGGAAACCCATCTTGTTCGCAGATGCTCTTTCGGGAAGGAAACTGCCATTCATTCTTGCTCTGGCCTACTTGTACCTCCAGACCCACAGTAATGTGTTTGACTCTTAACTACCCTCCTGTCAATAAATGGTGACACACTAATCCCAAAAACAGTTTTTTAAAAAAAATATTTGTGGAGTCCTCTTCTTTCATCAGTTGTTTCATAGTTCAACTCCATTTCTAACTGGCTGTGGCAGGACTGCAGAGCTTCGATCTGATCTGTTTGCTTTGTCATCATCTCGTCCTCTCTATCAGATGTTAGTCCTACTGTTTGCAATGTAAGTGAGTAGTCAAGTGTGGTAGCTTTAAATGGGTTGTCATCAGTTTTAGGTCCACACGGTTCTGACCCTGGTATGTTCATCTACACTCGTGATTGAAACATCTATCAGCTTAATGGGAATAATGGACGGAGGAATTATCCTGGGCAAAAAGTTACAGATTGTGACTCAGTACAATATTCGTTCTGTCCAACTATGATCTACACTATGACATGAATTCCCGGGTTTGAGCTGCAATTTCTGCAATGCAATTCTGCTGTCTGTCGCCCAATTCATACCGAGACCCAATGACCCGTACCCCGTGAGCTACTCTGGTTTCAGATGTGGTAGCACTTCCAATTTCATATTCTCATTCCTCAGAGCGTTTGTTTATTGTGTCACATCTCTTATTGTCTTGTTTTTCAAAACTCCAAAACGCATTCCGTGAGGTAGCAACACGGCTCAGTGTTTAGTGCCGCTTCCTCACAGTGCTATGGACCCAGGTTTGATTCCATCCTCCAGCGACCATCTTTGTGGAACATGCGCATTCTCCTTGTTGGATTCTTCCCTCCCACAAACCAAAAATTTCCAGGTTAGGTGCATTAGTCAGGGGTAAATATAGGATAAGAAAATGGGTGTGCATGGTTTACTCTTCAGAGGATCGGTGTGGACTTGTTGGGCTGAAGGGCCTGTTTCCATACTGTAGCGATTCTAATTCCAACATTCATCTGAACGTTTTCCCTTGCAGTTATGCCATTTTCAGTGTTTAAATTGAATGTGCTTCACTCTGTTCTCTCAATGGCTTCTAATAAGAACTCTGTAGTGTCAATGATTCCAGTCTTATGTAGTTTCAGAACCAAGATATTTGTGCATTTTTAATTAATTTTCACTTCCCAGTGTACGGCAATCCAAGTGGGTCAGGACATTTGAGCAGCTTTGACATATACCTTTGAACATATTCAAAACCAGAAATTTCTGGAGAAACTCAGCAGGTCTGTCAGCATCTGTGGAGACAGAGAAACAGAGATAGTGTTTCAAGTCCAGCGTGGCGCTTGTTCAGAACTGAAAAGGGCTGCTTAATGCCTAAGCAAAAGTGGACGACGGATGATAGGAAACAGAGCATGTGGAGACGCAATGGCACAGAGGGATGGGCTTTTAATTATGATGAAAGAGAAACAGATATAAAATTGGTGTAAATTAAAGTGTGGATGGCAGAAATGGGTTGTCTCTATTGAGTGCAGGATAAAATAAGACACAGACGAGATCATTGGGAGGTCAGGAAGTAGAATATATGAAAAATGGAGAACAGCCATAATGGAATCAGGCTGTGAATTTGGAAGTGTGTATTAACTGCTGCAGGCTGTGACACATCAAAGTGTAAAGTTAGGTGTTACTCTAGCTTGGGTAGTGTTTCACTGGAACGTTGCAGCAGCTCAGGACCGAAATGTTAGGATGAGCGCAAGGTCGGTTATTGAAATGAGAAGCAATGAGAGGCTCAGGGTTATTCCTACAGACAGAGTGAAAGTGGTCCTCAAACCAGTCTCTGTTTGGTCTCCCCAGTGTAAAGGAGACAGCATTGTGAGCAGCAATGACAGGAGACCGGATTGAAAGTGTAAAAGTGAAATGCTACTTCACCAGGTAGGTATGTTTGGGGTCTTGGACAGTGAGAAGGGAAAGGTGAATGGGCAAGTGTTGCAGCTTCTGTTATTTCATGGGAAGGTGTCATGGGGGAGTTGTGAAGTGTTCGGGATGATGGAGGGTGTCACAAAAGAAATGGTCCCTATGAAATGCTGTCAGTGGTCGCGAGGGAAAGATGTGTTTGATGGTGCTGTCCCACTGGAAATGGTGGAAGTGGCGGAAGATGATTCTGTGAATGTGGATTCTAGTACAGTAGAAGTGAGGACGAGGGGAGATCTATCATTGTTCTGGGAAGGAGAGGACGGAGTGAGGGCAGAAGCACGTGAGATGGGATAGTCACAGCTGAAGGCCCTGTCCACCGGAATTAGCGGATTTCTGATTTGAAGGCAAAGGAGGTCACGTCACAAGCAGTTCACTGGAATGTGGCGTCATCAAAGAGAAACAACAGAGACGGAGAAACTGAGAGAATGGAGTCAGCCTCCGCTGATCATGTGTTCAGCTACATCTAGAAGACACCCCTGAATGATTGAAAATAACCAGACATCTAAATTGAGGCTTTCTGTCTCACATCTGATCTGAAGCAGGATGTGGAAGTAGACCCAGAGGAAGGTCAGTGGGTATACCTGGGCAGACATTCAAGCAGATATCCAATAACGCTCAAAAATTATTGATTCTGTTCAAAAAGAAGGACTCGATTAGAAGATGTACCACCCATGGTCGACAAGGATACTATGATGAGCATTAGTGTAGGGCCAGATTTAGGATGTTTATTTTTTGGGATCATAAGCATATGCTGGGCATGACTTTCAGCTGTGCTTCCTGAATTCCCCCCAGAAACCCCTGCCATTGCTGTTCCATCCTCTTCCCTGCTCCTCTCCCCTTCCTGATTCAAGTTCTCCATCTCCAATTACAGAGCACATTCTCTCACATTATGGTCCCTCCCCACTTCATTGAGGATGACACTGAGAACTAAAAGGCGGGCTGTTACTTAATGGAGAGGACACCCACAAAAGGAACAGTGCAAAGGGATGGAATTGTCTTTGTGTCTTAATCATAACGTCAGCATGCTGATGCAGCAAGTAACTAAGTTGGTTCATTAGGCGGATTCCTGGAATGAAAGGGTTGAATTATTTAGTACATCTAAAATGGTGAGGCGTTTATTCATTGTTGTTGAAATGAATGTGGATGATATTACTGAAATGGACATGATGCAGAGGGGGCTTGACAAGGGAGATTTCGAGAATGTGGATCCGTTCCAGGGCAGAGAGTCGAACTCAGGGTTGTAGATACAGAATAAGGGATATCGATTTCAAACTGAGATACATAGAAACATCTTCTTTCAGAAGGTAGTGAATGTCTGGAATTCCCTAACCTAGAGGTTATGGAAACTGGTTTTTTTTTAATACATTTACAGACTGGCTGGATTGGGTTTTGATAGATTAGTGATTTGAGGGATACAAAAGGTTAGCAGGAAAGTGGAGTTGAGCCCTGAAGTAGATCATCCATGTTCTTATTAAATGACAGTACAGGTTTGAGTGGCCGAATAGCCTGCTCCTGTTTCTATTTCTTACGTTCTTATGTTATTTTCCTGAAAATGGTTTTGTACAATGTTGCATTCAGGGAGAGCAGAGGATTTCTTTGAGCTAACACTGGTAGAGGGCTGTATTCACAGCGATTCTGGGTCTGTAACATGACCCAAATCTGGAGCAGAAGTTACAGAGACGGGAAGCCTGAAAAGAGGGACTGGGGTGCGGAACAATTCCTGACTCAGCCTGGATTTTCAATTACATTTCACGAACTACACCTAACCATCGGGGTGGCCTCAATCTGCCCCTGTGTAGCAGGTCCGAAGGGCTGAATGGAACATCAGAACATAAGGCTGAGGAACACGAGTGGAACATTCGGCCCTTTGACACTACTCCGACAGTTAATAAGGTCGTGGCTCATCTCATTGTGGTCCCAGCTGCACTCTTCTCTCCAAGCACCATTATCCCTGATTCACCTGTCGATGGAAAATCAGATGAAGCCAGCCTCGATATAATATAAAGCTTCAGCCATCCCATACTTCTGGGAAGGAGAATTCCTACGTCAATAAATTCCCACTTTGTGAATTTCTCCTCACCCCAGTTCTGACTGAGGTTGGAGGGTGTCACTGATTCCTTTTCTAGTCCCACTCCTTCACTACTCACATCACATTTTAAATGTGACCAGATTGGTGATATAGCTGATGATAAAAGTCTTAGACTAGGTCTGGTTCAGTAAACAAGTCACGCAGATTTCTTTAGTCAGACGCAAGTAACTTATAAAACTAATTGAGGAGCATGGAGGATCTGTGTTTCACACTGCTGCCTCACATCACCAAGGAGCTGGGTTCAATTCCAACCTCGGGCGTCCTGTATGTGGAGTTTGAACATTCTCCTTGTGTCTGTGTTTCCTCCCAGTGTTCCAGTTTCCTTCCACAGTCCAAACATGTGCAGCCTAGAGTGGATTGGCCATGCTAATTTGCCCATAGTGCCCAAGGATGTGTATGTTAGTTGCGTTAGTCATGTGAAATGCAGGGTTACATGGATAGGGTGGGGGCAGGTCTGGCTGGGATGCTGTTCACTGGGTCAGTGTGGATTTGATGGGCAGAATGCCTTGCCGCCACACGGTTGAAGTTCTAGAACAATGGCAAGAAGTTTGGACTATACGAATACCCAGTGGATATCTACCTGATACACTCTGTTGAAGGTTTTGTATGTTTCAGTAAGATCACCTCTCTTTCTATGAGTAACCATAATATAAGGCCTTTATTCCTGGAATACATGAAGTGAAACATTGCTGAACTGCTTCCAATGTAATTATATCCAATCTCAGGGAGGTAGACAAAAAATAACCTCACACCCCAGGTGAGGCTTTTTCTTTGTTTTCTCAGTGCTCTGAGTTTTTGGAACTCTCTTCCCCGCAGACCATTCGAGGCAGAGTTATTGAATATTTTTGAGGCACAGACGGAAGATTCATAAGTAACAACAGAGTCAAGGATTATCAGGGAATGGACTGGAATGTGCAGCATGGGGAAATGTTGACAGTGGTACAAAATGACACTGCTTCAGAACATCCGTGAAAACGAAATGGTAATCTAGAAAACATTTTAAAATGCCAACAGTGATAGAACAGAGTTCCAATGACCATAGAGCTGCTCTGTCATTAAAGAGAGACCACTTGTGGTCATTTAACCTGAGGGTCACCACACCTCGGGTGATGGGTTGAGGGTGAGACAGCGTCCCTATCATGGTAACCTCTGTCAGTGTGGTGAATCGAACCAGCACTGTTGGCCTCCATCTTCATCGCAATCCAGCTGTCCAGCCAACTGAGTGGGAGACTGTATAACTGTTACAGACAGAAACAGTCACAGGCAAAGGGTAAGGGAAACTTTCATAACAAGGAAAAAGGTACAATTCAGATAACGGTCAAAATAACGACTGAGGGTAAAAACGTTCTCTGCTAGAAATTGTATTTTATAATGAGACAAGTATTTCAAAGCCATCTTTGGCTGAATACGGTAAGGTGAGACATATGAAATAACCAGAATTACTAATTGTGATTGGATATCGATAACCATAAAATGAGTGTAGATTTTTGATTGGTCTGTGTAAAATGTGCTTACCATTATATAGATGGAGAAAGCTGATGGAATATATTATTGGGACAGTGCATCCCCTTGGGAAATGTCCTCGAGCAGGCGCTTGAAGAAAACCCGGGTAAAAGTGCCTGAGTGTTGTCTGCTCAGTGACAGGAACCCAGGGGGTGGAATGACTGGAAATTCATGTAACATGGAACTGAGAAAAGCATCAGATCAGCCACAATCTTCTTAAATGCTAGAATGCGTTTGAAGGGCTGAATGGCCCCATAGTGGATTGCATGTGATTTGAAAACTGTACAATTTTGTTCCTTCCCCTTTTGTGTTACATATTGGGGCATTGAAATTTTCTTGAAAATGGGAATTATTTGGAACACGAACTTGAACATTCCACAATCAACATTCTTCAGAATAATCTATCAACATGTGAGAGTATTGCGAAGGCGAGCGTGTGTGTGTGTGTGTGTGTGTGTGTGTGCGTGTGTGTGTGACAAAGAGAGAAGGCTTTGCATGCAATAGTGAGAGTAGTGGACCATGAATCGTGTTCGGGTGTCGGTGATATAACAGATATACAGTGAGTGTGAGGGAGCAGGGAGAACACAGTGACCCTTATCCTGACAGTGTGGGGAAGGTTATTGAAGCTTGTCCTGTATTGCTGAACATTTCTTCAGACCGCAGATACTGCACTGAGCTGGTTGGTGAGCTCAGGCCCTGCTCGTTGGGTCTGGTGGTGTGGTTCCGCTGGAAAGAGTATGGTCCCCTCTGTACTAGCCCATCCACCAGGAGCTCCGTGTCCCTGTCGACAAACCGTGGTATAATTGCCCCTTATCTGCCATGCTCGGGGTAAACTGTGCACCAATGCCAGGGATCACGGAATATCAGGGCATCCGGCCGATCGTGAATAACTCCAGCCATGATGGGTGGGATCGGACTGGCATTGAATGACAGGGACACCATGGGGTGGCTGGGTAGTTAATGAGGTGAGTTCGATATGATAGTACCAGGAAAATAGCTCAGCCTCGTGCAGACAACCCATCTGTCACACTCAGTGAAAATCACACAAAGATAAATTATGGTTATATTCAGCCCAATGAGTCATAGACTCTGCTGTGCCCACTTTCAGTTACAGAGCTGCAGAACAAATGCTCATTCAAAACTGTCCATCATCTGAACTCACACCAATATCAGGTTCCCTTTGCAAGCTCGAATATGAATGCACAATACATGGTTAAAGACAGGATTCTTGGCAGTATGGAGGAACAGAGCGACCTTGAGGTCTGTGTCCACAGATTACTCAAATTTGCTCCCAATGTTGATGGTGTGGTTAAGAAGGCACATGGTGTGTTGGCTTTCATATGCAGGGGGATTGAGATTAAGAGCCGTGAGGTTATGCTGAAGCTCTATAGAGTCCTGGTTAGACCACACTTGGACTATTGTGCTCAGTTCTACTCAGTCCATTATAGGAAGGATGTGGAAGCTTTAGACAGAGTGCAGAGGAAATTTACAAAGATGCTCACCAGACTGGACGGAAGGTTCTATGAAATAAGCTTGAGGGAGCAAGGGCTTTTCTCATTGGAGGAAAGAAAGATGACAGGTGATATGATAGAGGTGTGCAAGATGATGAGAGGCATAGACAGAGTGAATAGCAAGCGACTGTTTCCTAGGGCAGAAATATCTATCACAAGGGGTCATAATTTTAAGGTAACAGGAGGAAGGTTTGGGGAGATATCAGAGGTAGGTTCTTTAGACAGAGAGTGGTGGGGGTTTGGAATGCACTGCCAGCAGTGGAAGTAGAATCAAATACGTGAGGGAAACTCAAGAGATTCTTGGATAGGCATATGGAAGAAAGTGAACGGAAGCACGGACGATAGTCTGATCATAGAGTAGGATAAACGGGTGGCACAACATCGAGGGCCAAAGGTCCTGTACTGTGCTCTAATGTTCTTTGTTTTGTGTTCTATGGAAGTGCTCATAGAGGTTGGAGAGGGATTTTGATGTATCAGAGAGGTGAGGGCTATGAAGCCATGATCTTAGTGAAAGGCAAGACAGGCTTGGGAGGCGAACGACCTGCCTTTGTTTCTGATATTCTCACATTCTGTTATTGGAAAATTTGATTAGATTAGATTAGATTAGATTACTTACAGGAAGGTACCTGGAAGGTCTGTTATGGAATGTTGCAGTCACGGAGCCCAGGGGACGTTGTGAGCCATCTCTGGGTGAGGTATGGGGGCTGTATTCACAGTAAATCTGCATCTACCAACAAACGGAGTACAAGTTGTAGAGAGGGGAACCTCTGTAAAGAGAAATGAGGGACTGCTTTCATATCCAGCCTGGGTTTTCCAATTACATTTTCCAAATCTCCCAAACCGTGTGTGACAGTCATGAGGGAGTGAATGTTCTCCTCTGTTTCTATGCACCAGGTGATAGCAGTAAGTGGCCTCCAACTGCTCAGATCCAGCAGGTTTGAGGGTCTAAATGGAACACAGAAACAGGGGACTGAGGAGTAGGAGTAGGTCCTGAGATACTTTGAGCCTTCTCCACCAGGCACTAAGATTGTGGCTGATCAGGTTGTGGTCTCAGCCCCACTTTCCTGTCTGTATCCCATTATCCATGACGCAGTCTCTGTCAAATCTTTAACTAACTCAGCTGTGAATACTTGCAATCAGAGAAACACCACAAACTTCTGGGGAAGAGAATTCCCATTCAAAAGCCCTTTTTGCATTTTTCCTCGTCACTGTGATAGAATAGCAGAGTCATACAGCATGGAAACACATCCTTTTTTTCCAAATTCTGAATGCCGATCAGGCATCCTAACGTGACCTAGTCTCACTGGCCAGCATTTGGCCCATATCCCTCTGAACCATTCCTATTTATGTATCTATCCAGATATATTTTAAACATGTAATTGTACCCGCTTTCACCACTTCCTCTGACAGCACTTTCCGTACCCCCAGGGCCTCTGCATGTGAAGGTTTCCCCTCAGGTCCCGTCTAAATCTTTCCCCTGTCATCATCAACCTCTGCCATATAGTTCTGGAAGTTCGAACACTGGGAAAAAATGTTGACCATTGAGACTATAAATAGCCCACAGGATTTTATAAACCTCTGTCGTGTCACTATTCAGCTTCCAACAGTTCAGGGACAAAAACCCCAACCTGCTCATCCTCTCCTGCAGTTCAATTTCTCAGGTTTCAGAAAATCCTTTTCTGCACCCTCTCAAGCTGAGCAACATCCATCCTTTAGCAGTGCCTACTGAATTGTACGCAGTATTCTTAAAGTGGCCTCAGCAATGTCGTGTAGAAACGTAATATGCTACCCCATCTCCTATAATCAATGTTCTGACTGAACATTAATACTCTGTCTACCTGCTACTCCACTTTCAAGGAACTATGAACCTGCATCCGTAGGTCTCTTTGTTCAGCAACATTCCCTAGGGTACCACCCTGCTTTAACTTACCAAAATGCAAAACCTCACAAATGTCTGCATTAAATTCTATCTGCCAGTCCTTGACCCTTTGTTTGTCAAGGGTGCCGTTGTACTCTGAAATAACCATCACTGTCCACCGCTCCACTATTTTTTGATGTTACCTGTAAACCTACTAACTATGCCCTCCCCTGTCTGTATCCCATTGTAGACGCTCTGCCCTCCCCCCATCTGTATCCCATTGCAGAAGCTCTGCCCTCCCCCTGTTGTATCATATTGTAGACGGTATGCCCTTCCCCTGTCTGTATTCCACTGTAGACGCTATGCCTTCCCCATCTGTATCCCATTGCCGACGTGCTGCCCTCCCCCTGTCTGTATCTCATTGGAGACACTCTGTCTCCCTTTGACATCTTATTGATTGACTATCCTGATGTATGAGCAAACTGAGCTCCATCCTCTCCATCCAGTTCATTGGTGTGGATTGTCATTTGTTGATGACCTCACACAGATCCCTGAAGAATTCCACTGGTTACAGCTTACCAAACACAAAATGAGTAATGATCTCTTGTCTGTATTTCCTGAGGCAGCCTGGGATGGTTAAATGGCATCCTCCTGTGCTGTGTAATTTACTGAAATGATTTGAATACTTCATTCTATTCCTGTCTAACCCCATGGAAGTGCATTATGGCCTCCCCCTGCTGTATTGTCACGATGCTGACTGCCTCAATGGGATCTTTATCTCCCTCTGGAACAGCCTCAGGTGAGAACTGACAGAACAACGAGTGAAGTAGGAGCAGCAGTTGGCCATTCGTTCCCTCCAACTTGATGCTCAGTTTAGAAACATTATGGCTGATCTGATTGTAGCTGAATACCCCTTTCCTGTCTGTTCCCAATAAACATTGACTCCTCTGTCCATCAAAGGTCAGTCAAGGTCAGCCTTGAATATCCTCAATGACCCAGTCTTCCCTGTTCCCGGGGGATGAGAACGCCACAGATCACACAATCCAAAGAAGAAAGGAGCAATCTTATCTCAAATGGAAAAGGAAGCACCCTTTCATTTTAAAGTGTGTTAACCTCACAGCAAGTCACCTACACTTTTCAGAAACAAGGGCACAGCAAATACGAACAAACATATACCATTCAGCCCCTCAAACGTATCCACAGTCCCATTGACTGTTCAGTCAAGTATTTATCAAACTCAGCTTCTACTGCACCCTTGGAAAATAATCCTGCCACCTTAATGCCACAGAGCATAGGAAATTGGAATCAGGCCATTTGGCTCATAAGGTCTACTTTGCAGTTTGATCCTGTCTGGTGTGTATCTCAATATAATTTCCCCGCCTTCTCACCGTAACCCTTGATCGTGGTTTTAATCTAACCTTTGTCTAAAAGACATGGTTGCGTCGGTGTCTCTGTATGTGTGTGTGATTGCATGTGTGTTTCTGTGTATATCTGTTTACTGGCAGGAGACAGGGTGATGGTGGATGGTTGTTTTTTGAACTGGAATCCGGTGGGCAGCAATGATCCAGAGGCAAAATTGTTGGGTTCACTTTTGTTTGTCATTTATATAAATGATTGAGATGAGAATTATAGAAGGCATATTTCGCAAATTTGAGGATGACGTCAAGTTTGGGTTTACTGTGGACAGTGTTTGTATAATGGTGAACAGCTGAAGGTTACAAAGAGACCTTCATTAATTGAATCAATCATTCGTCGAGATGTACAACAGGGAAACAAACTCTTCAACTCGCTCATGCCATCCTAATGTTCTAAATTAATCCACTCCCATTTGCCAGCATTTGGCCCATATCCCACTAATCATAAAGCCATCCAGTTGCCTTTTAAATGCTGTAATTGTTCCAGCCTCCACCAGTTTCTCTGGCAGCTTATTCCATAGAAGCACCACCCTCTGCAGGGAAAAAAAGTTGCTCTTCATTGTCTTTCAAATATCTCTCTTCCCACCTTAAACCTACGCCTTCTAGTTTTAGACTCTCCTGCCTTGCGGGGATGGAACCTTGACCACTCACCCTATCCATGCCCGTCATAATTTTATAAACCTCTAGAAAGTGTAAATATGACTCCAATCAAGACGGTTGGCTGTGCTTTCAGTCATCCTGGGTCTATAGTCCCAAATTCAATAGTCGTACCTCTTCCTTCTCCATCAAGGCATGATTCCAAAAAGTTTAATCAACTTGTTCAGACATATTATGAAACTGCTTTGTGGGAGTTGAAACGAGAATTTTCGGCGCAGTGATAGATACACTACCATCATTCAGCATTAGCCCCTAAAGCTGCAACATGATGCTCCTATATGTTGTTCATCAGCTTGTTGTAACACGCTGTGACACACTTCCATCGGACATGACTCCACTCCACCTTCTCCAGAGATAGGGGCACTATCAGACATTCCTGGACTGGAATCGAATCCAGAGCTCCGGCTCAGAAACGTGGGCACCATCCATTAAACAAGGCCGAAACTATGCCCAGATTTTGGGTCATATTTGAAGTGTATGGATTTATTAAATTCTGGTTAACAATACCAAATTATACAGGGGACAAATCTCATTGAAAATTTGTACAAATTATTAGCCTTAACTATAGGATGTTGAGTGCATTCGCTGTACTATTGAGATAAACTATGAACATCTGTAATTGCTTGGCTATGATTTCCGGTTTAAATGTCTATTACCAGTAGTCTCCTATATTAGGGAAAGAAATCCTGCAACACACTGCACTATGAGGGATCTCGAGTAGATATCAATACTGAAGACCAGAGACGAGGAAAGAACACAATTCTGTGCCCAAAACACCGGTCACTATTTCAAATCTCGAGCATGTGGCTTCCCTCTTACGAAAACCATTAATTGAGATAAGACAGCTATTTCCTATCCAGCTTTTGCTTACCGACTCCTCCTTCTGCCTGCACAAGGCAAACCAAGCTCTGGGTCTTTGGGAAACTCAAGGCTGGTGTCTGTAGGCATTATGGAGAGTGGATTGTGGTTTTAATCCGAAGGGGGAGTGTGAGGGGGTAGTAATATCATTCACTGGGCTGAGGTGTTGCAGATGGGGTTTAACCTGGATACATGTGAAGTATTGCTTTTTGGTAAAACAAACAAGGGGAGGGCTTACACAATGAATGCTGGGATTTGGTAGTTATATAGAAAAGAGGGACCCGGGGGCGCAGGTATAATTCTTTGAAGTTTGTGGCGCAGGTTATTTCAGATTACGTCAGTGCTCAGACCTTTGAGTTTAGAAGTTGAGCAGGCATGCTGAGATTGTTCAGGACATTGATAAAGCCTGTTCTGTAGTTCTGTGTGCAGTTCTGTTATGGGAAGGAGATTGTTAAGCTGAAGAGGGTTCAGAAGAGATGTACCAGGATGTCACCAGTAACACACCATCTTCTGCCTCAGGAGCCAACAAACATGCGGCACGAACATTGGATCCACTGATTTACAAATTTCCCCTGGGTAACCCAGATCCCAGATCCAACTCCCAGACTCACATCTGCCCTCCTGAGGAGAACTAATGCCCATCTTAATTCCCACCGCTCTATCCCACACTCCCCATCGATCTATCATGATCACCTCCTACCTTTGTTCACCTATTACTTACCTTTCCGCTGAAAGTTCTGCCTGAAACTTCGACTCTCTTGCTTCTCGGATGTTGCCTGGCCTGCTGTGCCTTTTCCACCGCCATGCTTTACATACTCTAAATTATCAAACATCTGCAGTCTCCATTATCTCTCAGGTACAATTCCCTGTCAAAAAAACCATGTCGTTGTCTGTTACAACCGCACGTAGTCTTAGGGACATTTTCTTCTCAGATCATGGACGATAAAAGTTCTTTTAACGTTTTACTGATATTGTAATTCCTGATCAGTAGTTAAAGAACGTACGTTTCAATTTATAAACAGAGAAGCATGCTCATGTTCTAATAAACCTCTGGCATTGCTCCCATATCCAAGGTAGATTGAATGCTTACACATGATTGATCGACCAACCCGAACATTTGTTCCCTCTATCATCCCCACATATCCCACCCAGAATGCGTAAATTTTAATCATACGGTTTTTTAAAAAAAATAATAAAAAGTATTGAATTGAAATGGGTTAACTGGAGATATTTGTTCAGCGATTGAGATTGATCTCAATCTCCGTGGAACCTAAATATGTCACTGGAGAGCTTTCCTCTTCTATTAATGAGGGAATCGGTTCAATGTGTTATCCCATAGTATCAGCGGGAGTATCACCAACAGCACTAACAGGGATCAGCAGATCTAGAGAGGGGGGAAGGAGAAATCTGAATCTGAGAACATTATACTGGAATGTTCCAACAATGGATCAGAATCTGAGAACATTAGACTGGAATGTTACAGCAATGGGCAGGAGTTTATCCGAGGGTAGTTCCTTGCTTTCTCAACCTTGGATCTCATTAGCATTACGGTTCTATGGTGTACTGATGGTTATTCAAAATGGTTACTATCCCATCCTCATTATCGTTGGTGTTCCTGGTAATTCATTCTATCTGTTCATAAAGCCAGGTAAGACTGAATTACTGCTCATATTATTTAAAATTTAGAAAGGTGGACGTCAATATTTTCAATTCCAATGAAATATTCCATTCCTCACAAATTATAACGAGCAGATTATTATTGACAAATTACTCACCAATACGCGATGAGGAACCAGACTGTTCTCAAACTCCGTAATACTTCTATACCTGCACAGATCAACATTTCTATATCTTCCCCACTCACTAATTCTGTCCAATATCACCATTATGATATACCCATCTCCTCCTCAGCCTCAGTACATCTTCTGAATAAACCATCAATTGTGCCTTTGTTCAATCTGGATATACCTTAACAAGTCCCTTGTAACCACATGTAAGTTGCAGAATAATTGCTCTTGAGTATGTTGAATTGTTCACTGCACAGAACCTGTCAGACAGGCAGACACTGCGTGCTGCTTAAATCATTGACGCATAATCTAGAGCCACAGAATAATAATCTGTTGATAACTCAAGAAGGAAATTGATGTTATTGAAGTGGAACCATCACCATTTGTAATTTTAAAAAGGCTCATCTGCATGCTTCCTGTCCTTCAGAGAAGTCAATGGTTATTCTTCCCCAGTCATAGCTGTGCAAACCCACATCAAAGTGTTTTACTCTTTACTGTGCTGTGGAACCAGACACTCAGTTCAAGATCCGTATAACATGCTAGCTTGACCATGGCTGCACACATCCCGTGAGGGAAGAACAAAAGTAAAGTTAGCTCCCTTCCTCTGCCTGTTTTCCTTATTTCTACACCACATTTCCATTCGGGTAGGTGACCATTCCCTATTTCAAGTGCAATCTTTCTGACTGAGTCTCTACCCAAGAGTGATGTTCATCTCCACAGGCACCTTTGGTTCTGGATTTACTGATGCTGACATACAGATCTAAGGAACTTTTAAATTCCACATCGATGGCAGTACATAGAGAAGGAATGGGTTTTTATGTCATAATAACGATATGGAGACCGTAAGTGTGGGAAAGAAATTATTGTGATCATCACTGAGAGTGTGGTTGAGACAGTACTTGGGGTATTATGGACAGATTTTCTTATCCTTAGAACGAATGATCTCATTGCTATAGAGACTAATTTCACCCGACTAATCCCTGCGCCGATGGTAAAAGAGGAGTGAGTGAAGGTTAATCTGTAGCACTGTCAGAGATAAGAGGTCATTGCATTGAAACTTGATGGTGACGGACAATCACTCGTTATGTTCTACACACACTGAGAAGGTGATAAATTCCATGGCTTGTAGTTTTTATTTTACACAGGATGCATGATTCTGGATATTTAAGTGCCTCTGAGGTTAAAACCTTCAGTCAAATCCTGCCTTGATATCGTGGTCAATCCCTCTTACCTAAGCAGGTCAGTTAAACACTTTTGTTAATGTTAATACGTGATGGTGTCTGTGTGGAGAGTGTTTTCTTCTCACAGAGGGTAGTGAATGTCAGGAATTCTCAGGTCTAGAAAGTTAGGGGAGCGATATCACTGCAAGTATTTAAAGAGGAGGTAGATGGAGTTTTAATCCGTCAGAGAGCTGAGTGGAGGGAAGAATTGGGCATTAAAGATGAGTTAATGCCAACAGTAGGTCAGACATGATCGCATACAATGGCATGAGCATCGGAATTATCTACTCCTGTTTCTTATGCTCTCATATTCTGTCATTGGAAAGTGAATGGTTGTAATTTACCTAGAAGTGCTGTTATTGAATGTTGAGGACAGTGAGAGAAAGGTATCTGGTGAGCCATCTCTGGGCGAGATATGGACCTGATATTCACAGTGAATCTGGGTCTACAACATGACCAACAAATGAAGCACCATTTGCAGCGAGGAGACACTCTGTAAAGAGGTGAGAGGCCTCTTTTGTATCAAGCCTGGATTTCCCATCACATTTTCCAACCCACACCAAATCACCCAGTGTTGAGGGACTCAATAATATCCTGTCTCCATCTGCTCCTGTTCAGGTGGTGTTAAGGACGGAATGGAACATAGGAACATAGGACTGAGGAGCAGGAGTGGGTCATTAGACAAATTGTCATTGCTCGACCAGACAATAAGATCATGGCTGATCTGAGTGTGGTCTGCGCAGCACTTTTCTGTCTGTCCACAATTTTACGCCATTCACATGTCTGTTAAATGTTGAATAAACTCAACTTTGAATAAATGCAAGCACCCAGGCACAATATTAGGGAACTGCACAAAGTCAAACTACACAGGCAGCACAATTCTGGAAGGCGCCAGGCATTTGTCTAACAGTCTTGTTCCCATACAATTAATTCTGCTGCAGTTCATCATTTTTTATTTATTCATGGAATGTGGGTGTTATTGATAGGCCAACATTTATGGACCATGTCTAATTACGCTGGAAGTAGTGATGTTGAGCTGCATCTTGGGAATAAACTTCTAGGGAAGAGAATTCCCATTTGAACAGCCCCGTGAGAATTTCTCATTCCTGCTCTGACCAATGTTGGAGGGTGACTGTTTCATTTTCCAGCCCAACACTTCTCCACTGATTACAACAAATTTGAAGTGTAACCTAGGCCATTTTCCCGAAAAATGTGAGACACAGAGTCACACACATACAGACACATACACCAACGCACATGTCTGAAGACGATAAAGAATAAGAAATGGTTTCCAAAGTTTCATAGTATTTTTAATCATATCAAATGGAAAAGAGATAATGTGTCCCAACTGCTATTCTGTCTCCGACGTTATTCTACTCAAACAAGCTGCTGGTATGAGACTTCTTCCTGGAACAGTTGGATTTGGCAGAATTTCCTTTCCTTCAAGCAGTGGAGCGATTCCCATGAATCCTCAATAGGAATCCTCCACGTTTGTTAAAGATGATTCAGGGACTTTTTAATCTCACACTTTGCTGACAGGAGGGTCAAGGTAAGAGAACGGGAGCATCAGACTGCAGCTTACGACCATAAGATCATCGAAAATAGGAACAGAAATGAGGCCATTGAGCCCATCAAGTCTGATCCACCATTCAATTATGCTGACAAGTTTCTCAACCCCATTGTCCTGCTTTCTCCCTGTAACCCTTGATCCCTTTGATACTCCAGAAGCAAACTATCTCTATCTTAAATATACTCAATGATCTGACCTCCACTGCCTTTTGTGAAAATGAATTCCATAGGTTCCCCACGCTCTGGCTGAAGACATTTCCCCTTACCTCCATTCTAAACGGATTTCCCTTTACTCTAAGTTTGTGTCCTTGGATCCTAGAGTCTCCTATCAATGAAAGTCTTCTCACCATCCGTACTGTCCAGGACATTCAATATTCTGTATGTTTCAATTAGATTCACCCACATCCCTCTGAACTCCATCAAGAACAGACCCAGAGTCTTCAAACGTTCCCAAATGTTAAGCTTTTCATTCCTGGGACCATTCTCATGTACCTGCTGTGAACCCATTCCAAGGTCAGCACATCCGTCCTGAGGCATGGGGCTCAATACAGCGCATAATACTCGACATGTGGTCTGACCAGAGCCTTATAGAGCCTTAGAAGTACATCCCTTTTTTTACATTCAAATCCTTTCAAAATAAATTCCATCACTGCATTTGCCTTCCTAACTACTGACTCAATCTGCACGTTTACATTGAGAGAAGCCTGGAGTAGAACTCCCAAGTCCCTTTGCACTTCAGACATCTGAATTTTCTCGGTAGTCCTTGTTTTTATTCTTCCTACCAAAGTGTATGTTCCCACAATTTCCCAGTTTGTACTCCATCTGCCACTTCTTTACCCATTATCCTAACTTACCCACATCCTTCTTAAGCCTCCATGCCTCTTCGACGTTACCTGTCCCTATACCTATCTTTGTATCACCTTCAAACTTAACCAGAATGCCTTCAGCTCCTTCATCTGGATGGTTAATGTATAAAATGAAACGTTGTGGTCCCGACACCGAGCCTTATGGAACACCACTTGTCACTGGCTGTCATCCTGAGAAGGACACTATTATCGACGCTCTCTGCTTCCAGCCAGATAGCCAAATTTCTATCCATGCTAGCACCTTGCTCTAGTACCATGGGCCCTTGGCTTACTCAGTAGTCATTGTCAAAGACCTTCTGGAAGTCCAGGTAATGACATCCATTGGCTCTCCTTGTTCTAAGCTGCTCGTTACGTCCTCAAGGTTTTCTAGCAGCTTTTCCAGGCATGACCTCCCCTCGAAGAAACCATGGTAACTTTACCATCCACATCCAACTATTCAGAAATCTCATCCTTCACAATGGATTCCAGGATCTGACCCAGAGCTCAAGTTTTGATTAGACAGTCTGTGATGTTCCGTTTTTTGCTTTACTCCCTTTTTTCAATAGGGGTATGACGTTAGCGATTTTCCAGTCCACTGGGAATCTCCCTGATTTGAGAGATTCCTGAATGATCACCACCAACGCCTCCACTGTCTCATCAGCTATCTGCCTTAGAAATCTGGAATGGAGTCCATCTGGTCCAGGTGATTTACTTACCTTCAGGCCATTCAGTTTTCCCAGCACCTTCTCTGAGGTGATGGCCACCTTACTCAGGTCTGTCCACGAAGTCTTTTAAATGTTTGGGATATTGCTCGTGTTTTCAACCGTGAAGACTGACACCAAGTAATTTTTCAGCTCCTCAGCCATTTCCTTGTTCCACATTACGATCTCTCCTGTGTCAATTTCTTGCGATCAGATGCCCATTTTTGCCTCTAATTTGCCCTTTCCATGTCGAAAGAAGCTCTTACAGTCTTTCTTTTTATTTAATCTTCTCACTCCTTACTTCTGTTTTTTTTTGCTCTCTGTTGGTCTTTACAAGTGTTACGACATGGTGGCGAATGCCTCTATTAATTAAACCAAACATCCAGGAAAGCTCAACTCACCTCGTAATCTATTAGAATATGAGTGACAGAGAACTCCCAAATTCCATTATTTAAAGAAAATAACGCCAATTTATTTTTAACTGTAAAAGTGAACATTACACCACAACTATTTACAACTTTATCCAGCTCCCACCCCCACCCCAACCACACAACTGCACCCACCTCTATAACAATATGCTGTTTCAATTAGACACTTATGAAGATTGCATCAACTTGATTTAAAAACCACACAGCCACTGCCGTCCTCTGTGATGTTACTCTCCTGGCTGCTGAATTCCCTGGGTCATCGTATTTCTGTTTCCTGTGAATATGTTTCATATGAAAAAATATCTATGATAGTGAGTATTTCCTAATTTCTTGCAGAGCAAGATGGTTGATCCCAGGCTTCTCCGTCTCGATTGCATCTGCTGCCTCCCCAATTTTCAAAATGTTCGCATTTTTATATACTCAGCATCAAATTGTCTCACTGGTTCAATGTTGGCAAAACAATAAATTCAATCTCGATTTGCTTTCAGTGACAGAGAGAGTGAAGGAAAGAGAGTGTTGCATGCAACAGGGTGACTGGTGGAGCAAGAGCCTTGTTTGGGCGTAGGTGCTGTAACAGATGTACAGAGAGTGTGAGGGAGTAGAGAGAATAGGGAGACATTTGTCCTGGCCGAGCGGGGAAGGTTATTGATGTTTGTCCTGTATTGATGGGCATTTCTTCAGATCATCTCAGCATCGGGGTGAGCCTCCCCAATGTCTTGTCCACGTCTATCACTAATAACAGCACAGAGCACATCCCACAGCTTCTTCAGAATATGTTTGCGTGGATCTTGCAAACAACAAGGAGGAACAAACATTGGTGCCTTACATATCTAAACCAAAACTGTTGTGCATCCGATTCTCTGGAAATTAGAGATGCAAATATCGTGGGTGCTGCAGTAATATTGAATGATCTAAAATTGCAACTTAACTGCGTTAACGAAATGATTGCTAATGCTGTGAAAAATACATTTCATAAGTGTGTATGAGGTAGGCTGAAGAGTATGTTATGAACCAAAGTAGAGAGCAGATTATTTCGGGCGTGGTGTTGTGTGGTCAGAAGGACTAATTACTTACCGTGCTCTGAGGAACCTATTGGGCAATCGTGACATTATATGTTGCATTTTACAAGGCGCCTGCAAGCAATATAGAATGTTTGAACATTACACTCAAATATCATGGAAACCCGAAGGCTAGAGGCTCAAGTGAATTGGAAAAATACAATATTACATTTAGTGTGAGACAGACTTTGCCTATTAGTGATAGAAATACTGTAAAGTCTGAAAAATACGTATATAACACTAAGTTACAAACACCAATTTAAGGAAAGGTGACTCATTGATGGTTTACGTAAGAAATTAATGATTGCATTAAATCTAAGGAAGCAGCTTCAGAAGAATTCCAGATATTGTGCAAACCTGAACATTCTGAGAGATTTACTTTGCTGAAAATAAGGCCGAAGAAAGTGTTAAGTAAATCAAAAAGAACATGAATACAAACAAACAGGAAACACACAGACTGCTCAAATAAAAACAAACAGGAAACACAAAGACTGCTCAAATCTAGGATCCATGTACCAAAGAAAACAAAAGTAAGGCCAAATGTGGAAATGTATAAGGGTTAGGACAATTCATTGTGGGGAACTAGGAAATGGCAGAGAAACTAACCATCTAGTTTGCATCTGTCTTCATGGAGAAAGCGACAAGCAATCTCTGTGTAAAGCAAGTAATCACCTGGGATTTGTGGAACTAAAGACATAAAGTCAATTCATATCAGCAACAAGGTAGTACTTGAAAATGGAGCTAGATTGATCATTGCTAAGTCTGATGGGCCAGATATACTTCATATCAAAATGTCAGAAATAAAACAACATATTAATTGAACTGTCAGTGACTGTGTTTTATTTTCCTGTAGATCCTGCAAAGACCATAAGCCCTTGTAGATCACTGGAAGGTAGTGAACGTGATCCATCTGTGTACACAGGGAAGAAGAGATAATGTGGAGAAGTGCAGAACAATTAATTTGACATATGTAGGGAAACAATTAGAATCCATTATATAAGAAGTCTTACTGGGTACTAAGAAATGAACAGCAATGTTGCAGAGAATCACAATGCATTTCTGAAAGAGAAATCATGCCTGACAAACTTATTTGAATTTATTTCTTGCAGCATAGACCACGGACAACTAGTGGAAGTAGTGTATTTGGATTTTCAGAAGTCTGGGCGGGAAAACATTTCTGGCTGTAACAGCTGCTCCTTTTTTGAGGTATTTTAGGTGTCGAAGCTGATTTCCCCAAATTCCAGGAGCAGCAATTTCTGCTTTGTATGCTGTTGCATTGGTTTGGAACTTTGGGGAAAAAAGTCAAAGCAACAGCAGTTTTAAAAGGGAAAAGAACATACAAAGGAAGCACACGGTGAGGGGAAGCAACTGACAGGATAGCGTACCTGCACAGTTACTGCCTTTGCTGTTTGAATTCATGTATTGCTGGATATCAGAGTGCGTCTAGAAAAATTAACAAACAGTGAAATTTAAAACTGGTTTGGAGGAACTGTTTGGGCAAAGTCCCCAGCCAGATAAGTGAATTGTTTTAACTGTGTCCTACAGAAAGTCTTCAGAATTTAGTAGAATGGATTCTTCCTTAATTATATGTTTTTTGAGATATGTCCCTTGATTAATCATAAAATATAAGCCATAAATATTAATTTAACCTGGGGCAGTGTTTTGTAGAGGAACAAGACAGTTTTGTTTTTCTGGGTCTGTAGATTGTGAAGGAGCACAAATGGCCTTGGTAGAATCATATGCACTTCTTGTCAGATGTAGGAGTTTAAAAAGGATTTGAGGGTTACTGCGGACTATATCTGCAATAAATGCTTCTAGTTGCGAATCCTATCAGATCGAATGGATCGGTTGGAGAGACAGTTAGAGACAACGAAAAATTTGTAACAGCAACAGTATGTGATGGATGACAGTTATAGGAAGGGGGGAAAGTCTCAGATGCAGTCACATAGATGGGTTAACTCCAAGAAACGTAAGAGAGGTAAGCAATTAGTGCAGGAGTCTTCTGGGGCTGTCCCCATTTCAAACAAATATGCTGTTTTGGAAAATGTGGGGTGTGATGGATTCACAGGGGAACATAGCACGAATAGGCAAGTTTCTGGTATTGAGACAGGCTCTAATGCAACAAGGAGTATGTCGGATTCCATGAGGTCAATTGTGTTAGGGGACTCCCTAGTCTGAGGAACAGACAGACGTTTCTGTGGACAGCAGAGAAAAAAACAGAATGATGTGTTGCTTCCCTGGTGCCAAGATCAAGGATGTCTCAGAAAGGGTGCAGAATATTCTCACGGGGGAGAGGGGCCAGCAAGAGGTCATTGTCCACATTGGAACCAACGATATAGGAAGGGAAATTTTGAGAATCTTGACGGAGATTGCAGTGTGTTAGGCAAAAATTTAAAAAGGAGGTTCTCGAGAGTTGTAATATCTGAATTACTCCCGGCGCTGCGAGCTAGTGAGAGCAGGAATAGGAGGATAGAGCAGATGAATGCATGGCTATGGAGCTGGTGTATGGGAGAAGGATTTGCATTTTTAGATCGTTGGAAACTCTTTTGGGGTAGAAGGGACCTATACCAGAAGGACAGATTGCACCTAAATTGGAAGGGGACGAATATACTAGCAGGGATATTTGCTTGAGCTGCTCGGGAGGGTTTAATCGAGTAAGGGGGGGGGGTGGAGGGGGGCAGGGAGATAGTGAGGAAATAGATCAATCTGAGATTGGTACAACTGCGAACAGAAACAAGTCCAACAGTCAGGGCAGGGAAATACAAGGTAGTACTAATAAAGTAAACTGCAGGAAATATTTAAATGCAAGGTCCTAACAGGGAAAGCAGATGAACTCAGGGCATGGTTAGGAACATGGGACTGGGATATCATAGCAATTACAGAAACATGGCTGAGGAATTTGCAGGACTGTCAGCTAAATGTTCCAGGATACAAATGCGACAGGAAAGATAGAAAGAGAGGCAGGAGAGGAGGGGGAGTGGCATTTTTGATTAGGGTTAGCATTACAGCTGTACTGAGGGAGGATATTCCTGGAAATATATCCAGGGAAGTTATTTGGGTAGAACTGAGAAATGAGAACGGGATGATCACCTTATTGGGATTGTATTGTAGACCCCCTAATAGTGAGAGGGAAATTGAGAAACAAACTTGTAAGGTGATCTCAGCTATCTGTAAGAAAGTAGGGTGATTATGGTAGGAGATTTTACCTTTCCAAATATAGACTGGGTCTGCCATAGCCTTAAGGGTCGAGATGGAGAGCAATTTGTTAAGTGTGTACAAGAAAATTTTCTGATTCAGTATGTGGACGAACGTACTAGAGAAGGTGCAAAACTTGACCCACCCGAGGGAAAAAAAGGCAGGGCAGGTGACTGAGGTGTCAGTGGACGTGCACTTTGGGGCCAGCTGCCATAATTCTGTTAGATTTAAAGCAATTATGGAAAAGGGTAGGCCAGATCTAAAAGTTGAAGTAGAAAATTGGAGAAGGGCCAATTTTGACAGTTTTAGGCAAGAACTTTCAAAATTTGATTGGGGGCAGATATTCACAGGTAAACGGACGGCTGGAAAATGGGAAGTCTTCAGAAATGAGATAACAAGAATCCAGAGAAAATATGTTCCTGTTAGGATGAGTGGAAAGGCTGGTAGGTATAAGGAATGCAGGATGACTAAAGGGTTTGGTTAATAAAGAGAAGGAAGCATGTGTAAGGTATAGACAGGTTAAATCGAGCGAATCCTTAGAAGAATATAAAGGCAGTAGGAGTATACTTAAGAGGGAAATCAGGAGGGCAAAAGGAGGACATGAGATAGCTGTAGCAAGTAGAAGCTGTAGCAAAGGGTTTTTACAAATATATTAATGACAAAATCATAACTAGGGAGAGAATAGGGCCCCTCAAAGATCAGCAAGGCGAGAAAATGCGGGAGATACTAAACGAGTATTTTGCATAAGTATTTACTGTGGAAACGGGTATGGACGATATAGAATATCAGAAAATAGATGGTTACACGTTGAAAAATGTCCATATGAGGAGGAAGTGCTGGATGTCTTGAAATGGGTAAACGTGGATAATTCCCCATGACCTGAACAGGTGTACCATAGAACTCTGTCGTAAACCAGAGAAGTGATTGCTGGGCTTCTTGCTGAGACATTTGGACCGTTGATAGTCACAGGAGAGGTGGTAGAAGACTGGAGTTTGGCAAACGTGGTGCCACTTTTTAAGAAGGGTGGTACGGACAAGCCAGGGAACTATAGACCAGTGAGCCTGACGTCAGTGGTGGGCAAGTTGTTGGAGGGAATCCTGAAGGACAGGATGTACATGTATTTGGAAAGACAAAGACTGATTAGGGATAGTCAACATGGCTTTGTGCGTGGGAAATCATATCTCGCAATCTTGATTGAGTTTTTTGAAGAAGTAACGAAGAGGATTGATGAGGGAAGAGCAGTAGATGTGATCTATATGGACTTCAGTAACGCGTTCGACAAGATTCTCCATGGGAGACTGATTAGTAAGATTAGATCTCATGGAATACAGGGACAACTAGCCAATTGGATACAAAACTGGCTCAAAGTTTGAAGACTGAGTGTGAAGGTGGAGGGTTGATTTTCAGACTGGAAGCCTGTGACCAGTGGAGTACCACAAGGATCAGTGCTGGGTTCTCTTTTTTGTCATTTACATAAATGATTTGGCTGCGAGCATAGGAGGTATTGTTAGTAAGTTTGCAGATGACACCAAAATTGGAGGTGTAGTGGACAGCGAAAAAGGTTACCTCAGATTACAACAGGATCTTCAGATGGGCCAATGTGCCTAGAAGTGGCAGATGGAGTTTAATTCAGACAAATGCGAGATGCTGCATTTTGAGAAAGCAAATTTTAGCAGGACTTATGCACTTAATGGTAAGGTCCTGGGGAGTGTTGCTGAACAAAAAGACCTTGGAGTGTAGGTTCATAGCTACTTGAAAGTGGAGTCGCAGGTAGATAGGATAGTGAAGAAGGCGTTTTGTATGCTTTCCTTTATTGGTTAGAGTATTGGAGTTGGGAGGTCATGTTGCGGCTGTATAGCACACGAGTTAGGCCACTGGTGGAATATTGCCTGTAATTCTGGTCTCCTTCCTATCGGAAAGATGTTGTGAAACTTGAAAGGGTTCAGGAAAGTTTTACAAGAATGTTGCCAGGGTGGGAGGATTTGAGCTAAAGGGAGAGGCTGTACAAGCTGGGACTGGTTTCCCTTGAGCGTCGGAGACTGAGGGGTGCCCTTCTTGAGATGTACAAAATTATGAGGGGCATGGACAGGGTAAAGAGACAAAGTTTTTTTCCCTGGGTTGGGAGACTCCAGAACTAAAGGGCATAGGTTCAGGGTGAGAGGAGAAAGATGTTGGGTGGCACGGTGGCACAGTGGTTCGCACTGCTGCCTCACAATTCCCGCCACAGGCGACTCTCTGTGTGGAGTTTGCACATTTTCTCCGTGTCTTCGTGGGTTTCCTCCCACAATCCAAAAATGTGCAGGTTATGTAAATTGGCTATGCTAATTTGCCCATAGCGTTAGGTGAAGGGGAATGAGTCTGGGTGGGTTGCGTTTCAGCGGGTCCGTGTGGATTTGGTTCCACACTGTAAGAAATCTGATCTAAATGTAAAAGAGACCTAAGGGGCAACATTTTCACACAGACAGTGGTACGTGTATGGAATGAGCTGCCAGAGGATGTGGTGGAGGCTGGTACAATTGCAGCATTTTAAGGCATTTGGATGGTTACATGAATAGGAAGAGTTTGGAGGGATATAGGCCGGGTGCGGGCAGGTGGGACGAGATTGGGTTGGGATATCTGGGACAGCATGGACGGATTGAACTAAAGGGTCTGTTTCCATACTGTACATCTCTACGACTCTATAACTCACACAGTGAGTTCTTAAATGCAATTACTTTGATTGGTAATTGGAGGAATACGTGTAATTGGAAAGTTAAACTTAGGTTGGATTTTGTTTAAGGGAATAGGAATATAGAGGGAAAGACATCATGTCGCAGTTGCATAGAGTGTTGGTGAGAATGGACCTGAGTTATTGAGTGCAGTGTTGGTGACCTAATCTAAGAAAGATTACACTGATCAATGTACATCCTCCAGATTAATTCCACAGATGACAAGATTTTCTGATGGAGAGAGTTGTCTTGCAACCTCTCCAGTTTCAAAGTATGAGAGGTGATCGCAGTGAAATTTCAAAAATCTATGATGCATGTGATGAGGTGGAAATAAACAGGATGTTTCTCTAGCTGTCTACTCTATATTAAAGGCAAATAATGACAGGATAAGGGATATGCCATTTAAGGCCGTAATAAGGCAGAAATTCTTCCCTCGGAGGGGACTGACTAATACAGGGGCATGGAAGCCTGTTGGCAGGGCAAGATAAAGGAGAATCCCCAGATATTCTTCACGTATATCGAGTAAAACAGAACAGCCAGGGAACATGTAGGGCCTATTAGTGACTTGCAAAGTTGCATCCAAACTCAACTTCATGGTAGAAGGGTGTTTTTGTGACTGGAACCCAATTTCCCCTGGTGTACCGCAGAGATCAATGCTGTGCCCCTTATTATTTGTGGTATTCATAAGTGATGTGAATGTGAAGTGGGTAGGGGGAGTGTGTGAAGTAAGTTTGTGTTTGACACAAAGATTGGCTGGGTGGTTGGCAGTGAGGAGGAAGGTCTTATGATACAGGAATATACAGATGGAATGGTCAGATGGTCAGATCAATGGCAGATGGAATGTAACCCTGATAAATATGAGGTGATACACTTCGGAAGAAGGAACCAGACAGGGGAGTACTCAAAGAATGGCACCTCACTAGGAAGCTCAGAGGGTGCCTCTCCACACATTTCTGAATGTGACTGGAAGTGATAATTGATGAGTTCAGCATTATTGTAGACAAAGCATTTATTCATTGACCCAAAGGTTATACGAATTTTATATGGCACTTTGGTTAGGACAAATGAAATATTGTGTGCAGTTCTGGGAGCCACATTACAGGAAGGATGTGATTGCTCTGGATGAGGTGCAGAGGAGATTCACCAGGATGTTCCCTGGGATGGAGCATATGAACTGTGGAGAGAGGCTGGGTAAGCTCGAGTTATTTATTTGGAGCAGAGGAAGTTGAGTTGGTAAGTAATTCAGGTATAATATTACAAGGGGCATGGACACGGTGAATAGACAACAGCTGTTCTTTTTAGTCAAAGTTTCAGCTTCCTTACAGTCTGAAAACAGGAAATGGAGAATGGAGAACAGAGAAACATGACACAACTACTTCACTTCTGTCTTCACAGAAAAATACATAAACAAAGCCTTCCCAGCAATAGGAGTCTGAGGAGGAAATTATGTTGAATGAAATTAGTAAATAAAATAATTTGGTGAAATTATTGGAACCGAAAATAACGGGCATAGAAAAAAAATCAACACAGATTGATGAAATGGGAAAGATATTTGAGAAACTGACTGGTGGATTAATTACAGAAAAAAAATAATAGAGGCATTGAACTTGGATTTTCAGCAAGAATTGTAATAGAGTCCCAAGCCTCGTGTGCAAAGTAAAAGCAATTGGGATGGGGGTAATATATGAACATGGTGTTAAAATGGGAGTGTTGACAGGAAACAATGAGGAGGAATAAATGGATGGTTTACAGTTTGGAAGGCTCATGAGGCATCGCAATGATTGATGCTGGGCGCCAGATATTCACAATACATCACAAACATCTCGTTGAGGGAATCAAATGCAAAGTTTCCAAGTCTGCTGACGGAACTAGGATTTTGAAAATTGAGGATGATGTGAAAAAATCTTCAAGGCGATTGAAACAAATGGAGTGAATGATTAAATTTGTGGCAGATGAAGAGCAGTGTGTATAGATGTGATGTTGTCTACTTTGTTGGGGAACACTAAAATGCCAGCCAACCATTTAAAAAGGGAGTGGTTGAGAAATGTCGATCTATGAAGACACTTTTCCTCTATTATTGTTTGGACAGACCTCTGATATCCATGCAGGGCAGCGAGTTCTGAAGACAGAAGCCAATACTGGAAATACATTGACGCAGAGACCAGTTTACGCAGACCCATCATGTGGGGAGCTGTAACATTGAAAAGGATCTGGGATCTCCGTTGTACACCAGTCACTGAAGCAATATTGCAGGAGCAGAAAGCAGTCAGGAAGATAAATGTACAGGACTTTGGTTAGGCCACATTTGGAGTACTGTGTGCAGTTCTGGTCGCCTCACTTTAGGAAAGATGTGGAAGCTTTGGAGAGGGTGCAGAGAAGATTTACCAGGATGTTGCCTGGAATGGAGAGTAGGTCGTACGAGGATAGGTTGAGAGTTCTCGGCCTTTTCTCGTTGGAACGGCGAAGGATGAGGGGTGACTTGATAGAGGTTTATAAGATGATCAGAGGAATAGATAGAGTAGACAGTCAGAAACTTTTTCCCCGGGTACAACAGAGTGTTACAAGGGGACATAAATTTAAGGTGAAGGGTGGAAGGTATAGGGGAGATGTCAGGGGTGGGTTCTTTACCCAGAGAGTGGTGGGGGCATGGAATGCGCTGCCCGAGGGAGTGGTAGAGTCAGATTCATTGGCGACCTTTAAGTGGCATTTGGATAGGTACATGGATGGGTGCTTAATCTAGGATAGAAGTGCGGCACAACATCGTGGGCCGAAGGGCCTGTTCTGTGCTGTATTGTTCTATGTTCTATGTTCTATATTCTATAAATGGGGTGTTGACCCTCATTCAGGTGGACTTGACTCCAGGAATAAGGGTGTCTCAGTGCAGCTGTACAGGCCTTGGTGAGACCGCAACTCGAACATTGTGCAGTATTGTGTGCAGTTTTGGCCTCCGTACCAAATAACGTACAAACCTGAAATTGAGGGAGTGCAGCAAAGGATTACCAGACTGATCTCTGGGATGACAGACTTTTTGTGAGAGCAGAGTTTGGGGTGACTGACCCTGTATCCCATGGGGTTGAGGAAAATGAGTGGAGATCTCAGAGGAATATATAAAACACTGACAGAGTTAGGTAGATTGGAAACAATGATGATAATTCCCCTGGCTGGGACGTCTAAAACAAGGAGCCACAGTATTAGGTACAGACAGGTCACATTGCATTTAGATAAGAATAATTATCTGCACTCAGAGACTGGTGAACCTGGGAATTCTCTCTCACATAAGGCTGTGGAAGACAAGGCATTAAAGACTATAAAGGATGTCGAGACACCGAAGGGGTGGTGGAGAGAGCAGGAGTATGGTGTAGAAATAAATGTTCAGTCATCATTATATTGAACTGGACAGCAAATTCGACAGATCAAAGGGACTACCGCAGTTCCTATTTTATAGCTTCACAAGGTTAATTACAATAAGGGATGTGAACAGTGAGTGGGGCAAGTGCATTGAGGAGATGTTCAGACATTAACTCGAATGGGGCAGGCTCAATGTGCTCTATGGCCTATTCCATTTCCGATGTTTCTGTACGGTCTGTGGGAAAACTCTGTAAATGTTGTCACAAGTTCGCAGATGTTAAGAAGGGGGTCTCTGCCGGCTCAACATGACTGTGTTTCCAGTTCCCTTTTCCATACTGAGGCTGGGTGTTCTGTCCGGTTTTATCCTTGAAGACCTCGGAGCAGTTTGATACAATAGAGTGTCTTTCTTGGCCTTTTCAGAGACCATTCAAGTGTTTATCACATGTCTGTGTGTTTGGTGTCACATTTAGGCCAGACCAGGAAAGCACAGGAGATTCACTTCCTGAAAGTACATTGGAAAAGAAAATTGTTGTTTACAATCGACATTGACTTCAAGGTCACTTCAAGGTCTCGATATTTTATTAATTGCTTTTAACTTCCACCAGCTGCCAGGGCATTAGCCTGGTCTTGATTATTAATCCAGTGACTTTTCCAAGACAGCATCATCTCCACATGGGGACCTATTTGAAGCCACACTGAGCAAGTTATGTCTGTGCTGCTTGACAGCTCTGTCAAAATGAACTCCAAATTTGACTATCGTGATGAGACTGAGGGGGTTGGAATTGGTCAGATTGTAATTATTCCCCGCTTAGGAACTGGACATAGCTGAGTCATTTTCCATATTGCCAGGGAGATGTCAGAGTTAGAGCTGGAAGGAAACAGCTTCCCCAGGGACAGGGATAGTGAGAGTTGGAGCTGCCTTTTCTTAGAGACATGAAATGGCCAAAATTTAAAAGTCTACTTCAGTTGTCTGTTTTTGAAAAGCCACAAAATAGCCAGACATTAAAATAGATTGCTTCAGCATTCGCGAAAAAAGTGACTTTGAGAAGGAAATAATTCCAAGGCCAAAGAATGGATAATCTGATTCGCAAGATTCTGAAACATGCTAACATAGTGATAAAGAAGGTTCTTGTTGCGAAAAATTGATGATTTGTAACAGAACACAGATGAAATAATGAAATTGTAGCACAAAAACTCTGAAGAATCACTACAAAAGGTAACTTATTCTGATCTCAGTAAGGATTCTTTTCATCCTCAAAAACAGCAACTCAAGTTATCTTTCAGAAGCCAGCTTGGCCTTTGAAACTGTTTACAATCGTAAAAAGTTCTAGTTAAATATTTGGTGAATAATCATGGACACAGATTTCAACGTAATTATAAAACCTTAAACAGATGCCTGGCATGTCTTGTCCAATTCGCTAAGAAAAAGATTAACAGTAGAAATAATAATAATATTACGAATTTTGTATCAGAATCAACTTTTTAATGTAAAATGTGAGAAGTGGTAGCCTGCCCAATGGAGAATAGAACTTATGCAATCCTTCAAAATAAACAATGAGTCACTGGAGGGTTTGCCTCTTCTATTAATTAAGGACTCGGTTCATTGTGTTATCCCAGTATTGGCGGGAGCATCAATGACTGGACTAACAGGGATCAGTAGCTCGAGAGACAGGGGGAGGAGAGATCAGAATCTGAGGACATTAGACTGGAATGTTCCATTAATGGATCAGAATCTGAGAACCTTAGACTGGAATATTACAACAGACAGGAGTTTATCCTGTGGTTTTTTCTACCTTTCTCAGCCTTGGATGTCATTAGCATCACGGATCGAAGATATCCTTTGGATTATTCAAGGTGGTTACTATCCCATCCTCGCTATAGTTGGTGTTCCTGGAACAGAATTATTGTGATCAACCCTGAGAGTGTTGTTGTGATAGTATTTGGGGTATTGTGCACAGATTTTCTCTCCTTTATAAGGAACAATCCTCTTGGCAGAAAGTGTATAAAGGAGTTTCGCCTGACTAATTGTTGGAATGATTGTACCATCGGGAGTGCATGAGGATTAATCTGTGGCGCTTTGAAGAATAAGAGGTGATTGCATTGAACTCAAGGTGATGGACAGTCACTCATTATATTCCAAACAGAACTAAAACGGTGATAAATTCCATGTTTTTTTTAACTTGGTTTACATGATTCTCGATGGCTTAAAAGACTCTGAGAACGTTCCTCTCACTCCACACCACTCCCCATTTCGATTGAGAGAGAGAGAGAGCCAGTCTTTAACTGAACTCTTCCAACATTAATACAGTGCATTTGGTGTGTGATCATATATATAACTTCACGTTATCCACCATCGCAACAGGAGCCACAATACCTTCATTCTATAACAATTTAACAATCCCCACCAGCTTCTGACCCCCATGGAGAACATGGATCTGTCTTCTTGGAGATGGAAGATGCCTCCTTGAGGCTTGGCACAAAACATTTGGCTTCCTCCCTCACTGTCCGCAAAATACGTTAAAGTATCATTTGTTCCACAGGCAATGGAGCCACGAGGAACATTGTGAGCAGTCTATGAGTGCAGTCTCTGCTCCATTCGTTTTCCAGGTTGGAGCATCAATAACACCCTCCTATTCCTGTGTAAGTGTCTCGAGAGGTGAATGGTCTCCTACTGGTTCCATAGAACAGGTTTAGGGGTCTTACTGGACTCTGGCTGTTCCTGTTTAACAGCTCAATGTAGTGATCAGACGCCTCCTCTTCTGTGGAACACGCAGGAGGATTGAATGGGCTGTCCCTCTTCTTGTTCAGTCATTTCGATGGGCTGAATAGTTTCTACATATCCGGGTGTAACCAGCTTGAGGTGCTGAATGAGCTCCTCTTTTAACTGTGGAAATGTGCAGTGCCTGGCCGTTCTGTTACATGAATGTTACCGACACTTTAACAGCACAAATGTGAATGTTGTTCGGGTCTTGCTGAATATGGACACAGACCCGTTCAGGAGCTGAGTGCGGACAAAATATTCCGAATATTGTGTGATCTTCAGTGATCACTCCGCTTCTGATCTTGAGATAAATGGGGGGCGTCGGAATGGGGGCACATAGACGTTGACGAAGGAACTGAAGATGTTTGTGCTGAGGAAAGTTAATCTGAGGATCTCGTGAAGCGATGTCCCGGGATTGAGAGGATTGTCGGCCACCGACCACAAACATCTTCCTTTGTGCTCTGACAGACCCCAACCAGTGAGGAGGTTAGACCTGATTCTCAATAAGCTCAAATAAGTAGGTGGTCCCGATAACACCCGCAGTCATCTACTGCCTTGATATCAAGGCCATTCAGTCTTTCCTGAGCCCCTGTGTTCACCTCTTGTTCATATCAATAGGTGACAGTGTACGTGTAGAGAGTGTTTTCCTCTCACAGAGGGTAATCAATGTCAGGAATTATCTGAACTAGAGAGTTAGGGGAGCTACATCACTGAAAGTATTTAAAGAGGTGGTACATGAATCTTTGACCTGTCAGTGAGCTGAGGAGTGTGAAAAACTGGGCATTAAGGAGGAGTTAATGCTAACAGTAGATCAGCCATTATCAAATACAATGGCTTGACCGTCCAAATTACATATTCCTGTTCCTTATGTTTTCATTTTCTGTAATTTCAAAGTAAATGGCTGTAATTTCCCTGGATGTACTGTTATTGTATGCTGTAATCAGAGAGAACAAAGCATTTTTGCATCATCTCTGAGTGAGGTATGGAGCTTTATTCATAACGAATCCTGGTCTAGACCAAGACCAACAAATGAAGCACAAGTTGCAGAGAGGGGACACTCTGTAAACAGACCAGTGGCATCTTTCAAAACCAGCCTGGATTTCCAAATAACATTTTCCAATCCGTACCAATCTGAGTGTGACAGTTGTGAGTGATTTAATGAAATCCTGTGTTACTGTGGACCAGGTATTTGGAGCAAGTGGCCCCCATCTGCACCTTGCAGGAGCTGTATGAGGCTGAATGCACCATAGTAACACGGGACTGTGGAGCAAGAGTGGGTCATCAGACACTTTGTCACTGCTCTTCCATGAACTATCATCTGATTAAGGTCTCAGCAGCACTTTTCTGTCAGTACCATTTCCCTACATTCATTTTTCTTTCAAATGTCTTACATAGACAACTTTGAACAAATGGAAATATCCAAGCATCACAATCGTCTGTGGAAGGGAATTCACACCTTAACAACCCTTTGAGAATCTCTTGTTTGTGTTCTGACCAATGTTGGAGGGTCACTCATGTCTTTTCCCACTCCTCTATTGGTGAAAGCAAATTTTAAATGTAACCAGTTGAGTGCTGTGCCCAATGATATAGGTATCCGACTGGGTAATTTTCTGGAAAAATCTGAGACACAGAAAGTTGAACTGTGAAAAAATGGTAAAATCATAGAGTGTCCCAAATATGTTTCTGACTTTGAACTTATTCTGCTCACACAAATGTCTGGGAATGCGGATTTCTTCCCGGAACAGTTGGATTTGGCTGAATTCCCTTTGTTTCGAGCTGTGCAGAGATTCCTATGAATCCTCATCAGGAATCCTCCACGAATGGTAAAGATGACTCAGGATTTTTCTGCTCTTACACCTTGTTTTCAGGCAGAACAAAGTAAGGTAGAGACACCAATTGGCTGCTGCTTCTGAAGCAAGTAATATTTTTCTCCGTCTCTGTGTGGAAAAATACAAGAATGTCAACTGAACACCAAACTGGACCATGTGCGCTCTCCATGTACATTCTCTGGAATGGATGATATTAGACTGTATGCCGTATGCAGCATCATTGCTGTTGTTGTGCACAGTGCCTTTCATTAGCAAAAGAAAATAATGTGCCCGTTTTATGATTTGATGAGATCCTTATATGCATCAGCGTAATTTTTAAAAATGGGTTGATATCTTCATAAGATTTGTGTTAATACCAATGCATCTCATTCAAAAAATTATTATCTAGCTTTAGACTTCTTAACAAGAGAAAATATGTATCCAGCTGAAAGACTTCTCTGAAAATCGTGGTTCAGTAAGATTTCTCATCTCAGATCTAAACAGATAATCCCCGATAACAAAAGGCCTTCATTTCAGGAATGAGTAAAGGGAAGCATCTTTGAACATCTTTGAAAGGAATTGACTCCTTTTTTTTAGTTTAGAGGATCAGAACTGCACCCAGTGTATCTGATGTGGTCTCAGCAATCCTTGCACAGATACAGTGAAATATTCCTAATTAAACCCAATACCCGTTGCCACAAACAGCATCATTCTACTTACCTTCTGAATCACTTGCTGCATCTGCAGACAGACTTCATATGATTCATGTACCAAGAATATGAAAAACATCTGCATCACAGAGTTCTGCAATCTCTCTCCATTTAAATTGTTCCCGACTGCAATAGACAACTCACATTATATTATTCCTGCTGAGGGTATGCTCACTAACCTACCCTGTCTACATCATAATGCAGATTCGCTACCTCCATTTGAAGATCAATTGAATGATCATTTTGGTGTCCGAGGTAGTTCAGCTTTGATCCATTCAGTCCCTTCATCGAGATATTTTACATAGATTATTGATCAGTGATGACCCTACAGTGATCTCTGAGTCAAAATTAGTTACAGTTTTGTTTAAAAAAGTCATATATCACTACTGTCTATTTCCTGTTAGCGACAGCTTCCCTGTTCCTGTGCAGCAGTTCAGGCGGGTTGAATGGCCTCATCCTGGGCTGTGTAATGTACTCAACGAGCTGAATTACTTCATCATATATTTCTGTGTAATTCTTTTTGAGGGGCAGAATGGTCTCCTCCCGTGTCATTGTAACGATCTAGTCAGGCTGAATGGGATAGTCCTCTACCCTGTAATCGCACTCAGTGGTGGATTGAGGGAACAACACATGGGGTAGGGACAGCAGTATATCTCTGTAACGGCCGGGAGTGTGGATTGAGGGAACAACACATTGGATAGGGGCAGCAGTTGGCCATTTGGTGGCACTATTCAGAATGCTCATGGCTGATCCGAGTGTGTCTGACCATCTGTCTCCTGTCTGTTCCCAATAAACATTGACTCTCCTGTCCGGCAAAGATCAGTCAAACTCAAACTAAAATACCTAAATTAACCGAGTCTCCACTGCTCCCTGAGGATGAGGACACCACAGATAGCACAACATTAAAGGGAAAGGGACATCCTTCTTTCATTGTGGGACACATTTTTTAAAAACTGTGTTAACCTCATATCAAATCACTGCCCCTTTTCGAATATAGTGGTACAATAACTAGGAATAGACATTAACCATTCTGCCCTCCAATCTTTTCCCACATTACCACTGACAGTTTCCATTCAAATATGTTGCTGCTGCTGTCTCAGGAAGAGAATACCTGATAGCATAACACCACACAAACATTAAAAAAGGATCAGAATTAGGCCATTTAGCCTATCGAGTCTGATATACTTTAAAGCCATTTCTATAATGTTCCTCAACATCATTCTCTTCCCTTCTCCCAGAATCCTTGATCTCCTTATAAATCAGAAACTTATTTATTTGTGTCCTAATGGCACTGACGTCTGTGTCTTAATGTGTACTTAAGTGTGTGTTTGTCCATGTACTTGTTACTTTTGTATTTGTGTGACTATATCTGTCTGTCTTTGTATCAGCCTGTGTGTTTCTATCTGTGTTTGTGTCTATTTGTGTGTGACTGTTTATGTCTTTGTGTGCTTCTCCGTGTGTGAATGCTAATCTCCTTGTATGCATTGTGCATGTTAGTATATTGGGGTGTTTACCAATACGTCTGTGTATTTCAATGCATGCATCTCTGTGCAATGGGATATCTGTTCATCTGCGAGTGAGAGAGATGAGGTTGGAACTGACAGTAGGTTTGAATTGAGAATTGCTCTTTCCTAAACACTGCTCCTTATTTGGTTGGTGGGACGTGGATGTTTCCGAATCTCCACACAAGGCCTCCTGGTCCTCTCCGGCTCACTCCAGGATCCTCCCCACATATCAGGGTAGGGGTATGAGGTAACGGATATCTGGCACTCCACCACCCGGCTTGGCCCGTTCTGACCTATTCCAGGCTGTTTCTCCTGGAAAGGGAAGGAAGGAGTGTGGGTGGAAGTGGATGGTCCTGCTGTTCGTGCTGGACTCGGTGAGGTGTGATATGGAGAGGTGGCCGGAGGGAGTCTGTCCATAGTGTTGTATCCATGTTGTGCTATTAGTGTGTGGGACTATTGCATCAGGGACAGAAAATGTGAGGGAGGGAAGGTGCTGAATTCAACAGTGAGAGTGGTCGTGCTTGAACCTTATTGGAGTTAGAGTGTGAGCCTTGGTCGAGGGGAGGTGCTATAAGAGACATACAGTGAGTGTGAGGGAGCAGTGAGAATATACGGTGACACTTATCCTGACAGAGCGGAATGGATATTGATGCTTGTCCTGTATTGCTGGACATGTCTTCAGATTATCTCAACATCGATGTGAGCCTCCCCGAATGTCTTATCCAAGTCTATCACTAATAACGACACAGGCTCTGTCCCTCAGATTCTATAGAATTGGTTTGGGTGGGTCTTACAAATAGCAAGGAGAAACAAATTTGTTGTGTTATATATCTGAACCAAAACTGTCGCGCAAATATTTTGCATCATATGCTCTGGAAATTATATATGCAACTATACTCAAAGGGAAGCTATGACATAGTGATATTATCGCTGGGCTCTTAACCCAGAGACCCAGGTAATGTTCTGGGGGCATGGTTTAAAATCCTACCATGGCAGATTGTGTAATTTGAATTCAATATGTATCTGGAATCAAGGGTTTATGATGATCAGGAATCCATTCCTGATTGCTGGAAAAACTCATCTGGTTCACTCATGTCCTTTAGGGAAGGAAACGGCTGTTCTTATCTGGTCTGGCCTGCATGTCACTCTAGATCCAAGGCAACGCTGTTGACTCTTAACTGCCGTCTGGCATGGCCGTAAATGCTGGTTATCCAGCTAAGCCCCCCATCCTGTGAATAAGTAACAAATAATCGTGGGTTCTGCAGTAATAATGAATGGTGTCAAGTTGCATTGAAACTGAATTAACTAAGTGACTGCTAATGTTGTGAAAAATAAATTCCTTAAGTGTATATCAGGTAGGTTGGAGAGTATGTTGTGAACCAAACTAGAGAGCAGATTATTTCTGATTTCGTGTTGTGTGATATTGATTAAGGATGATCAGCCATGATCATATTGATTGGTGGTGCAGGCTCAAAGGGCAGAATGGCCTACTCCTGCACCTATTGTTTATTATCTATTGTGTGATCAGAAGGACTAATTACTAACCTTCCTCTGAAGCAGCTTTGGAGGAATAGTGACATTAATATGTTGTATTTTACACGGCGTCTGTATTCAATGTGGAATGGTTGAACATTCTGGTCAAACATCATGGAAGCCCAGAGGTTAGAGGGTCAAGTTCGCTCCAGTGAATTGGGAAAGTACAATATAACTTTCAGTAGGAGAACAATGGTTGTTAGACCCATATAGTATTACCGCACGGAGACAGGCCATTCGGCCCAAACTGGTCCATCCCGGAAAAAGCATCCATTCACACTAACCCCATTTCCCCGCCATTTCCCTGTATCCTTCTAATCCTTTCCTAACTCTGTATTTGTCCAAATGTATTTTAAATTTTGTGAATGTACCCGCCTCAACTACAGCTGTCAGCTCATCCCATATGCATACCACCCTGTGTGTAAAAGAAATTGCCCCTCAAGTTCCCTTTTACTCTTTCCCCTCTGACCTTAAATTGATGCCCTCTAGACCGTGATTGCCCAATCCTGGGGAAAAAAAGACTGAGTGCATTGACTCTATCCATGTCTCCCATGGTCTTACACACTACTATCAGATCCCCCTCAGCCTCATACATTCTAAAGTACAAACTCCTAGCTTGTTCAACCTCTCACTATAACTCAGACCATTGAGTCTTGGCAACATCCTTGTAAATTTCTTCTGCACTCTTTCCAGTTTAATAACATCCTTCCTCGAGCAAAGTGAACAAAATTGAACATGGCGCGACAAGTATGGACTCACCAACATCTTGTATAACTGCAACATAACTCCCTAATTTCGATACTCAGTGCTCTAACTGATGAAGGGCAGTGAGTCAAAAGCCTGGGACTCCACTTACAGAAAATCGTGCACCTGAATTCCAAGGTCACTCTGTTCCACTGCACTCCTTAAGGCCCTGCCAGTCACCATGAAACTCCTGCTTTCTAAAATGCAAGAACTTACACTTATCTGAATTAAACTCAATTTGTCTTTTCTCTGCCCAATTCCCCACCTGATCAAGGTACTGCTGTAATTTCTGAGATTTCTGATAACCTTCCTCACTGTCCACGATACCACCTATTTTAGTGTCACCTTCAAACTTACAAATCATACCTGTACATTCTCATCTAAATCATAGATATGTGTAATATATGAATATATAGTCCCAGCACCTATCCCTAAGGCATTCCACTCATCACAGGCCTCCGGTCCAACCAGCATCCTTTCACGATTGCCCTCTTGTTCCTATCATCAAGCTAATTTTGGACCTAATTTGCCTACTCCCCCTCAATTCCATGTGATCTAACCTTCCAGAGCAGCGTACCATGTGGAACCTTATTGAAGGCCTTACTGAAATCTATATATACAGCCATGTCCTTGCCAAAGTTACTGGTCACTTCATCAATGCAGTCTAACCAACTTGTGAGCCATAATCCTCCATTCACAAGGCCCTGTCTTTCCAAATGCATGTATATCTTCTCCCTCAGAATCTTGTCAAATAACTTACCTGCTACAGATTTTAGGTTTACTGGTCTATAGTTCCCCGGTTTTTATTTGTAGCCCTTTTTGAATAACAGCACAGCATTCACTACCCTCCAGTCCTCCAGGACCTTACCCATTGACGACCGATGATGCAAGAGTACCAACCAGGGCCCCCGCTATTTCTATCCTGTCCTCCTGCAGTGTTCCTGAATATATATGGTCAGGACCAGGAGATTGATAGAAATACTACAAAGTCTGAAAAATATGTCTATTTATTTCATGTAAAACACCCAAGCGTGAGAAAGTGAGTTAACAATGATTAGCATAATAAATTAAAGATCACACGAATCACAGGAAGTAACTTCAGAAGAATTCCAGACATTGTGGAATCCTGAGAATTCTCAGAAAATTACGATCCAGAAAAGCAGGGCCATGAAACGGGTAAGGAAATCAAAAAGGGAACATGCATACAAACAAAAAGGAACACAAGGACTGCATAAATCTATGATCTATATTTCAAAGGAAAGAGAAAAGCATAGTCAAATGTGGAAATCTGCAATCAGGAGAGACGAGTTTATTATGGATAACAGAGAAATGGCCAAGCAAATAACCAGTTACCTCACATCTGTCTTCATGGAGGAAGATCCAGAAAATCACCCAGAAATACGAAGTGATCGTACAGGACTTGTGGATCGAAAGACAGAAAGTCAATTTATATCAGTAACAAGGCTCTACTTGAACATGCAGCTGGATTGAGCTTTGCTAACCTTGACAAACTAGTTGTACTTCATACCAAAATCTTCAGAAATAAACCACTAATTGAAGTATTAGTTGCACTGTCGATGACTGTGCACCATTACCCAGTGCATTCTGCATAGTCTGGAACCAAGCACTACAGATGAACGGGAGTGATCCAAGCATCTACAAAGGGAAGAAGAGATAGTGTGGAGAACTGCAGACTAATTAACTTGACATTTGTGGGGAAACTGTTGGAATCTATTATGTAGGATGTGATATTCGTTATTGAGAAATTAACAGCAACATTGGAGAGAATCAGTATGTATTTCTGAAAGGGAAATCATACTTGACAAGCTTTGGAATTGTTTGAAGTTGATTCTTACAGCACAGATAATGGGGAACCAGTAGAAATGGCATACTTCAGATTATCAGAAAGTTTTCTATAAGAACTCACACAATGAGTTTGTAAATGCAATGAATGTGAAGGGTATTTGGAGGAATATATGCAAGTGGTAAGTTAAAGTTTGGATTGCATTGCTTTACGGGAGTCAGAATAAAGATGTAAAGACATGTTGAAGACATGTTAACAGCGTGTTGGTGAGACTGTACCTGGAATATTGAGGACAGTTTTGGTCACCAAATCTGAGAAAGAATATACTGACCACAGAGGAAGTACAATGGACATTCTCCAGATTAATCCCTCAATTGGTGAGATTGCGCGATGAGGAAACTCGGCCTGTGTTCTCTAGAGTTTCAAAGAATTACAGATGGGTCACTGTGAAATGCATAAAATTCACAAAACATGTGACAAGTTGGAAATTAACAGGATGTTTCTCCGGCTGCCTAATACACAATCAAGGGAAATAATGGCAGGATAAAGGACAGACCATTTAAGACTGCAATAAGGAGGAAATTCTGCATGCGTTGGGGACTAACTAACACAGGGACATGGAAACCTGCTGGCAGGGCAAGATTATGGATTCCCAATTATTCTACAAGTGTATCCAGCGGAACAGAATAACCAAGAAACAGGTAGGTCTCATTAGGCCAAATTGCATCAAAATAAAGTTTAGTGGTGGGAGACACAATGTGGTGTTTGACTCCTTTTGTGACTGGAGGCCAGTATCCAATGGTATACGACAGGGATCAGTGCTGTATCCCTTATTATTTGTGATTCGGAGATGCTGGTGTTGCACTGGGTGGACAATGCTAAAAATCGCATAACAACAGATTATAGTCCAATAGGTTTATTCGGCGGCACTAGCTTTCTAAATGCTGCTTCTTCATCAAAGCGCACAATCACCTGATGAAGAAGTAGCGCTTTGAAAGCTGGTGCCTCCGAAAAAACCTGTTGGACTCTATTCTGATGTTGTGTGATTTTCAACTTTAATATTTGTGGTACTCATAAATGATGTCGCTGTGAATATGGACGAGAGGTGGGGAGTGTGATAAGTAAGTTTGTGTTTGATACACAGATTGGCCATTGGCTGGCAGTGAGGAGGAAGGTCTTAAGTAACGGGAAGATACAGATGAAATGGTTAGATGGACAGATCAATGGCAGATGGAATGTAACCCTGATAAATATGAGGTGATACACTTTGGAAGAAGGAGAGGACTCAATGAATGGCAGCACACTGGGAAGGTCATAGGGTGTTTCTCCACACATCCCTGAATGTGATGGACAGGTTCATACACAATTTGGGAAAGCACAGAGGACTGTAAACATAACCTTAATTCATTGAGTCACGGATTATAAGAGCTATGCGGAACTTTGGTGACGCCAAGATGGAATACTGTGTGTAGTTCTGAGAACCATATTACAGGAAGGATGTGAAAGCACGGGAGGGTTTGAAGAGGAGATTCACCAGGATGTTCCCTAAAATTGAGCATATCAGCTATAGAGAGAGGCTGGATAAACTTGAGTTGTTTAGTTTGGAGGAAAGGAGGCTGAGGGGGACGTATTCAAAAGCATAGGATTACGAGGAGCATGGACAGGGTGGATGGACAGCAGCTGTTCCTTTTAGTCAAATGGGCACACTTTTAAAGTGAAGAGTTTGCGGTTTAGTGAGGATTTGAGGATTGCTTTTCAGCCAATGTGTATTGGGGTCTGAAGTGCACTTCTTGAGAGGGGAGATGTCATGACAAACTCAAAATCATTCGAAAATACACGGTTGTGCACTTGAAGTGCCTTAAGATACACGGCTAGGCGTATTGTGTCGGAAAGTGGGCCTTATGTAGACCATGCTGTATTTCTGATAGTACAGAGTCTTTGCTTCTGTGATTGTATGGCTGTAGAAGGCCAATCAGTGAGTACCTTAAAATAGGAATTGATAGGTTTCTGAAGAATGTCTTAACAAAGTCTATAAGACAGAACTTACGATATTTTCTGAAAATATGTTAATGGCAAAATTAAGAGAAAGAAATGTGCAGCTTTCTTACAGTTTGATGTCAGATAATTGAGGACCAGGAAATGGTAGAACTATGTAACAAAAGTTTCAGTCATGCCTTCACAGAGGAAAACAAAATAAAAAAGAAAACTTCCTAGCAATACTAGGGATCTTTAGTCTGGTGAGAAAATGGGAATAGAATGAAATTAGCAACTAAACAGTTTAGAGAAAGTATCGGAATGAAATTAATGGACGTAGACAAAGTCAACAGAGATTTATGAAATGGGAATCATATTTGAGAAAGTGGCTTTTAGCAACATTATGGAGAAGGTATCAATGTAATACGAGTGGAATCTCAGAAAGATTTTTGATAAAGCCCCAAGCCTATTGTGCAAATTCGAATCCTGTGGGACTGGGTCTAACGTATAGTCATGGTTTTAGAATGGGAGAGCTGGCAGGAATAAAACAACATTTTTTTAAAAATGGAAGGCTAGGAGGATATAGCAAGGTTCGTGTCTTGGGCCCCAGCTATTCCCAATACAAATCATATATTTGGTTGACGGGCTCAAATGCAATATTCCCAAGTCTGCTGACAGCACTAAACATTGTCAGCCTGTGAGTTGGCGAGAAAGATGTACAAATGCTCCAAAGTGACTGAGACAAGTGAAATTACTTGGATAATATGTGGCAGATGGAGAGCAATTGGGAGAGATGTGATGTTGTGTACTTTGATGGGAACAATAGAATGGCAGCCTCTCATTTGAAAAGGGAGTGGTTGAAAAATGTTGTTCTACAAAGGAATTTAAGCTGCATTTTCGTTTATTTCTGCACAGCCCTCTGAGTACATGCAGGACAGTGAGTCTGAAGCTCGAAGTCAATACTGGGAATGGCATTGATACGTTGACCAGTGTATATAGACCCAGCAAGTGGGGAGCTGTAACATTGAAAGATGACATTGTACCAGTCACTAAAGCAATATTGCAGGAGCAGAAAGCAGGTGGACAGATCAATGATGTATTTCACCTTCATTACAGGGGAATTGAGTGCAGGAGTAAGAGTATCCTACTGCAGCTGTACAGGACCTTGGGGAGACCCCATCTCTAACATTGTACAGTATTGTGTGCAGTTTTGGGCACCTTACCCAATAAAGGACAAAGCTGACATTGAGGGAGAACAGGGAAGAATGACCAGACTGATCTCTGGAATGACAGACTTGTTGTGGGAGCACAGTTTTGGGCGACTGGACCTGTATTCCATGGGATTTAGGAAAATGAGTGGTGATCACAGTGAAATATATAAAACTCTGACAGGGCGCGACAGATTGGAAGCTGGCTTGGATGCCTCAGACAAGGGGCCACAGCATTCAGTACAGACAGGCCATTTTGCATTGAGATGAGAATAAATGTCTTCACTCTGAGACTGGTGAACTAGAGTGTTCTCTCCCAGCTCAGGCTGTGGAAACCTAGGCACTGAATATAAATAAGGATTTCTGGAAATTAAAAGGATAGCGGAGTATCGTGTGAAGATAGAAGATCAGCTATCAATCCAGGTTGTTCTCCAATAACTCAGTAGCTGTGTTCCTGTGCAACACCGTGTTGTGCAAAATCGTGCAATATTAATCATGGGGTCTATGGGAAAAAGGGAGTAAGGGGCGAACCCCCAAAATTATTAGTAAAGCCAAAAATTTAATTTAGTCTAACACACATACTAGCAAAGTCTAAATAAAACTTTAAGTCACATATTGTAATAAAACAGTGCTGTAAATGTAACACTTTCAAAATACAGGTCACTGACTACAGCAGTGTACCTTTCACCACACTCTTCACCAGAAAGCGCGTGAGGCTGACTGACCACGTCATGTCGATGGGGAGATTCCAGTTCTCCTCAAGAATCTCCCCACAGTTTGAAATAAAGTTCTTTCTAAGTGGATAATACAATTCCCCGTTTCAGGCTCAGTTTCAAGGCTTCCAGAGCGGATTACATTCCTGTTTTAGCTGAACACATTGATTGTACATTTTGCAGACAGAGGATCCTGAGGCTGGGTTTTGCTGTTCAGTTGGTTCCCGGCAAGGAATTGCGTCACAGTGAACGGGAATTCACTTTATGGAAAAAGGTTCATGAATCACATTGCAGCCAAATTTTATTTAATCAACACGCGTTATCTGAGAACTGCCTGTATATTGAATGGAGGAGCAAAATTGATGGGCTGAAGGGACTACAGCAGTTCTAATTTTATATTTCCCAATGTTTAAACATATTAAGGGATATGAATATTGTATGGGTAAAACTGCATGAAGGAGATGTTCGAACATTAACTAGAATAGAGAAAGCTCAATGTGTTGTGTGACGTACTCATTTCCCGAAGTTCCTGTACAGTTTGTGGGAAAGCTCAGTAAGTGTTGTCACAAACCGTCAGACGTTAGGAAGGAGGTCTCTGCAGGGTCAACAGGACTATGTTTCCCGTTCCCTTTTCTGAGACCAAGGTTGTAGCCAGGTGTTCTCTCCGGGTATATCCTTTAAGAGCTCGGAGCAGTTGATACAATTGAGTCTCTTGCTTGGCCGTTTTAGAGACTATTGAAGAGTTTATCACATGGCTGTATGTCTGGAGTCACTGTTAGGACAGACCAGGAAAACATGGAGATTCACTTCCTGAACGTACATTGGGGAAGGAGATCGATGGACTCAAGATCATTGTTACTGAACCAGATTTTAGATCTTGATATGTTACTAATTGTTTTTATCTTCCACCAGCTGCCCAAGCATGAGCCTGGTCTTTATTAGTAATCCAATGACAATTCCACGACCGCACCATCTCCACATGGAGACCTATCTGAAACCACACGGAGCTGGTTATTTCTGTGCTACTTGACAGCTCTGTCAAATAGAACTCCCACCAATTAGACTGTCGTGATGGGACTGATGGGGTGGTAAATGGTCAGATTGTATTTATTCCCCTCTTAGGAAACTGGACATAGCTGAGTAATTTTCCACATTGCCAGGGAGATGTCAGAGTTGGAGCTGGAATGAAACAGCTTCCCCAGTGACACGGCGTATTGTGCAGCACAAGTCTTCAGTCCCATTGCAGGAATGGTGTCAGGGCCCATTGCCTTTGTCGTATCTCCTGTGTTCAGCGGTTTCTTCATGTCACGTGCAGCGGATCGAATTGGTTGAAGACTGCCATCTGTGATTCTGTGGGCATCATGATAGGGTAAGTTGGATCATCCACTCAACACGTCTGGCTGAGGATAGTGCAGACACCACATACTTGACTTTTACACTAATGTACAGGACTGTTCCATTATTTAGGATGAGGATATTTGTGGAGTCCTCTCCCCCAGTCAGTTGTTTAATGGTCCGTCGACATTCATGCTTGGATATGGCAGGATGACAGTGCTTAGATCTGATTTGTTACTCGTGGTATAATTTCTGCCTCTGTACCAGATGTTAGTTCTGCTGTTTCGAGAGAAACCAGCCAATTGCGGTAGCTTTAATGGGTTTTCATCATATAAAGGTACACATAGTACTGACCCTGGCATGTTCACCCACACTCGTCACTGAACTATAGATCGGCTTGAGGGTAATGGTGGACTGAGACATTATCCTGAGGGAAAGGTTACAGATTGTCATTGAATACAATTCTGCTTCTGCTGTTGCTGCTGTGACCTACAGCATCAGATGATAACCCAGTTTTAGCTGCAATATCTACAATTCAATCCTACTGACTGTCCCCCAGTTCACACCGAGACCCATTCACCCATTAACCCTGTACTCAGTGACCTACTCTGGTTTCTGATGCGGTAACCCTTCCATTTTCATATTCTCATTCTGCTGAAATTCTTTCCATGGTGTCACGCCTCCAATTTGTTACTTTAACTCAATCAATTTAAGGTACGAATCTGAATCTTTTCCTTTCAGTAATACCATCTTCTGTATTTGAAGTGAATGTGTTTCCTTCTGTTTTTCTCCCTGACCATAATTCAGAGCTCTGCAGTGTCAGCGATGCCAGCCTTATGCAGTTTCAGAGTCAAGGAACTTGTCACCATGCGTTATCGTTCAGTTCCCAGTGTATGGCACTCCATGTTGGACAGGATGTTTGGGCATCTTTGACATTCGTCGTTGGAAATTGTTCAAAAACAGAAATTGCTGAAGAAATTGCTGAAGATGTTGCAGCATTTTATGGAGTGAATGCAGATATAAACTTTCAGGTCCAGTGAACCTTCTACAAAGCTGCCGGTTTCTCTAGCAATTTTTGGTATATTTATTTCCAGTATCGATCGTTATTTTGTAATTGAAAATATGTTCAATGCCGCTATTCATTTCTGGAGAAACTCAGCAGGTCTGTCAGCATCTGCAGAGACAGAGAAACAGGATTAGTGTTTCAAGTCTAGTGTGACATTTCTTCAGAACTCGAAATGATTGGAAAATGTGCTTCAAATCCCTAACCAGAGTTGGGGAATGGGTGACAGGGGAAAGAGGGTGTGGCAAAAGATAAAAGAAGATTCTGTGAAATGAGTTTAAATTAAGATGCGATGGGGAAAGGGGTTCTCTCTATTGAGTGCAAGATAAGGAAGATACAAGCACAGAAGTTCAATGGGAGGCCAGGTGGGGGAATGTTGACTATATGGTATTATATAGATCTGGCCATAGATACGTTTTCATTGTTGAGATCATCACCCCCGTTAGACAAATAAATTCAGGTGCGTGACTTGTTATTGGCACTAAATAAGCGTTTCATGCTGCCTCAGTATTGGAATATGGAGAAAAACAAATAATAGTATGAAGTTTTGGTTGTGTATTGTTTTATTGTCATGTTTAATACAGTTTCAAATTTGCAGCACTTATCTTTACATGTTTGTTCTTGAAGTTAGTATCAGATGGAGTGGAGAAGGTTGTGGGCTGACATTATAGAAGTTTATGAAATCATGAGAGGTATGGATCGGGTGAATAACCAAGGACTTTTCCACAGGACGGGAGAGTTCAACCATAGGAGGCATAGGTTTAAGGTGAAAGGGGGAAGATTTAAAAGGGACGCAGTGGCAGTGTTTTTATACAGAGTGGTACGGGTATGGAATGAGCATTCAGAGGAAGAGTGGTAGATGCCAATATAGCTATAACATTTAAAACTCATTTGGACAAACATACGAATGGGAAACATTTCGAGGCCTATGGGCCAAATGAAAGCAGATGGGGCTAGTTTAGATTGGAAAACCTGGCCAGCATGGACATTAAGAAAAGCTTCACGCAGTGTCAGTGAGGGTTTGTGAAAGGAAATTATATTTTGCCCTGTAAGATCATGCAAAGATTTATGGAGATGCCTGGAAATATAACAAGCGAACTTGATAAAGGGGATCTGGTAGACAAGAGGCTTTTCAGAGATTTTCCGCAGGGTATTACAAAATAAAAGATCTTACTCAAGCCGGAAGCTCGTAGGATGACGGATAATGTATTAACATGCGATGATGACTGGTTAACACATAGAAATCGGTGAGTCAGGATTAATGGATCTTTATGATAAAGGTGTATCTGCTGGATCACCACACATATCAGTCCGATGGCATCAGTTATTGCAATCTATACTGACAGCCTGAAGGAGGGAGCTGAGTGCAATATACATCCGAGTTTGTGGAAGACACTGAGAACCAAAAGGCTGGCTGTTATTTAATGGAGAGGACTTCCAGAAAAGGAGGAGTTCAAAGTGATTGGAGTCTTCCTGAGTATGAAGCATCACGTCAGCATGCTGATGCAGCAAGTAATGCGGTTGGATCATTAACTGGCTTCCAGAGATGAAAGGGTTGAGTTATTCAGAATCTCTATAATGGTGAGGTGATTATTCATTGGAGTTTAAATGAATGAAGAGGGATACTGTTGAAATATATAAGATACAGAGCGGGCTTGAGAAGGTAGATGTTGAGAAGTTGCTCCCAATCGTGGGCAGAATGTCGAACTCGAGGATAAAGATACCGAATAAGGAACATCGATTTCAATCTGAGATGCAAATGATGCCTTCTCTCAGAAGGTAGTGAATATCTGGAATTCCCTAACCCAGAGAAATGTGGAGAGATACAGGAGTCAGCATGAAAGTGGAGTTGAGCCCTGGAGTAGATCATCCATGTTCTTATTTTATGACAGGGCTAGCTTGAGGTGGCGAATGACCTACTTCCATTCCTATTTATTAATTTCACATGGTACGCTATTGGAAACTAACAGGTTATTTTCCTGGAAGTCGTGTTGCACAATGTTGCATTCAAGGACAGCAGATGAATTGTTTAGGTTAACCGTAGGTGGGGTATGGGGGCTTTATACCCAGCGTATCTAAGTCTGGAACATGACCCACATCTGGAGCAGATGTTACAGAGAGGGGAAGCCTGGAAAGAGAGCTTGGGGGTGGGGGTCAGTTCCTGACCCAGCCTGAATTTTCCAAGTAGTTTTCCGAAACTACACCTCACCATCGGAGTGGCCTCGATGTGCCTCTGTGAGCAGGTCTGAAGGGTTGAACATAACATCAGAACATGGGGCTGAGGCACATGAGTGGGCCATTCAGCCCATTGACACTACTCCACCAGTAAATAAGGTTGTGGTTCATCTCATTGTGTTCCCAGCTGCACTTTGCTCCCGATGCACTATTATCCTTGATTCACCTGTTTATGGAAAATCATTTTATATTATATCGAAGCCAGCCTCGATATAATGTAAAGATTCCGACATCCCAAACTTCCGGGAAAGAGAATTCCCACTGGAATAAATTCCCACTTGGTGAATTTCTCCAAATTCCTGCTCTGACTGAGGTTAGAGGGTGTCACTGTTTCATTTTTATCCCACTCTTCCACTGCTCTGAACAAATTTAAAATGTAGCTTTAAAATGTATTGCTGGAAAAGCGCAGCAGGTCAGGCAGCATCAAAGGAGCAGGAGAATCGACGTTTTGGGCATGAGCCCTTCTTCAGCAATGAGGAGGGTGTGCCAAGCAGGCTAAGATAAAAGGTAGGGAGAAGGGACTTGGGGAAGGGGCGTTGGGAATACGATAGTTGGAAGGAGATTAAAGTGAAGGTGATAGGCCGGAGAGGGGTGGGGCGGAGAGGTCGGGAAGAAGATTGCAGCTCAAGAAGGCGGTGCTGAGTATGAGGGACTGAGAAAAGTTGGGGAGAGGGGAAATGAAGAAGCTGGAGGAATCTGCATTCATCCCTTGTGGTTGGAAAGTTCCGAGGTGGCGCTCTTCCTCCAGGTGTCGTGTTGCTCCGGTCTTGCGATGGAGGACGCCAAGGACCTGCGTGTATTTGGCGGAGTGCGAGGGGGAGTTAAAGTGTTCAGCAACGGGGCGGTTGGTTTGGTTGGTGCGGGTGTCAAAACGGTGTTCTCTGAAACATTCTGCAAGTAGGCGGCCTGTCTCCCCAATGTACAGGAGGCCACATCGGATGCAGCGGATGCAGTAAATGATGAGTGTGGAAGTGCAGGTGAATTTCTGACGGATATGGAAGGATCCCTTGGGGCCTTGGAGGGAAGTGAGGGGGGAGGTGTGGGCGCATGTTTTGCATTTCTTGCGGTTGCAGGGGAAGGTGCCAGGAGTGGAGGTTGGGTTGGTGGGCCGTGTGGATCTGACGAGGGAGTTGTGGAGGGACTGGTCGTTCTGGAACGATGATAGGGGTGGGGAAGGAAATATATCCTTGGTGGTGGGGACCGTTTGGAGGTGGCGGAAATGATGAAGGATGATACGATGTATCTGGATGCTGGTGGGGTGGTAGGTGAGGATCAGTGGGGTTCTGTCCTTCTGGCAATTGGAGGGGTGGGGTTCATGGGCGGAGGATTGGGAAGTGGAGGAGATGCGGTGGAGAGCATCGTCAACCATGTCTGAGGGGAAATAGTGGTCTTTGAAGAAGGAGGCTATCTGGGTTGTTCTGTATTGGAAATGGTCTCCCTGGGAGCAGATGCGGCGGAGACGAAGCAATTAGGAACATGCGATGGCGTTTTTACAGGGGGAAGGGTGGGAGGAGGTTTAATCTAGGTGTAATCTAGGTAGCTGTGGGAGTCGGTCCGTTTATAGTAAATGTCCGTGTTGAGTCGGTCGTCTGAGATAGAAATGGAGAGGTCTAGGAAGGGTAGGGAGGGGTCTGAGACGGTCCAGGTACATTTGAGGTCGGGGTGGAAGGTGTTAGTAAAGTAGATGAACTATTCTCCTAGTAAACTTTAAATGTAACCAGGTTGGTGATGTGGCCAATCATAAAGTTCTCAGACTGCGTCAGGTTCAGTGACAGGAACAAGTCAGGCAGATTTCTTTAGTCAGCCACAAATAACTAATAGAACTGTCGGATGTGCATGGTGGATATCTGGTTAGCACTGCTACCTCCCATCATTAAGGATCTGCTTTCCATATAACCTCAGGCGACGCTATGTGTGGAGTTTGAGCATTCTCTCTGCAGTTTTCTGTGTGGGTTTCCTCCCAATCCTCCAATTTCCTCCAACAGTCCAAAGATCCGCAGCTTAGAGTGGATTGGTTTTACTAAATTGCCCATCATTCCCAGGGATATGTAAGTTAGGTAGGTTAGTCATGGGAAATGCAGGGTTACTTGGATAGGGTAGGGGGGCAGGTCCGGTGGATGCTGTTTGGCGGGTCAGTGTGGAGTTGATGGATGGGATGTCTTACTTACACACTGTAGAGATTATGTGAAAATGACAAGAAATTTAGACTATACCCAGTGGGTATCTATCTGATCCACTCTCATCTAGGTCTTGGATGTTTCAATAAGATCATCTCTCTTTCCAAGGGTGACCTGTTAAATTCTTCATAATATAAGGTACTCATTCCTGGAATGCGTGAAGTAAAACATCACCGAACTGCTTCTAACGTAATTATATTCTTTCTCAGAGAAGGAGACAAAGAAAAAATAATCTCACACTCAGATCTTGAGTTTTTTTTTCTCAGTGTTGTGGTTCTTTGTAACTCTCTTCCCCACAGAACATTGGAGGCAGAGATATTGAATAATTTTGAGGAACAGACAGAAGGTTCATAAATAACAACGGTGTCGAGGATTATCAGGGATTGGCAGTAATATGCGGTATGGGGGTAAATGTAGACAGTGGTACCAAATGACATTGCTCCAGAACATCCAGGAATATAATTCAAAACGAAATGGTAATGTCGATAAAATGTTAAGGCGGAAGCCCAGATGGTGGCGATCTGGAAGGTCTGTTTTAATGGGGTCTGCATCAGAGCACAGGCAAAGTGGTTCTCTAACCCACCCCATCCCTGCCAGTTACTTAACATTCAACACTAAAAAGAGCGATAGAATCTTTACTAATCCCGTTTCGTCAAGTGGAAATGACAAAACATGGGAAAGGATCGATCAAGTCACAACATGCAGTGCACCCGTCAGAAGCATCGAGCATGCCTGAGGCTGTAGCTGCAACCCACTCTGCTCGTTCAATAGACCCAGTTACTCACCAGGCCTTGGTCACTGAGTTCACCAACTTAAGTGAAATGATTGAAGGCATGACTGAACAGAAGTCTAGCTGTGGCTAGAACCGCTCTCAGACGTGCTCCAAAAACATGAGCAGCAACTAGATAGCCTTGGAAACAGAACATACAATGTCAAGTGCCGAACTGCATTGACAGAGACTGCGATCAATTCCTCTCGGGAGAGGATCCTCCCCCTTGAAATACAGGTTCATACCTTAACTGAACAAGATGACCTCCTCGAGAACAGGGACAGGACGAAGAGTGTTCACATCGTCGATCTGCTGGGCCCGACGCCAGGTGGTCAGCTTTGATTTGGCTGCTGTGATTCCTTCACTTCGAAGCTGAAGTTCATTGGGTTATGGCACGGTGGTAAGACTCAGACCAACGCCTTTGCCCTGGTCTTGTACGGTTACATAGTTACAGGGATAAAGAAAGACTGATGGAAGCTCAGTGTGGTTTCCGATGGCTTTAATTCACGAGAGCTCCAGGATTATGTTCTTTTATGACTTTTCAACATCGGTGATTCAGGAAAGAAAATCTTTTGATGATATCAAGAGAAGAGTAAGTGAACTCGGGATTCAGTATTCCTTATGCTCTGAATTGCTTTGAATGGGTCAATGATCTCGTCTGATTCTCCAGAGAAAGCGAAAACTTTGTGGATATTTTAAAGAAAGCTGGATGTTGAGATAATCATGTTTCTCCCTTAAAGAAATTTTGTTGGATTTTTCTGGTATTAACCAGTGTTGAATTATAGTCGGGGATGGGTAGAGTGCACACTTTTAACTTCTTCATTAGTATTACTACTTGTTTTCTCTTTCTTTGCTTGTGTCGGAGGTGTGGCTCAAGCTGGAGGGAGTTACAAAAGTAGTTGTGATGACAAACTGCTGACCTCAGGACAGTTGAAGCCTGGTTTTTGTTATGAATTGCCCTGAATGCCATATTGGTCGGGGGGAGAAGATAAAGTTTTGGGATATGTAAGCGCCTCCAAGGGGCGGGGTAAATTTCCATATAACGTGTCATTGGCACTTGGGATTTTGTTTCGTTCGTTGTTTTTTTTTATGTGTTTAGCTTTGGAAAGTTTTGCGAGCTTGTTAGTTGTAGTAGTAATAGTTTGTATCGTTTTAAGGGTCGCTGAGTGTTTTATCATTAATGTTCAGCGATGTGTAATTCGATGTGAAACTCTCTCGAATTCAAATGTTGCTGCAATGTGTTATGGATTATAATGTGGTTAAATAGTGTACCTGAAACATTAAGGGCAGTGATCTGCCAGTCAAGAGGAAAAATGTAATTTCTCGTCTTAAAATCAAAGAGGGTGGTTGTTGCCTATTGCAGGAGATGCACCGTGATGACAAGGAACATTTGATGTTACAGCAGGGCGGCTTTGATCGGGTTTATTTTGCGTCTTTTAATACTACGAGTAGGGGAAAAGTCAGAATGGATTGTAAGAATCTTCCATTTAAATCACTAGATTGTATTAAACACTCATGGAAGGATCATAATCCTCAAAACCTTGAACTATAGGAATTAATACAGTGTTTTGAATTGCCACCCAGTGCACCCGCTGAAAATCCTGGTGGATGCATTTCCCAAATTAAGTTATCTTGCATCGTGGCACATTGTTGTAGAGGATATTTCAACTGTCTTATGCACCCCACTGTGGACAGAATGACCAAAGGTCCCCAATACCCTCGTTATAATGTACGTAATTAGTGGATTTGTGTGCAGAATCAGAGCTGGTGGATGTCTGGAGGCAGTTCGACTTCACAAGAAGAGATTTTATTTTCTTCTTGAACCCGCATAAATAGCACACGAGGGTTGATCTCTTCCCCATCCCTGAAACAATCTTAGGTTCGCTGGCATCCTGCACAATTGGGAATATTACCCCAACATACTTGCCCCAGTAATGGGATAGAAGTCACATAAGATTATGTTGTTTGTAGATGAAGGTCTTATGTTTTTGTCAAATCCCGCAATTTCGGCAGCTCACGTGATGCAATGCATTAATTCGCTCGTCACCTTTTTGGGCTTTAAGATTAATTTTACAAAGTTGGAGGCCATGCCTATGGGAGGCCTTAGGGAAATACCAGATTTTGAGGGTAAATCCTGTTTTTCTTTTAAATGGACGGGGGTGGGTGGGGGGAGGGAGGCTTCTCTATTTCAGTATATTCATTACATCCGTTTTTGATCATTTATTTAACGTGAACTATGTCCATTTGTTTGAAAAATTAAACAAGACCTTCAAAGAAGGGAGGCACCTCCAATATCCTGGATAGGTCGGATAGCTGTTCTTAAAATGAATGTCCTTCCTCATTTACTATAACCCGTTTGAAAGCTTCTTTTGATGTTTCCCAGACAGACATTTAGGAAATTTTATGGCTGGTTAACTCTTTCATTTGGCACCATAAGCGACTCTCTATCAAGCTAACCAAATTTTAACTGCCCCACATTGTGGGGAGTAGATCTCCCAGATTAAAAGCTATGAATTCAGGTCTTTTTTATCCTATGTTAGTGCCTGGGCCGCTGAGGACTCGGCGTCAATAGGATTAGATATTGAACCCTCTCAGACAAAGTGAACCCTTATTGGTCTGCTGGTCTTAGACAAAATGAGAACATTTATGGAGTATTGTCATAACCCAATAATTATCAATACTGTTAAAGCATGAATGACAATGCTTCAGATTGAGGGCAATACCATAGATTCTTACTCCTATAATTGGTATACCGGGTTGTCATCCTGGGATAATGGATTCCAGGTTTAAACTGTGGGCAGCAAGGGGTGTGTCTTACTTGAGTGATTTAGAATTAGTAGAATCCTTACAGTGTCATTAAAAGCCCTTGGGCCCAGCAAGTCCACTTTGACCCTTTGAAGAGTAGCCCACCCAGACCCATTACCGTACCATCCTATATTTCCCCTGACTAATGACCCAACCTTCTCATCACTGAACACTATGGGTGATTTATCAATAATCAATTCATCTAATCAACACATCTTTGGACTGTGGGAGGAAACCCACACAGACAGGCCTCAAATATGTTAACTCCACACAGCCAGGCACCCAATGCCGGAACCAAATTCGGAACCCTGGTGCTGTGAGGCAGCAATGCTCACTACTGAGGCACCTCGTGCTATTTGAGGGAGAAACAATGATGTCATTTGATCAAATAACTTGTATGTATGGACTGGCTAGTAGAGACCTCTTCTCTTTCTTTTCCAGATCAGAGATTTGATTTAAAAAAACATTTCTACCAGACTCTTACAGATCCGATAGAGAGAAGAGGCTGCTTATTGCTTAGAATACACTCTCCCACAGTACCCTTTATCATTAGTTGGAGAGTGTCCTCTTAGACAAGACTGTGCAGCTTTGTGATGTCTGCGAGAGAGAGTTGGGGGTTCAGAACACTTCGGAGCCATGGGAGGATATTTGTGAAAATGCTCGAAGAATTTCATCTGTAATAGGACCCTTTCCATGCAGTTGGAAATTCTTCATATGGCCTATCTGACACTAGATTATCTCCCAACATTCAAAATGGGATTATCTTCAGCATGTCCGAAATGCAGAATGACTACAGGCACTCTTACTCATTGCATGTGGTCCTGCTACAGGCTTCATATATATTGGAGCACTGTATCAGGTGTGATAGAGTGGGTCGAGGGGACTGAATTGGAGATGGACCTGGTTTCTCTTTTCCTGGGCCTGCCCAGGGTACTTTACACAGATGCACAAGTGAAAAAATATCCTTAGTTTCTGTGCTAGGAAAAGCATTCTGTTGTGTCTGAATCACCACCCCCCCCCAAAAAAAAACCCAACACCCTCCCCCACCCCCCGCCCGGGTCTGTTGGGTTGTCGTAAGCTCTTCATGGAGAATATCCATTTGGCCATTCTCACCAGCATGTTGCACCAAAAACAGAGATTTATATAAGACCATGGCAGACCTTTTTGAATTACCGTGATACACGCTTATCTGTCACTCTCGGAATGGCTTTTATACAGCCATGACGATATTATCTAATGAATCTTATATCCAAAGAGGAAGAATAATGAACATAAAAAGGGATATCAGCTAATGCTCTTGAAGAACGAGAGCTATCATTTTGTTACAATGAGCAGTATTATTTATTAATTATTTACTCTTAATTTTTGTTTTTCTTCTGTCCGTTTCGTGTTTTTAACTTGTTTTGTATTTACATGCACATGGGTGCAATTTTGATCAGTTAATTGAGTTGTGTTGTTATTGGTTTATTATAATATTAAAATTCTCTTTTTCAATAAAGATATTTTTAAAAGTATTAAAATGCTAGCATTGATAGAATAGAGTCCCAAAGAAGTCTCATTAGACAGTCCACTCATGGTGGTTTATCCTGAGGGTCACCACATCTCGGGTGATGGGGTGAGGTTGAGACAGCGTCCCCTTCTTGGTAACTTCTGTCAGTGTGAGGAACTGAACCTGCGCTGTTGAACTCCCTCTACATCACAAACATGCCGTCCAGGCAACTGAGTGGGAGACTGTGTAACTGTTACACACAGAAACAGTCACAGACAAAGGGCAAGAGAAACACTCATAACAAAGAAAGTGGTACAGTTCAGATAACGGATATAACATTTATGGAGTATTGTCATAACCCAATAATTATCAATACTGTTAAAGCATGAATGACAATGCGTCACATTGAGGGCAATACAGTCAAAACCATGTTTCTTACCCGTATAATTGGCATACTGGGTTGTCATCCTGGGATAATGGATTCCAGGTTTAAACTGTGGGCAGCAAGGGGTGTGTCTTACTTGAGTGATTTAGAATTAGTAGAATCCTTACAGTGTGGAAAAAAGCCCTTGGGCCCAGCAAGGGTAAAAACATTCTCTGCTCGAAATTGTATTTTATAACAAGACGTATTTAGAAGTTGTTTTTGGTTTAATATCATTATGGTGAGTCAACTGAAATAACCAGAATTACACAGTATGATTGGATATCTATAACCATAAAATGAAAGTATATTTTTGTTTGGTCTGTGTAAAGCATGCTGACTGTTGCATGAAAGTATACAGTTGATGGAATATACTGTTAGGAGAGTGCGTTCCATCGGAAATGCCCTCAAACAGGCGCTTGAAGAAAATTGGGGTAAAAGTGCCTGAGTGCCGTCTGGACAGTGACAGGAACGCAGAGGGTTGAATGACTGAAAGCTCCAGTATCTGAGAAAAGCACCAGATCAGCTGGGAACTTATTAAATGCTAGAGCACATTTGAAGGGCTGAATGGCCTCAACATGGTTTGAAATATGTGTGATTTGGAAAAGTGCATCTCTACTCCTTCCTCTTATGTGGTTACACACTGGGGCACTGCCATTTTCCTGAAAGTGGGCATTATTTGGAACACTATCTGGAACATTCCATATTCGGTGCTCTCCAGAATATTCTCTAACTGTGTTGGGGGGTATTGCAAAGGCGAGAGAGAGAGAGAGCGAAGCTGTTGCATGCGGCAGTGAGAGTGGTGGAGCATGAGCCTTGGTCGTGCTATAACAGATATACAGTGAGTGTGAGGGAGCAGAGAGAATACAGTGACCAATTACCCTGACAGACCGGGGAAGGTTATTGATGCTTGTCCTGTTTTGCTGGACATTTCTTCAGGCCGCAGATGCTACACTGAATTTGGTGGTGAGCACAGACCATGCTCGGTGGGTCTGGTGGTATGGCCCCCTCTGGGAAGGCAATGGCCCCTCTCTGCACTAGCCCATCCACTATGCACACCATGCACCGTCAACAAACTATCTGCCATGCTCGGGGTAAACTGTACAGGGCAGCTCCAAACTGAGAAAGCTCAGCCGTATGCCCCTTGGCCTTTTAAAGATGGCACCAGTGACAAGGAACACGGAATATCTCGGGAAACCCTGGCGACTATGAGTACCTCCAATCATGATGGATGGGAGAATCGAGCTGGCATTCAATGAGAGCTGGGTGGGGTGGGTGGTATTTAATGAGGTGAGTTCGATAAGATAGCACCAGGAAACTAGCTCAGCTTCGCACAGACAATCCCTCTGTCACACTCAATGAAAATGACACTGAGACAAATTCCTGTTTTATACAGTTCAATGAGCCGAAGACTCTGCTGTCCTCACTCCCAATTACAAAGTTGCAGAACAAATGCTCATTCAAAACTCCCCATCGCCTGAACTCACAGCATTATTCCATTCACTCATAATTCTTCATAAGACTGACCCGTGTTGCATGATACTATCGAAATGTCTTCATATCAGCATTCTAAAACCTGTGAACATATCTTTCCATGACACTTTTTCTCAGTCTGTCCCTCTCTGTCTCTATCCTGAAACACACGTAATTACAGTCATACATTTCTACTGCATTGAAACAGGCCCTTCGGCCCAGCTGGTAGATGCCGACCAAAATGTGCATCCACACTCACCCCATTTCCCTGCCCTTGCTCCTTTCCTATCCATGTATTTATCCAAATACCTTTTTAATGTTGTTATTGTACCCATCTCAAACACTTCCACTGGCAGCTCATACCAAAGGCTAAACACAGTCTATGTAAAAACGTTGACCCTCAGGTTCCTTTTTATTTTTGTCCTATCCAAACATTAACAGATGTCCTCTAGTCCTTGGTTTCCAACCTTGCAAAAAAAAATTGAAATATTCACCCTATGCATGGTTCTCATGATTTGATAAGAGGTACACTTCTATATAATCCCCCTCAGTTTTCTACGCTGTAAAGAAATATGTTCTAACCTGTCCAACTTCTCCCTATAACGCAGACCCTTTAGCCCAGGAAGCATCTTTGTAAATTTCTTGTACATTCTTTCTCGTTAATAATATCCTTTCTAGGTCAAGGAGAACAAACCTGAACACAATACTCCAACTGCAGCCTCACCAACATCCTGTACAACTGCAATATAACGTCCCAACTTCTATATTAAATGCCCTGATGTAGGCCAGTGTGCCAACAGCCTTCTTCACTGTCCTGTATATCTGCGACTCAAATTCAGACAACCATGCACCTGATTTCCAACATCCTTTTGTTCCACTACACTCCTTAAGGCCCTCTCATTCACCATTAAACTCCCACCTGAATTTGACTTTCCAAGATGAAACATGTTGCATTTATCTATATTAAACTCCATTTGCTATTTCTCAGCCCACTTCCCCAGCTGATCAAGGTAGTGCTGCAATTTCTGATAACGTTCCTCACTGTAAACAATACCTCCTATTTTAGTGCCATCTGCAAACTTACTAACCTGCATTGTGCACTCTCGTCTAAATCATTGATCTAGATAACACACAGCAATGGAGACAGTACCGACCCCTGAGGCACTCCACTTGTCACAGGCCTCCAATCCGACAAGCATACCTCCACCATAGCCATTTGCTTTATAATGTCAAACCAACTGCGTCACCAAATTGCCAGCTTACCTGAGAGTCTGTGCAATCTAACCTTCTGGAGCGGCCTTTCATGTGGAATCTTACGAAAGGCCTTACTGAAATCCATATAGATTATGTTGACCGCCCTGCCCTCGACAATTTTCCTGGTCACTTCCTCAAAAAACCCTAATAAAATTTGTAAGGCATGATCTTCCACGCACAAACCTATGCTGACTGCTCCAAGTCAAATTCTGTCTTTCCAAATGCATGCATATCTTGTACCTCAGAACCTTCTCAAGTAGTTTACTGCAAACAGATGTGAAGCTTACTGGTCTGTATTTCCCAGGCAATTATTTGCAGCCCTTCTTGAAGAAGGGCACTATATTTGTTACCGCCCAGTCTTCCCGGACCTTGGCCCCTGTCTTCTCTCACCTCTTGCAGTGCTCTTGGATATATCTGTTCAGGACCGAGAGATTTATCTGACTTTGTGCATTCTAATATGTCCAGCAGCACCTCTACTGTGATTTCGACAGTACCAAGATATGACAATTAACCTCCCAAAGGTCACAGGACTTCATGTCTTTCTTCATGGTAAACACAGAGGGGAAATTGAGGACCTCAACCATCTCTTGTAGTTTTACACATGCGTGCCTATTTTGGTTTTTAAGGCGTCCTATTCTGTCTCTAGTTGTTCTTTTTCTTTACTATAGTGAATTTGGGTTCACTCTAATCGTCTCAGCCAAGGCTATCTCATACTCCCTTTTCGCCTTCCTGATTTCCTTCTTCAGTAAACTCCTGTATCCCCTGTGTACCTCCAGGGATGCCCTTGATCTCAGCTGCCTGTACCTGAACCACGCCTCCTTTTTGCTGGCTAGAGCCTGAATATCTCTTGTCATCCAGGGTTTTCTCTTCAAGCCTCACTTTCTCTTCACCCTCACAGGAATATATAAACCTTGAACTCGAGCTATCTCACTTTTACAGCCCTCCCTCGTGCCCGACATCCTTTTACCTGAAAACAAACTACTCCAATTAACACTGCAATCCTCTGTCTAATTCCAACAAAATATGCCTTGCCCCAATTTAGAACTTGAATCTGTGGACCAATTTTGTCCCTCCCATAACTATTTTAAAATTAATACAACGCCAGTCACTTTTCCCAAAATACTCCCCCACTTTACCACCGTCACCTATTTCCCAACAGTAGGTAGAGTGTGTCCCTTCCCTTGTCGGACCCTTTATATACTGTTTGGGAAACTTTCTTGAACAAACTTAAGAAATTACGTTCCATCGAAGTTCTTAACTATCTGGATGTCCCAGTCTATGTTAGGAAAATTTAAATCACCTATTATGACAATCCTAATACTCCTGCTACTCTCACCAGTTTCCCTGCATATTTGTTCCTCTAATTCCCATTGATGATTTGGAGGCAACTAACCCCCTCTTCCTTCCTTGTACCATTCACAGAACCTCATCGGATAATATCTCAGTTATTTCATCTTTAAATACTTGTGGGATACTCGCCTTAATCAGAACTATTGGTGTTTCAACTGTTTTCATTTACATCTCTCCCTTGCAATGATTTTCACATCAAAACTTGTCAAGGTACAGTGGCGATCTGGCGCTGTAACTGGATGGGAGCTGCACATCCTGTCACTTCCAGCAAGTTTCCCCACACTGGGCAGTGATCTAACACAGTGTTACCGAAAACTAGAACAACCTGTGTTTATATTTGAATAAACCAGTGGGGTCTGCACATCTCCCCACGCTGGACATTTATCCCAGGAATATAGATCAAGTATTGGTGTGGGCTGCACAGAGTTCCATTCTGGATATTGTTGGGTTGCATTCAGCAGTACCCTAGCCATATCTACACAGTGCTCCATCCCTAATGTATTATGGATGGGCTGTTTATGTGAGTTTGATTGCGAATGTGAGAGAACTAAACATCTGACTATACCTTTATTTTATGTTTTCATTCTTGTTATTGGACCCTTCAAATCCTGACTCATCCTTAGACCCGACCATCTGGATGAGTGATGGTAACTATTGTTAAAGCATCTGGGTCTGCAACATGACCAACAAATAGAGCAGAGGCTGCAGAGAGTACAGTCTCCGTAAAATGGAATGAGGAAATCACAGTCTGATCAGCCGTGGTCTTAGTGAATGGTGGGGCAGGATTAAATGGACCACTAATGCAACTTGTTCATGTATTTATGTTTGTTCCAAGCAAACTCCTCTTCTCGCCAAATGTCCCATACTGGTGGGAAGTGAGGCACCTCCTTCTGTTCCTGTGTAACAGGATCCTGGGGCCTCACTAGCCTACAGATTTCCCTGTGGCCCAGTTTCGAACAGTTGAGTGACGGCCTCCTGTTCCTTTTCCTGTTCCCCTGTCCCAGTCTCAAGCAGTTGAGTGACTCCCTCCTGTTCCCATGTCCCAGTCTCGAGCAGTTGAGTGACTCCCTCCTGTTCCTGTGTCCCAGCCTCGAGCAGTTGAATGACTGCCTCCTGTTCCTGTGTCCCAGTCTCAAGCAGTTGAATGACTGCTTCCTGATCCCAAGTCTGTGAAAATGGATGTCCTCCTCCTGTTCCTGTGTAACATGCTCCAATAGCTCTGTGCTCACCTCCTGCTCTTGTGGAATGGAACTGAGGGACTGAATAGCCTCTTCACATTCCTTACAGCTTCTGTTGACTAAAAGCAATTCTCCTGATTCTGTAAATCACCATCAAAATCTGAATGATGTATTTTTGTATTTTGCTCTCAGTAATTTTAGCAAACAATCTGACTGACAGAATTCAGAAGCTGAGTAGCCTCCTCCTGTTCCTGTGTTATACACTCAAAAGGCAATAGAGTCTCAGAGATGTACAGTACAGAAAACAATCCTTCAGTCCGGTCGTCTATGCCAAACCAAATATCCTAAATAAATCTCGTTCCCCTTGCCAGCATTTGGCCCATTTCCGTCTGAACATCTCTCATGCATGTATCCATCCAAATGCCTTTTAAATGGTGTAACTGTACCTGCCTCCACCACTTCTTTTGGCTGTTCAATCCATACACGCAGCAGTCTCTGTGTGAAAATGTTGCCCCTCATGTCCCTACTTAAATCTTTCCCCTCTCACCTTAAACCTTTGTCTTCTAATTTTGGACTCGCCTATCTGGGAAAAGACATTGACTGTTTACCTTATCTTTGCCCCTCATGATTTTATAAACCCCTTTAAGGATCCCCCCCAGCCTCAACACTTGAAAATAGCCCCAGCCTATCCAAACGCTCCCTGTAACTCTAACCCTCCAACACCTGCAACATTCTTTTAAATCTCTTCTGTACCCTTTCGAGTTTGACAACATCTTTCTGACGGCAGGGAAACTGGAATTAAAGGCAATATTACAAAAGTGGCCAAACCGATGTCCTGTACAGATGCAACGCGTCGTGAAAATGTTTAGACACAAAGCACGGACCAATAAAGGGAAGATCACCAAGTGCCTTCTTCACTACACTGTTTACCTGTGACAGCACTTTCAAGGAACGGAGAACCTGAACCACAAGGTGACACAGTAGCTCAGTGACTAGCATTGCTGCTTCAGAGCGCAGCGATCTGGGTTTAACTCCATCCTTGAATGACTGCCAGTGTGGAGTTTGCACATTCTCCCCGTCTCTGAACGAGTTTCCTCCGGATGTTATGTTTTCCTCCGACAATATAAAGATATACAGATAACGGTAGATCGGCCATGCTAAATTGAGTAAAGTACCCAGGGATGTGCAGGCGAGGTGGAGTAGCCATGGGAAATGCAGGTTCAGAGGGATAGAGTAGGGGTTTGTCTAGAGGGATACTGTTTAGAGGGTCGGTGTGGCCTCGATGGGCCGAAAGGCCTGTTTCCTCACTGTAGGGATTCGATAACTTCTATGGAATTCTCCTTGATTGGCAGCTTTCGACAGGACCCTACCTATATGTCTTGCCTTGATATGTCTTGCCAAAATGCTACACCTCACATTTAACTAAAATAAACTCTATCTGCCACTCCTTGGTTCACCTAAACAAAGTCCCATTATAGTCTGAGAGATCGTTCATCACTGTCAACGACACCAACAAATTTGTTATTATCTACAACCTTACTGACCATACTTCATATACTCAAATGTAAATGATTTGTATCAGTGACAAAAAGCAGTGGACCCACTATTGATCTTTGCGGCACGCCACTGGTCACAGGTCTCCAAGTTTAATGAACAAATGTCACTGTCACGCCCTGTCTCCAATATTCAAGAAAAGTTTGGACCTAAATGGCGAGTTCTCCCTGGATCCCAGCCAGTCTAACCTTGCTAACCAGTCTACCATGTAGACCATTTTGGTTTTCTTACTGAATTCCATAAAGACAACAACCACTGTCCTGTCTTCATCAATCATCTTCATCACTTCCTCAAAAGATTACACCGAGTCAGTGAGACGTGATCTCCAATGTACAAAGCCCTCTTCAGTCCTTGTCTTTCCAAATACATATCGATCTTTTTCCTCGAAATCCCCTCCAACAATTTAATCACCATTGACGTCATGCTCACCGATCTATAGTTACCTGTTTTTTTCTTTACTTTCTTAAATAATTGCACTATGTTAGCAGCCCTCCAGTCTTTTGACACCTCACCTGTGAAAATCAATGTTACAAATATATCAGCAAAATGCATAAGCAATCTATTTCCTAGCTTCCCGCAAACATCTGGGATACAACTGATCAGGTCCCAGGGATTAGTTCACCTTTATGTGTTTTAAAATGTCTAACACCTCCTTGTAATATAGACACTTTTCAAGGTATCATTGCATATTTCTTCATTCTCTCGCTCTTGTAACCTCCTCCACATTAAATACTGAGGAGAAATACTTGTTTAGTATCCCTCAAATTTGTTGTGGTTCCATAAATAGGTAGCCTTACTGATCTTTAAGGGGCCCTATTGTCTCCCTAGTTAATCTTTTGCCATTGAAGGATTGTAGAATTTGTTCAATGCCTCATTAACCCAATTTCTAAAGCAATCTCTTGTCCACATTTTCCTGGCCCGATTTCCCGATTGATGATACACTTGCTGCCCTTATACACCTCTCGCGATTCACTTGATCTCAGCTCTGTTTACCTGACATATGCCTCCTTCCTTACCTTGACCATAACATCAATATATCTAGCCATCCAGCACTCCCTGCACCCACCAGCCTTGCCCCTCTCACTAATAGGAACACGTTTCCTCTGGACTCTCTGAAACCAAGTTTTGATGAACTTGCATTTTCCAACCATCCCTTAACCTGTGAATAGGATATCCCAATCTGCCTTTCACAGGGCTCACCTAACACTTTCAAAATTGGCCTTGTTCAAAGTTAGAACTTTAATGTTGACATCAGGTATTTCCGATTCCATAATTAATTTAAAACTAATATTTATGCATAACAAACTTGAAAGTTAAATAAACACTTCCTGTGCCTCTATAACGTGCTCGAGAGACTGAATAGGCTCCTCCTGTCCCTCTGTATTACAGTGGAAATGCTGTCCCTCTGTAATAGACCCAAGAGGCTTAATGGCCTCCTCCAGTTCTTCTAAACACACTCGAGAGGCTGCACGGCCTCCTCCTGTCCCTGTGTAACAGATCCGAGACACAGCAACCTGTGGATTACGAGCAGCCGGTAAACTGTATCTAATGGAGACCCATTCCTTTTCAGTTACAGAATCACAAATAACACAATGTACTCCAGGTGCCCTCTCAGTGACACCTCATACAGCTTCAGCGACAAATCTCTTTGTTTTGAATGATTCTGTTGGCAAAATGTGCCAATATTCCAACTTTCCACTTCTTCAAGTAGCAACAGGTTAATATGGGCTGAATGGCCTTCTCCTATCCCTCTGTAAGGGGCCCATAGGGACAGAATTGCTTTGGCCTGTTACTGAGCAGCAGTCTCAATGTTCTGTCTCAAGGTTATGAAAGAATTTGAAAACAGGGCATTAAAACCAGGAGTAGCCTCACACTGGTCAATAAGTACCGTACTTTGTTTCAGGTATCTAGAAACTTGCCCACCTGACATTTTTTTTTCTGCAGCAGATCTGTCATTTTATAACTGCCTATTTTCATAAACAGAGTGGAACATATATCGACCGCTGCAGTGTTCTGTTAATACTCTCATATACAAGGGGAAAAAACATTAAAAATATTGAAAGATTTATGGTCCATCCCTCAGCAACCTTATCCATTCCATCCAAAACCAGTAAATGAAAAGTGATGTCTTGAATTGGTTAACTGGGCCTGTTTGTTCAGTGACTGTGATTAATGCCAATCTCCATGGAGTCTAATTATCTCAGTGGAAGCTTTCCATCTTTTAATGATAAATGGGCTCCGTTCAATGTGTCAACCCATAACATGAGCGGGAGCATCACTGACAGCACTGACAGGGATCAGCAGATCCAGAGAGAGGGGAGGAGAGATCAGAATCTGAGAACATTAGACTGGAATGTTCCAACAATGGATCAGAATCAGAGAACATTAGACTGAAATATTCCAACAATGGATCAGAATCAGAGAACATTAGACTGAAATATTCCAACAATGGATCAGAATCTGAGAACATTAGACAGGAATATTCCAACAATATACAGGAGCTTCTCCGATTATGTTTGTTTTCTTTCTGAATTTGATTGGTGGTCATTATCATTGCGGATCTATTTCGCTCTTTTCATTATTCAATACTTTTATTATCCATTCCTGGCTATCGTTGGTGTTCCTGGTGAGTGTCACTATCCAGATTTTGTTTTCTATCAACAAGTTATGAGTGCATTATTGTTATTTCATATTGTCTACACTTCCTGCCACTGTTATTGTTCCTGTTGAATCTCACAATCCAGATATTCACTCTACAGACTACTACTAACTGCATCAATGAAGGTGTTCAATTACTGTCTCGCTCTCTGCTCTGGCAGTGTTACTCACGGGTCTCTATGTTGAACTATTCAGTTTCAGGGGAGAACCACAATGCATTGTCTCATTGCCTTTACTGTTAAGAGCATGGAGGTCACTTTCTACTCTTCTGGTTACAAACTCCACTTCCTTCCACTGTCTCCATCCCATTCCTGGCCAATATCTGCAGGTCACAACTGTGGGAGATCCTTTTGACAATGAGCTGATTCTTGACACCATACCCTGAACATTTCGAACTTGAAATACTCACCACTCCAGAATATATCTCACTGGTTTATTCCATCTGCTGTTTGAAACTTGAGCTATGAAATACAATCTTAATGAAGCCAATAATCTGCTGCTGACGCTCCCGGCTTCAAACCTGCCGAAGCAAATCTGATTCGAACTCACACCAAACTCCCATCCATCTGTCATTCATGTGCACGCCGATGTATATTGCTGTTGTGTCTGGCAATGCCTTTATTTTAACATTCTCAAACACTTTATCTCATCTGTCCATGAAACTTCCCTCGTTCTCTCTATTGATAAACAAAAAGCCTGTTGTTCGTATTTAAAATTTTTTTCTCCATGTGCGTTCCTTCTCAAACAATGAGTTTCGCATTCAAACACGCCTATCGCGCACACTCTCTCAGTCTCTGATGAACACACAGAGAGAGCAAACCTTCCAATTATCGGCAGTTATCTGTTGCGAGGATCGTTAGCATATCTTAGTAAAGTTTGCAATACTCTCTATGCTGTGCAGATAGTGCAGTTTACTGAGCAACACACGAGCATGCTCTGCACAGCTCTCCATGCTGGGCTGTCATCTTGTCCCAGTTTATGTTGTTTGTGGTGTTCTGTGAAGCAGATTGAGAACTTGATGTAACAAACCATTTCAGCTGATCTGACAATGTCTTTATTCAATGTTCTCATTCTTGTAATTTTACTCTCGAAGATCTCACTTCGCCAGTTAGTCCCACTGCCCTGACGTTTTCCATATATTTGCACAACATCTTTTCAGTTAATTAACTGTCTGTTTCTGTCTTTAATGTGAATCTCTTGTCCCTTTCTTTCTTTCCCTGGCCTTGGGTTTTGGCCTCCCTATTGAATCGAGTGCTGGCATTGTGTAGCTCAGAAATAATTAAATGGGGTGTGTCAAGCTGTTTTTCACTTCCTGGTATGTCCCATGTGATGGTCCATTGACAGGCGTGTTTCAGAAGTTATGAGAAACAACCTTGTAACTTGGTCTGTACCTGTGGCTATCGCTCTCAGGTGACCATGCGATCAGTAACAAAAGGAAGCCCACTGAGTAAAGGACCACGCATATAAATTGCCTGACAATGCTGCCACTTTTTAAATAAAAGGTTATTTTCTCCTTTTTTTAGTAAGAGGGCTTAAAGGCAAAACTTCCTACTGAAAACGGCTCAAGTAAATAACTTTTGGGGCTTTTAGGGTTTTCAAATAAATAGCAGTAACAATGGCCAGCTGGCACAGACCAGGATTTCTAGTTTTTTTATATATTGTAGCTATAACAATCACCAGGTGCTTGGGGTCCCAGAAGGGTTGTAAGTTTCAGTAAATTATCCACAGCTGCTATTCTCTCTGGAACCTCACTTGATGGTGTTTCCTCCTGGATTGGAGAACTGTATGCAAGAATGCATGTCTGAAAGTTCCTTTTTGCCAAGGGATGTGTTTATGGGATGTTGATATATTGGAACAGTTCATTAGTAGAAGGTACTGTATCCATTACTCGGTTAAGATTGCCAATAGAAAAATTATTCTAAATTCATCTTCATTTCTAATTGGATTTTCATTAGAGTGTTTACATATATTGTATTTTGCTTAATGGTGAGTGGTTTGAATAGTTTGACATCTGGAACACCCAACTCACATCTACCTTTAAAATAAGGAAAGGTTGGCATCCAACCTACCTTCTTTAAACAGTTTGAAACAGTCTGGTTCGACGATAGCAAACTGTGGACTCTTGTCCGGTTCTAAATCGATAATACCAAATTGGGTTTAGAATTTGCAAACAGGCCATTCTCCCCAACAAATCCATACCGATCCTCCGAGGAGTAACCTACCCAGACCCATTCCTCTATCCTATTATTACACATTTACCCCGACGAAGGCAACTAACCCACACATCCCTGAAAAATATGAACAATTTATCATGGCCAATGCACCTGACATGCGCATCTTTGGATTATGGGAGGAAACCAAATCATCCAGAATAAGCTCATGCAGACATTGGAGAGTATGCACCAGGAGGCTATTGGATTCAAAGGTCGCGTATGGTAGTTGATAGTCTCTTTTTTCTGGATGTTGATTTCGGTTGGTTTAAACAGTATTTTGTATCTAAAGATTCAGTCATTAAGAGTTCTCTGGGTGTTGAAAAGTGAAGTTGGCGGTTTTACAAAAGGGAATGACGGTAAAGCTTTAGGAATTGACCAACAACCTGGAGTTGGGGTTGCGATTGTCTGTGAGAAAATGAGAGATAATTACAGCTATAGATCGGCAATTACGTTTCGTGGAACCGCCATCAAACTCTTTGGAAATGATGGTCTTTGAACCTGAGAAGGAATTGAAAGAGGTTGAATTATGATGAAAAGTAGAAATAAAAGAAAAGGAAACGAAGAAGAAAGAAAGAAAAGGACAGAAGAAAAGCAGAGAGTTTCAACTTAAAGAGTTAGCAATTAGAGGGGAAAGTTGATACAGAAGGCGGAGATGAAGGTAGAATGTCGGTGGGATGAGGAGGATAGTGCGGTTGAGCAACCCTATTGTAACCAATGGCCTAAAGAGGTTCTGTTTAAATGCATCCAGGCATTCTCTAAATTTGATGAGAAGGATGGGGAAGCCTTTTGAATTTCATTTGAGAAAGTGGCTAAACAAATGCAGACACCAGTGACCATGTGGATTGATTTGATCCAAAGCTGATAGGTATTTGCATCCCTAATGGAGGAGGTATCTGGCCAGTATGGAGTGGTAAAGAAAGCCATCTGAAGTGCATATGAGCTTGGGCCAGACATTGACAGACAGCGTTACAGGAATCTAAAAGAGGGTCCCTGGTTAAACGCACATTGAGTTTGAAAAGATCAAACAAAGTAATTTTGAAAGGTGGTAAGGGTATTAAAAACAGAACAAACCTATGACACTCTTAGAAAGATTCTTATTTTGGAGAAGTTCAACAATTCACTTCCTGCAGCCGTGAAAACTCGTGTGGAAGAGCAGAGTTAAAACAGCAAGATTAGAAGCTGAAATGGCTGATGATGATTGAGTTCAGAAATCAAAGTTTGGTTTCCGTGAGAGATGGAGAAGAATGTGCGAGGACTTGTAAAGGTTTACTGGCATAGGCCAGGAGAAGCAGGTAAAGAGGTTAGAGCATTAAGAGATACAGAAGCATGTAATTCTTTTATGCTGAGACATTAGGAGCTGTGTCATTCAAAAGGACGATTGGAAAGATTAGAAGCACTCCATTATGTAACGTGTGATTGGCGTGTCCAGTGGAAACATCAACAGATTTATTCCACAATGGGGAAGGAGGCCTTGAGCTTGGAGTTGGCGTTGCAACATTTCAGATTTACATTGCCAATAACATACCTGAGACAAATCTTTATCACTGATCATAACCCCTTAAAATTTTTGGTGAAGTTTAGGGAGAAAAATACCAGTCTGTTTCGATTGAGCTTATTATTGCTGCCATTCAGTTTGAAACTATACAGGCGACAGGGCGATAAAACCTAAGTGTGGAGACTTGGATGAAGAAAGACAAAGGCATTCTGTGGCAGGAGTAAAATGACTGAAATCGAAATAGATGTGAATATTTGTATGCTCAGAGTCAATGTAATATAAATGCATTTCAGTCTACTAATAGAGGAATATTAGGAGGTCGAAAATGAATCCACCTTTGTGTATTGATGGATTATTTTATTAAAGATGGAGTTGTGAGGATACTATCACTGTAAAAAGGTTATTTCTCTTGGGTTTTATTTTGAAGAGAGGTGTTAAAGGCAGAGGTGCAGAACTGCTGTCTGAAAACAGTTTAAATAAATAACTGAGATTTTAGGTTTCATTAAAACTTTGGTAACAATGGAAGGACAGTGGCCAGCTCTCCCAGACTAGATTTCCTCATTTTACTTTTAGCTGCAGCATCCAGAAGCTGCTGGGGATCCCAGAAGGGTTGGAAGTTTCAATACATGATCCCCAGCTGCTTTTCTCTCTGAGAGCTCTGTTGATGTTGTTTCCCCCTGGATTGGAAAACTGCTGTTAGGATCTGTATTTGAATATATCTTTGTGCCAAGCGGTGTAAACCAAGAAGGTAAAGTATCTATTGTTTGTGTAAGTGTTCCAACATATAAGCTATCCCAAAACATTATTTCCTTTGATTGTATTTTAACTAAAGCATTTGAATTGATTATATTTTGCTCAATGTCGAGTGGTTTGACTAGTCACAACATAACTGGAACACGCACTTCACATCTATATTTAAAGTAAGGGAAGGTTTGGGTCTAAACGACCTTCTGGAAATATTTTGAGGGAATCTGGTCTTGTCCAAAACACTTGTAGCGAGGGGCTTCTGACTGGCTTCTGCAAATGAAAATTTAGTGGAAGGGCAGGGGGTGCTTTGCTGGAGGTTGTGCTGTAAGTTGCCTCAGACATTCAGTGAGATCTGAGGATTTGGTGACCCAACTCTGGATGGAGTATGGGGACTGTGGATACAGCATCTGAGCCTGCAAAATGAACAACAAATGGAGCAGAGGCTGCAGAGAGGGGAAGCTCTGAAACCACAGAGTGAGTGTGTGTGGGAAGAGGGTCTGCTGTATCCACCCCGGATTTTCCAGGAACAATTTCCCAAACTCCACTTAACCTAGGATCAAAGTGTGAGGGGACCATGACTGAACAAGGAGCTGGTCACAGAGCGGTGTCACCTCCTTCAACACGACCTGCAGCTTCACACTAGGGGGAGGACAGTGCTGCCAGGGGCTGTTAGGGTCACAGTTTCATTCAGTTTCTATGATCCAGAACTTTCCACGCAGGACTAGGTGACATATCCATCATTTCCCAGTATCTCAACAACAATGTCATCATTCGGTGATGGAGGATATATATGGTGGATGAGGTAAATAGATTGTTTCTCTCTCAGCAGGGAGCTGCCGGTTGTATCCAGTTTGGTAGGATTCCCGATGGTGTCCATGGCATCTGCAGAGTATCCATGTCAATGCGGAGAGGTAGAGGAACTGAAGGAGCTCTCTCTCTCTCCCTATTAATGTTACAGTATGCCCATGCACACTACATCATGTTGATGAATACCCACTGTCCTAGCAGAAGTCATGGTCTGTTCATTCAGAAGCAGTCAGCCATTCCCATCGTCATCGGGTCTCCACGTAGAAAGAAATGAATATATCTTGGATAAAGGCCGTCCCCTTGATGCACGTTTCAAAACACCATCCCCACCACCAATCAACCAGATCAAAGTATCCTATGTGTATGGAGAGCAAGCGGGTCACTTTGACTGTCTGGGAGTAGACGATCAGGGATGGAGCAAAACCTCCCATGTCTGAACGGGGCTGAGTGAACCCCCCAGTACACAGTATCATTAAGTCCTGTAATCCCTCTCCATTTCAGTAACATATTGCTTTCCGTTATTCCTGGAAATGAAATGACAGGTTAAATCATGTTAAATTCCACCTGCTAAACTATTATCTATTGCCTTTACATTTCTGAATCTATTTGCAGACTCTCCACCCTCTCTTGATAATTTAATCTCTTGCTTACCACAGCAACATCACCAAACTCAGCATCTGTATATCTGTTCCATCCTCCTGATCATTAATATAGACTGTAAATAGTTGAGAACCCAGCGCTGGTCACTGTGTGACCCTACTGGTTACGTTCTGTCTAACTGATTGAGACTGATTTATCCTGAGTGCCTGCTTCGTGTATGATACCCAGTCCTCCCCCATTCCAGTGAAACACTGTCGAAGGGTTGAAGAAGAACAAGGAGCATCTGTGAGGAATCCAACCCCTCGATGACGCTGATGTCAATACGATCTCTGTTCCACTTTCCTGCCATCCCTTCATCCTAAAACTCTAGTCTCTTGTTGTAGATTGCGCCACATGAAAAAACATCCACTCCATATCTACACATTCAATTACTTTTGGAATGTTACAGACCTCAATGAGATCTCCTTTCATTCTTATAAACTCGAGAGTATATGCCTAAACTGCTCAATTACTCTTCATAAGACAAACACTTCAAATATGGAATCAATCTAATGAAGCTCTTCTGAATTGCCTCCAATGGAAATACCTCATTCTGCAGGACACCCAAACTGTACTCCAGTTGCAACCTCACTAATGCCTTGCATAGCTACACGAACACTCCCTACATTTCTACTCTATCCTTTTACAAATAAACGCTGAAATTATGCTTGCATTTCTCATTACTTGAAGTACCCACAGGTAAGTTTTCTGTGATATGCAAGCAGACACCCAGATCCCTCTGCATCTAAATACTTTGAACTTGCTCTCCGCTGAGATAATAATTTGTCTTTCTATTATACTGGCCAACTTGAATAGCCCCATATTTATTCCCTTTAATTTTCCTTGCTAAATGTTGGCCTATTCACGCAACCTATCCATATAGTTTTAAAATCTCTTGCATCATCTTTCCGAAGTAATTTCCCACCGATGTGAGAGTCATCTGAAAATGTGGCATTGTATTTTCTCTCCCGTCAATCGAGTACAGTAATACCATCAATGCAACTGGTTGAAGCATGCGTACTGAAATCAATGGCACCCCACAAATTGCATTTGCCAAAATAAAATGACACATTTCATCCATCTGACTCCATTTTGTTGGTTAACCAATCCTCCATCCAAGCTAATAAATTACTCCTAAACCCATGTTGTCTGATCTTACCACTTACTCTTTGGAGAAGCGACATATCCAATGCCTTCAGGAAGACCAGATATGTTCCATCTCCCACGATCCAACTTTTTTGTGACATCTTCAAATAAGTCAAGCAAACACTTCAAACTTGATTGTCCTTTGTAAAACCATGTTGACTATGCTGGATTGTGGTTTAACTTTGCAAATGTCCTGAACAATGGACTCTAACAATTAGCCTTAAATTATAATGGTTTATTGTTACACTTTAGTCCCGAATGTATACCATTATTATAAGTTCCTCCCTTTCGACACCCTTTACGTTTTCTTTGAATTCCTATTTAATGGGCAAACGTTTTTAAGAGATCTGCTCCAGTTGCTGTATAAGAGTCATGTGTGGCTGAATGGACTCACCATCCTGCTGTTGTACAAACTCGATGGGCTGACGTCTTTCTGGTGTTCCCATGTTGTCGTCTCCAAGGCCAGAATGACCTCCTCCTATTGATGCTTTAGAGGATTGGGAGATTATGGAATCTTACTGTTGCTCTCGAACATTTTGATGGGCTGATCGGTCTTCTCATACTTCTCCATGGAAATATTGAACGGTCTCCTCATGTATCCGGGAGATGGTTCCGAGGGATTGATTGGTCTTATCTTGTTCCCATACAACAGACACGTGTCGAAATTACTTGAACTTTCTCATTAAAGAAGTCTCAGATAGTTTTTATCCTTATCCAATTCCCTTGCAATAGGCTCGGTGGGTCTGAATGGCCTCCTGTTATCCCTGTGTAACAATCTCCAGTCACTGTGTGACCTCTTCCAGTTCCTATGTGACAGACTTGAGGAGGCTGAATGGACTGATCCTGTTGCTGTTTAACAGGATACTGGTGCAGCATGTCCTACTGTTATAGGCTCAAGTGGCTGATTGGCCTCCTTCTGTAAATGTATATCAGGCTCCAGGGGCTGAATAGCCTCATCCTGTTTTGGTGTAACAGGGTCGAAGGCTTGAATATCCTCCTGTTGTTCCTGTGTAACACACTGGAGAACGGAATGGTTCCTCCACTATCTGTGTAATTCGCTTCACTCGTTGAATACATCTGTCATCGATGTTGAAGTAAGTTCATCTTTATTTTTTGTAAACTCCAATGGCTACTGGGTCAACGTGATCATCCTTTGGTTATAAGCTAGCACCTTCATTGCAGGAATCAGTTGAGGGTACCATCTCTGAGCTGCTTCCAATATAACAACATCATTTCTTCACTGAAGAGATTAAATCTGTACACACTACTCCAGATCTCACTAAGACCCTGTACAGCAGCAGCAACATTTTACCAGCCTGTTGTAAGGATCCCACCCAGGTTAGAGTTGTCTCAGCTCTCTGGGGGAATATAGAGCATTGTTGGAAAATCATTGTCCTTCTCTCCTCCATCAGCATAACGGGAGATCTGGAGAAATTAAAGTTTGAGAAGTTCATAAATGATGTGGCGAAATGATCTCTACCATTAATCTCTCCAGAGCCCACATCGCTCAGAATCCACAGAATCAAGTAAGATGGAGCAAACATTGATGGGAGTTATATATCAAAGTGAAAGCTGCAATACAAATGCTGGACATGTTATAAAACAGGAAATGAGATATACACATTTGTGGGTACTGCGGTAATAATATACTGCTTACATTATATCTAAACTGTGTTAACCCAATTGAATGCTAATGCTGGGAAAATGGATCTCATGACCACGTGTGAGATGGTTTACATGAACATTATGTTGAGCACTGAGCTGGAGATCAGGTTATTGAGGAATTGGTGTTGAGTGATCAGAAGAGCTAATTGAAAATTTTGCTGGAAAGGACATTTTGGGAACAGTGACCACAATGTATTGGTTTTCTTTTATGCTGTTTGAGTACACGACAGTTTTTGTTGTATTTGAAGTAACCATTTGAAATCTGAGTCATGCAGACCATGAAGGTGTGAGGAGAAAGTGGAGATGACAGATGCTGAAGATCAGAGTCGAAGAGTGTGGTGCTGGAAAAGCACAGTCAGGCAGCATACTAAGAGTAGATAAATCGATGTTTCAGGCATAATCCTTTCATCAGGAATGAAGCTTATGGGCCTAGGGGGCTGAGAGATAAATGACAAGAGGGTGCGGCAGGGGGGAGGTAGCTGGGATTACGATAGGTAGATGAAGGTGGGGTTGAAACTGAAAGGTGATGAAGGGAGACAGAACGCCTCATCTACTGCATCCATTAAAGACAATGTGGTCTTCTCTACATTGGTGAGGCAGGAGGTCAACTTGTAGATCATTTCAGGGAACATCTCTGGGACAACCACATTGAACGACACCATCGCCTAGTGGCTGAGCACTTTAACTCCCCTCCCACTCTGCCAAGGACATGAGAGTCCTGGGCCTGCTCCATCGCCAAACCCGAGCCACCAGAAGCCTGGAGGAAGAAAACCTCATCTTCTGCCTTTGGACCCTCCAACCACAGGGGATCATAGTGGATTTCCCCATTTCCCCATTTCCACTAATCCCACCTTATCCTCCTCCAACCTTCTAAGTCAGCACCGCCCTTTTGAATGTTCCTATATGTCCATAGTCCTTCCTATCAATCTGGTCCACCCTCCTCTTCGACTATCACTTTTAACCCCACCTTCATCTACCTATTAGATGAAAGGAGGCAGCTTAGAAAAATGCCAAGTGTTGCAGTAAGCCAGTGGATTCAGAGAGATGTAGGACCCAGCAAAGGATGACCAAGAAACTGAGAAGAAAATCAAAAAGAGAAAAAGCGTGCAAACGAAAGAAAAACATAAAGACTGCTAAAAAGCGTCTATCAATGTATCAAAAAAATAAAAACAAGGCCAAATGTGGAACAGTTGGTGTGCAGACAGGGTAATTTATTGCAGAGAACAGAGAAATCGCAGGGAAAAGAAACAGTTTCTTTGTGTCTATCTTCATTGAAGAATGTCCAGAAATTCTCCCAGAAATACTAAGTGACCATGGGACTTGTGTAAGTAACGTCTAAGATCATTCTTATCAGTGTTGAGGTCATCTTTGAAAATAAAAGTGGATTGAGTATTGATAAATCTGACAGACTAGATGTACTTCATACAAAAATTTCAGAGGAAGCAGCAACAGACATGTTGATTGCATCGCGGATTTTCACTTTATTTTCCGACACATTCCCGAAAGGCATTTATCCAATCTGGATAAGGTAAAGGTTATAAATATTATCCAACAGTTTAAGAAAGGATGAATTTGGAGAATGGTAAACTACAGAACAGTTCACCTGTCATCCGCAGTCAGGTATCTCTTGGACTCGATTACAAAGAACATGCTACTAGATATTTAGAAGGTAAAAACATAACTGGGGAGTGTGAGAATGCACCGATGAATGGAAAACCAGAAGTGGCAAACATTTTTTTGGAATGGTTTGAAGATGATTCTTGTGGACATAGGCAATGAACAACAAATGGATAATGTATAGTTGGATATTCATGAGCTTTTTAAAAGAACTCACACACTGAGCTCATAAGAAAAGTTAAACTGAGAGGTATTAGGAAGAACATATGCAAATGGGAAAGAAAAATTAGGTTTACATTCATGTGAATGTAATTGGAAGATAGAGGATGTCGTACACCAGTTGCATCGAGTGTTAATGAGACTACACTTCGAATATTGTGTATCGCTCGGATTCCCAATCTAAGAAAGAATATACTGACTACAGAGGAACTGCAAAAGCTATTCTCCACATTAACCCCGAAGTTGGCAAGGTTGTCTGACGGGGTAACTCAGCCTGTAATCTGAAGTTTCGAAACATGAGAGGTGATCGTAGTGAATCTTAGAAACATCGAAAGGACTGAATAACAGAGGGACATGAGGAAGTACAAGTAGGCGAGATCTGGGAGAATCCCACGATATTCTACACGGACAAGTCAAACAGAATAATCAGCAAAGAGTCAGTGTCCATTAGAAACCAAAGGGGCAATCTGTGTGTCAAGCGGGAGAATATTGATGGATTGTAACATGAGACCTTCACATCTATTTTACTTGGGAGAAGGAGGATGCAGGTACAGAATTCAAGAAGATGGACTGGACAACTCTTGAACAGATTGATGTAAAATACGAGTAGGGATTTGAGGCTTTGTTCTGTACAAATTTGGACCAATCTCCATGTCTGAAAGAGTTGTATCACAGGCGGCTGTTGGGGTCAAGGGAGGAATGACCCTGATTGATTATTTTAATTAGAATCTGATCATAGGGGAGGTGCCAGAGAACTGGAGGACTGCGAATACGATTCCACTTCACAGTAAGGGTGGGAGAGATAGACCAGGGAACTATAGACGAGTGAGTATTAGATCACTGTTAAGGAAACTACAGGATAAAATAGGGAACGAGAAAATCGAACTCCAATCAGAGTCACAAGGTTTGATCAGAGATAATCATCGTGACTTTATCAGAAGGAAGTCGCATCTAATGGATTTGATTGAATTAGTTTGAGGAGGTCGATTGTTTAGTTTTGTAAGAAGGTCTCTGACAAATTTCCAGCCGGGATACTGAGAAATAATGTAAAATCTCACAATATGAAGGATACCTTGACAGGTTACAAGGAGAAATGTCTTAATGGCAGCAGGCAGAGGGTGGTGGGAGAAGGCTGTTTGTGTGACTGGAGACCAGTGTCCCCTGGTGTACCACAGAGATCAGTGCTATGTCCCTTATTGTTTGTGTTATTCATAAAAAAAGATGTGAATGTGGAGAGGGCTAGGTGGAGAGTGGGGGAGATGTGATAAGTAACTGTATGTTTGACATTAAGATTGACCGGATGGTTCGCAGTGAGGAGGAAGGCCTTAAGTTACAGGAAGATGCAGATGATTGGTCAGATGGGCAAATCAATGGCAGATGGAATGTAACCCTGATAAATATGAGGTGATGCACTTTGCGAGAAGGAACCAGGCAGGGGAGGACTCAATGAAAGGTAGCACACTGGGAAGGTCAGAGGGTGCTTCTCCACACATCCCTGAATGTGACTGGACAGGTTAATGGACGAGGTAAGAATTGGACCTTGGGTGTTGTGTTTCATAATCAGGGTGTAGATTATAAGAGCAATACAGGGTTTTGGAGTACTGTATGTAGCTTTGGGAGCCACATTCCAGGAAAGATGTGATTGTACTGGAGAGGGTGCAGAGGTGATTCACCAGGATGTTCCCTGGGATGGAGCATATCAGCTATGGAGATAGGCTGGATAAGCTCGGGTTGTTTTCTTTGGAGCAGAGAAAGCTGAGGGGTCAGTGATTCAGAAGGATAAGATTATGAGGGACATGGACAGGGTGGAAAGACAGCAGCTGTTCCTTTTAGTCAGAGGGTCAAGAACAAATTAGCACACATTTAAAGTGAAAAGTTTGAGGTTCAGAGAGGATTTAAATATTTTTTTCACCTTGAGGATGTGGGGTTCTGGGATTACTTCCTGAGAAGGGGGATTATCACGGGTAACCTCACAATCATTAAAAAGTATTTGGACGAGCACGTGGAAGTGTCATAACATTCCAGGCTATGGGCCTGGTGTAGGAAAGTGGGACTAATATAGATTGTGCTGTATTTCTGTTGGCACAGAGTCTGTGCTCCTGTGAGTGTATGGTGTGTAAGGTCAATTATTGAGCAGTCTAATGCAGGAATTGATGGCTTTCTGAAGAGTATATTCACAAGGGTTAAAAGAGTGAACTGTAATAGCTGGTTAAATTATGTCAATGTGAGAAATATGAGAAAACAAGTGCAGTTTCCTTCCAGTTTGAAATCAGAGAATAGAGAATGGGAAACAGGGAAATGGCAGAACTATGAAGCCACTACTTCAGTTCTGTCTTCACAGAACTTTCAAACAATACAAGGAAAACCAAGTCTGGTGTGGGAAAATGATAGAGTACATTGAACATAGAACATAGTAAGTAACTGGTTGAGGAGAAATTATTGTGGCTGAAAGTGATGGTCATAGGCAACACTGACGTAGATTTATGAAATGGGAATTATGTTTCAGAAACAGAATGGGAGACAAATGAAAGAGAAACAATGGATGTAAAACATGTGGACTTTTAGAAAGATTTTGGTAAAGCTCCAAGCCCAATTTGCAAAATGAAATCTGAGTGGATTGGGTGCTAATATATGGCTATGTTTCTAGAATGGGACAGCTGGCAGGAAACGGTGAAAAGAAATAAATAGACTCGTCAAGCAACAGCCTGACATTGTCTGTAAGGTATGATTCTGTGAGTATGACCATATCGCAGACACCCCATTACCTACCCCGAATATCTCCTGTCTTATCAACAGGACGGACACAGCAGAAGTGGCGGCACAGTGGGATACAGTTAGAAGGGAATTGCTCTTGGAGTCCTCAACAGTGACTCCATATCCCATGAAGTCTCATGGCATTACTTTGCACATGGGAAAGGAAACCTCCTGCTGATTACCATGTACCAGCCTCTCTGAACTGATGAATCAGTACTCCTCCATGCTGACCAACACTTGGAGGAAGCACTGAGGGTAGCACGGACGCAAGATCTACTCTGGGTGGGGGATTTCAATGTTCACCAACAAGAGTATCTCAGCGACAGCATTACAGCGAGCTGGCCAGGCCCCAAAGGATATAACTGCTCGACTGGTTCTGCAGCAGGTGGGGAAAGAACCAACATGAGGAAAATACAAACTTGAACACAGCCTTACTAATCTGCCAGTTACAGAAGTATCTGTCCATGATATGATCGGTAAGAGAGACCACCACATAGTCATTGTGGAGACAAAATCACACCTTCACATTGAGAATAACCTCCACCATTTTGGGTGGTACTATCACGTTGCTAAACAGGGCAGACTTCGAACAGATCTAGCAGCTCAAATCTGGATGTCCATAAGGTGTCGTGAGTCATCAATAGCAGCCAAGTTGTACTCCCGCATAACCTCATGGCCTCCCGCATATCCCCCTCACAATTGCCATCAATCTAGAGAATCAATATTGGTTCAGTGGAGTGTGCAGGATGGCAGGAACTGCACCAGGCATACCTGATAATGGGGTGTCAGCCTGGTGAAGCCACCAATCAGGACTACTTGTGCACCAAACAGCATAAGCAGTAAGTAATAGACACAGCTAAGTGATCCCACAAGCAAAGGAACAGATCTAAGCTCTGCAGTTGTTCCACATCTAGCCGAGAAACGTTGGGGACAATGAAACAATTCACTGGAGGAAGAGATTCCACAAATAACCCTTTCCTCCATGATGGAAGAGCCCAGCCCTTCAGTTTATAAGATAAGGCTGATTCATTCGCAACAATCTTCAGTCAGAAATGCGGAGCGGATGATCCATCTCAGCCCCCTCCAGTGGTCCTCAGCAATTCAGTTACCAGTCATCAACCAATTTGGTTCAGTCCACACGATATCCAGAAACGATTGGAGATACTGGATACTCCATAGGGTCCATAATCCGACAACATTCTGGCAATAGTACTGACAACTTGTGCTCATAACTTGCCACTCCCCTAGCCAAACTATTTCAATACTGTTACAACAATGGCTTTTCCTGATTACGTGGAAAATTTCCCCAAGTAATCATTGCTCCTGTATGTAAAACGCAGAACAAATCCAATCCGGCCAATTGCCACCCCATCAGTCTCCTCTCGATCATCAGTAAAGTGGTGGAAGGTCTCAGTGTTTTTAAGTAGCACTTGCTCAGTAATACCCTGGTCAATGACGCCCAGTTTGGGCTCCACCAGGGCCACTCAGCTCCTGATCTCATTACCGTGATTCAAACATGGACAAAAGAGCTGAATTCCAGAGGTGGGGTGAGAGCGATAGCCCTTTAAATCAAGGCTGCATTCGACTATGTGTGGTATCAAGGGGCCTTAGCAACACAGGAATCAATGGGCATCAGGGGCAAACTCCCCGCTGGTTAGAATCATACCTGACACGTAGGAAGGTGGTCATGGTTGATAAAGGTCAGTCAAGTCAGCTCCAAGTCTGTAGGAGTCCCTCGAGCAGTGACCGAAAACTTCTTCAGGGCTACTTCATCAATGACCTTCCCTCCATTTTAAGGTCAGCAGTGGGGATGTTCGCCAATGATTGTACAATGTTCTGCAACATTTGTGGCTCCTCAGATACTGAAGCAGTCTATGTTCAAACACGACAAGATCTGGAGAGTATCCAGGTTGACAAGTGGCAAGTAATATTCAGGCCACACGAATGCCAGGCCATGACCATCACCAGTAAAGTACAATCTAACCTGCACCTTGGCATTCAATGGTGTTACTATCACTGAATCACCCAGTGTCAAATTCCTGGTGGGTAATCATTGCTCAGAAACTCACTGGTCTCGCCACATGAACACAGTAACTATAAGGGCAGGTCCGAAGCTAGGAATACTGCGGCGAGTAACTCACATCCTGACTTCCAAACGTCTGTCCATCATCTACAATGCATAAGTCAGAGGTGTGATAGAAGACTCCCAATTTGCCTGGATGAGTGGAGTTCCAACAACACTCGAGAAGCTTTATACCATCCAGGACAAAGCAGCCAGTTTGACTGTCCCTTCATCCACAATGCTCCACCATCAACGCTCAGCAGCAGCAGCAGCAGCAGTGTTTTACTATCTACACGCTGCAATAAAATGATCCACCAAAGATCCTCAGAGACCATCTTCACAACTCCCATGTCTATCTAGAAGGACAAGGGCTACAGATGTATGGGAATACCATCATCTTCAGGTTCCCTCCAAGCCAGTCACCATCCTGACTTGGAATTTTATCACCGCTCCTTCACAGTCACTGGGTCAGAATCCTGGGATTCCCTCCCTAATGGCATTTGAGGTCAACCAAGCAGGTGGACTGCAGCGTTCAACAAGGCAGCTCACCACCACCTTCTCGAGGGCAACTAGGGACGGGCAATAAATGCTGGCCCAGACAGTGACACCCAGATTCACGAAATAAATAAATAGAAATTAACAGAGGACGGTTGCTGAGGTGTCGCAGGGATCGGTGCTTGGGGCCCAGCTGTTCACAATGCCCTTTAAACATTTGGTTACTGGAATCAGATACAATATATCCCAGCCTGCTGACAGCACTAACGGATGTGGGATTGTGGATGGGTGAGGAGGTTATAAAAAAGCACCGAGAAGACAATTGGAGTGAATGGGTAAATACGTGACAGATGGAGAAAAATGTGGATAGAGGAGACGGTGTGCTCTTTGGTGGAAACGATAAATTGGCAGCCTACCATTTGAAAGGCATTGGTTGAAACATGTTGATCTACAAAGGGACGTATGCTCCTGTTTGTTGTTTCCTTCTGCATAAACCTCTGAGGCCCCTGCAGTGCAGTGAGTTCTGTAACCAGAAGTCAAAACTGGGCATGGCATTGGCACGCTGCCCAGTGTACACAGACCCACCAAGTGAGGAGCTGTAACACTGAAAAGGATCTGCATCTCCCTGTACACCAGTCGCTGAAAGTAATATTGCCGAAACAGAAAGCAGTGAGGAAGATAAATGGTGTGTGGATCTTCATTTCAGGGGATGTGAGTCCAGGAGAAAAGGTGTCTTACTGCAGCTGTACAGGGCCTTGGTGAGATATCATCTTGAACATTGTGCACTATTGTGGGGAGTTTTGGTCTCCTTACCTAATAAAGGACAAACCTGACATTGAGGGAGAGCAGTGAAGGATGACCAGACTGGTCTCTGGGATGACGGGCTTGTTATGGGAGCAGAGTATGGGAGACTGGGCAAGTATTCCATGGGGTTTAGGAAAATGAGTGGAGATCTCAGTGAGATATATAAAACTCTGACAGGGTGAGACAGATTGGAAGCAGGGATGATAATTCCCCTGGCTGGGACTTGTAAAACAAGGGGCCACAGTATTAGATACAGGCAGTCACTCTGCATTGAGATGATAATAAATGTCTGCTCTCAATGACTCGGGAACCTGGGGAATTCTCTCGCACCTGGAAACCGAGACACTGATTATAAATAAGGATTTAGAGACAGTAAAGGGATAGTGGGAGAGCAGGAGTACGGTGTGGAAATGAAGGGCCAACCATCATTATATTGAATTGGTTCGCAAACTCGATGGACCAAAGGTACTACTGCACCGCCTATTTTATAGCTTCCCAAGGTTATTCACATGAATGGATATGTATATCGTGTGGGGTAAGTGCATTGAGGAGAGTTTTTCCATGAACTAGAATGGGGAGGCTCAATGTGTTTTCCATTCCCAATGTTTCTGTGAAGTCTGTGGGAAAGCTCTGTAAATGCTGTCACAAGCTCTCAGATGTTAGGAAGGAGGTTTCTGCAGGGTCGACAGGACTGTGTTCCCATTCCCTTTTCCGACATTGATGCTGAGGCTGGGTTTTCTGTCCGGTTTCATACTTTCAGACCTCGGAGTAGTTTGCTTCGAACAGATCTGTTGGTCAAGTCTGGTAGCTTTAATGAGTTAGCATCAGGTAAAGTTCACGTGATTCTGACCCTGACATCTTCACCCACCCTCGTCACTGAGCCATAGATGGTGTTGATGCTAATGACAGACTGAGGTGTTACCCTGGCAAAAAGTTACAGGTTGTGTTTGAATGCAGATCTGCTTCTCCTGCTTCTGTGATCTACAGCACTACGTGAATACACAGTTTCGAGCTGCAATATCTGCAATGCAATTTTGCTGTCTGTTCCCCAATTCTCACTAAGACCCATTCACCCATCAGCCCTGCACTCAGTGACCTAACCTGGTTTCTGATGTGGAAATACTTCCATTTTCAAACTCTCATCCTGCTGAGGGTCTCTCTCCCCGGGTCTTGCTTCCAATCTGACACATTCCGCAAAAGCATTTAACTGATCTTAATTCAAATATTTAATTCACCTCAATATTTTTCATTGAGAAATACCAATCTGCTGTGTTTAAAGTGAATGTGTTTCCCCTGTTTCTTTACCTGACCATGATTAAGAGCTCTGTAGTGTCAGTAATGCCAGCCTTATGTAGTTTCAGAGCCAACGAATTCTCTGGAGTCCCAATCATCTTCAGCACATTGTATATTTTCTCTTTTGGTTTGATGCCTTATCACTCATGGCTGCCTTGTTCTCCCTTGAGTATGTTTCAAGTTCTTTGGGTTGCATTTCTGGTATTATCTTCCGAATTTCTCCCCAGAACCTCCTCCCATTGCTGCTCTATGGTCTTTCCTGCTCAGCTCCCCTTCCAATTAACTCTGGCCAGCTACGCCCGCATGTCTTTGTAGTTACATTGCTCAATTATAACCACATTACATCTTGAAAGAGCGTTACATATAAAGCGAAAGGAGGAGTTTTGGGAGACGGGACACGAAGAATAATTGGTGGATTTATTAACTAGTTACAAAGGGAGAAGGAGACAGAGGATAGAGATCTGGAGATCTGGAAAATGAGAAAGCTACATTATCGAAAGAAGTAGATGAACATCCCCCAATGTTTTGGCAATGACTGTGTGCTGTGGTCCTTGGTACAGTGCATGTACAACAGAGTAATATGTTCAAATGCTGAGTCTGATGCCAGAATATTTATCTCCAATAATATGACAGACACTAGCTTTGGAAAGAACCCACCAGGCCAACATATTGAAGTCCCGGTAGAAAGGGGATTAACTGAAATAAATTGGGACACCAGAATCAAGAATTTGGTGCACACATCCTGGTAAGAATGAGAGATTAGAGTTGGGAATCCCAGAAAAGGAGGGTTCGTTGAGAGGATCAAATCATGTTTTAATGTTTTATCAATTTTATACATCATATGCATCATTTTTCGTTAACTGTGTCTCTGTTGTTTATTTACAATGTGTTGCGCACATATGAAAAATGCGACTTATCTGCACACACACATTGATTAAACAGTGTATATAAAATCATTGTTCCACCATTGAAACTGTCCTGTTGTTGTGTTACGAGGATAGATTAGATTAGATTAGATTACTTAGTGTGGAAACAGGCCCTTCGGCCCAACAAGTCCACACCGCCCCGCCTCAGGCAACTGAATGTGTGGAGTTTGCACGTTCTCCCCGTGTCTGCGTGGGTTTCCTCCGGGTGCTCCGGTTTCCTCCCACAGTCCAAAGATGTGCAGGTCAGGTGAATTGACCATCCTAAATTGCCCGTAGTGTAGGTAAGGGGTAGATGTTAGGGGTATGGGTGGGTTGCGTTTCGGCGGGGCGGTGTGGACTTGTTGGGCCGAAGGGCCTGTTTCCACACTAAGTAATCTAATCTAATCTAATCTATCCTCGTAACACAATAACAGGACAGTTTCAATGGTGGAAAAATGATTTTATATACACTGTTTAATCAATGTGTGTGTGCAGATAAGTCGCATTTTTCATATGTGCACAACACATTGTAAATAAACAACAGAACACCAACTAGCCACCAAAAGACATGATCCACTATCACTACGTTCCGTACATACAGACAAAGAAGGGCACCACTTTGACTGGGACAAAGCACACACACATACTAAGACACGCAAGGACCTTCTTAGAGGAATCGTATTATAACCAGAAGTCCATCAATAAACGCATCAATTTAGATCCTGTCTACATTCTCTTGTTAAAATAACCGGAAATGACATCACCCACTTTAAGAAACCAAGACCTATAAATAGAGAGGTGGGATATCCCACCAGCACTTCAGCAGATGCTCCCACTGATGATGTCACCTCGTCATGGTGACGAAACTTCTGAAAACATACCTTCAAGCTCAGCGAGCTTACTTGCACAGATATAAATTGTTGTTTGTTGTTTATTAGTGGAATTTAGGAGTTCTCTATCGCTCACGTTTTGACAGATTATGATGTGAGGTGAGCTTTTCTAGGTGTGTGATTTTAATTAACAGAGGGGTTCGACATTGATGTCATAACAGTTTGGGGCCTTGCCGTGTGGCACTTGGACCGATCTGAACAGATTTGAGATACAACAGGTCGCAGCAAATTCCAACTCATTGCAATTAGTGACTTTGATCTTCAAATAAAACCTGTGGGAAAATTCGTTTAATTTTGTTACTTGTGGTTGGTTAAATGAAAAGTGAGGGAAATGGCTGTTCACATTACTAAAGAGGTTCCCAAATTTTCCAAGGAAGTTTAGAAAGACAGAAGGAGGACATTTGTTAGAATTAGCAAATAGGTTGGAATTGGGTTCAACCAGGGAGAAAAGGGAAGCTGAAATTGTAATGGAGTTGGTTAAGCACTTTGATGTATCAGAGAAACAGGCAACTGCAGTAGAGTTATAAAAACTTAAATTGCAAATGTGGCAACTGGAGTTAGAAGATAAATAAAGGGATGGAAACAGAGAGAGACGAAAGAGAAAGAGAGGAAAAAGAAAGAGAGAGGGGATTTGAAATTCAGAAGTTGGGAATTAGACAAGAAATTTAAATTAACAGGATGGAGATGAAGGGAGAACGTAGGGATGTATACAACTAGGTTAGTAACTTGCCATATTTCGTTGAGAAAATTGTCAAACCCTTTTTCATTTCATTTGAAAAAATGGCTAGGCAGATGACGTGTCCAGTGAACTTGTGGGTAATGCTAGTTCAGACTAAGCTGGTGGGCACAGCTGGTGAGGTATGTGCAGCGCTGTCAGATGAGGGATCAAGAGATTATCAAGATGTTAAATTGGTTATTTTGATTGGTTATGAATTGGTACTAGAAGCATATAGACAGAAGTTCAGAAAAATAGAGACGGAACCAGGTCAGACTTATATTGAGTTTGAAAGAATTAACAACAGTCATTTTGACAAGTGGGTGCTGGCCTTAAAAATGGATAAGACCTGTGAGGCCTGAAGGGAGATTAATCTGCTGGAGAAGTTAAAAGACTCACTTCCAGAGATAGTAAAAATTCATGTGAATGAATAGAAAGTTCAAGAAGTGAGCAGCGCGGCAGAAATGGCAGGTAAATATGCATTGTGCAATGTGATGAAATTTAGCTTCTGGCAGGAATTTCATCCCGTGAGGGATAGTAATTGGGAGAAGGGACGATCACACATTACAAAGCGAACAGTAGTTCACAATATTTTACCACAGGTGAAGAAAGAAGCCCAAGGGGGTTGAAAGGTGGTGAAAGGCCTCAGGTGCTCTCACTATAAGGGAGTGGAACACATAAAATTGCAGTGCTGGTGGTTTAGGAAGGGCACAGTGGAAAAGTTGTTTTCACTGCAGTAAACTGGGACACACCGTGCTGGGCGTTAAAGGAAGACACTTTGGGGAAAGATGTGGTAGAAGAGGCTCAGCCCAGTGGCAGTAGTGAAACTGGTAAAGGAGACCCCAAGTGGAGCCGAGGAGCTGCAGGAAATTGCACAGCCTAGGCAAGGGCTGGGTATGGAGGTAGTGCCTGATCTCTCAAAAGAATTCACCTCTGTGGATAAAGTTTACTCAGAAAGAACAGGGGGAGAACGACAAGAAGTTATAATTTTGTGAGATATGGGATCTGCTCAGTCTCTAATAGTTGAGAAGTGAGGCGCTGGAAAAGCACAACAGATCAGGCAGCATCCAAACAGCAGGACAATCGAATATCAGGCAGAAACCCATCGTCAGGAATGTGGTTGGGGGACAATGGGACTGAAAGATAAATACGAGGGTAGTAGCTGAGCTGGTGGAAGGGTCACTGGGAAGGCAATAAGATGATGTAGGTGGGAGTGATAGTGATATGTCGGAGGATAGGGTGAAGTCGATAGGTGGAAAGGAAGAGGTCTAGTTAGGGCAGTCCAAGAGGGCAGTGCTAGGTTGTACGGTTGGATCTGGGAGAGGTTGGTGGAGGGGAGATTTGAAATTTGGTGAAGTCAACATTGATGCGGAACAGTTTGAGGGTTCCAGCTGTCCTACCACTGATAGGAGTCCTATCACCCTCCTCACCGACCTATCACCATCACACCCTCCCTGCATCTACCTATCGCCTTCCAAGCTCCCTTCCACCCAGCTCCATCCCCACCCTCCCATTTATTTCTCAACCTCCTTCCCCCTCCCTTACCTCCCATTTTCCTGATGAAGGATTTATGCCTGAAACGTCAACGCCCCTGCCCCTCGGATGCTGCCGACGTGCTGTGCTTTTCCAGCCCCACACTTTTCAACTCTCATCTCCAGCATCTGCAGCCCTCACTCTCTCACCCTCTAATAGGAAGAGATGAAAGGTTTTTTCACTCTTTCTGGCATGTTCATCAAGAGTGTGTTAATTTGTGGAATGGGGACATAAATTAAGCATTCCCTTGTGTAACATCAGGATGGAATGCCAAATCAAGATTAGGGAAGTAACAGTGACAGTGAGTAACAGAGTGTCAGGTCCAGGAATACAGTTTGTTCTTGGGAACGATTTAGCAGGAGGTGAGGAGGGATAGGCACTCCTTGTGGTGGAGAAGCCAAAGGAAGACTAGGGAATTGGTGAGTTAAAAGAAAATTACCCAGGAATTTTTCCAGACTGTGTAGTAACAAGATCCCACTGTCATAAGTTACAGCAGGAAGTAAAACCGAACGAAAAAGACAAATGGGTTGATGCTCAGTGAACTGACCCCCTGTTTGATGTAACGGTGCAGGATAAACCTGAACAGGCAGAGGATCAGGCAGAGGGGTTTAGTCCAGAAAGGCTAATGGACTTACAACAGATATATACACACACATTCACACACACATACACATGCACACACACAGAAAAGGAATCAGAATATATTGTTGAACGTTATTAACTTAAAGATAGAATCATAAAATTAAAATGGAGACCCCGATAGGTTACTGCAAAAGGGAAATGGTCCGACGTGCACCAGATTGTGTTAGCACTAACGTACAGTGTTATGGGTAGCTCATAAACTAACTGCAGGCGGTCACTTAGGTGTATAGAAGACTCAGGCTAAGGTACAGAAGCATTTCCACTGTCCTGGAATGCACAAGGACGCTGTTAATTTTTGTTGTACGTGACATACATCCCAAATGGTAGGTAAGTAACAGGCAGTAACAAAACCAGCACTTTTCTTGCCAATTCCTGCATTCGAAGAACTTGCATGTGTGTTATGATAAATTGTGTTGCTCCCCTTTCTAAAGTAAAAGTGGAAACCAATATTTGCTTACTTTCTTGGATGTGTCTACCAGATTTCCAGAGGCAATTCCATTATTGGAGTGCCAAGGCAAAAAGGGAAGTGGAGGAGTTGGTAGCTTTCTTTACACGCTGTGGGCTGCCCAGAGAGATTCAGTCAGACCAAGGGTCTCATTTTACCGCTCAGCTGTTTAAGGAAGTCATGGATGGCTTAGGCATACAACACTTCAAATCAAGTGCGTCCCATCCTGAATCCCAGGGAGCCTTGTAAAGTTAGCATCAGATGCTGAAGACTATGTTAACAGCTACTGTCAGGGTTGGCCAAATGATTGTGATAAAGGTGTCCCATTGAAGTGTTTGCCATTAGTGATGTCCCAAATAAATCTACTCACTTTACTTCCTTTGAGTTAATATTCGTACATGAAGTGAGAGCTCCTCTGAAATTAATTAAATATAAATTGACAGGACCGAAGTCGGAAATCTCACACCTGGATTCTGTGTGTGAGGTGAAGGAGAGAGTAGATGGAGTAGGTGAGTTTGCTAAACAGTATCTGAAGAGCACAGCATAGAGTGAAGGAGGTGGCAAATACAAACTCTGAAACTTTGAAGATTTCCCGTGGGGATGACGTATTAGTATTGTCACCAGTGGTAAGAAATCCCTTCAAAGCCAGGTTTAGTGGCCCCTTTCAAATAAAAAAAAAATGTGGAGTCAGTTTAACTACCCAGTAAAGATACCAGAGATGACAAAATAACCTTTATCGAATATTTCATATGGATGAATAATGCACAAGCCACATTTAAGACTCAGAAACAGAGTTGTGGCCATATGAACAAATTTTGCAGCTTATCGTTATGATGTAGTGATCTTTAGCAAGTGATTGAAAGCTCACATGTTACAGTTGACCGATAATGTTGAATGATTACAAGAAGCAAACTCAGTAATAAACTTAAAGAAAACAGAATTCACGAAAGCAGTGGTAACATTCTTGGGATATTGCATTGGACATGGAAGGTTGACCCCATGGAACACAAATACGAAGGGCTTTGAGGAAATTCCATGACCATCCTCGAAGAAAGAGGTGCTTTGATTTTTGGAATTGAATGGATTCTATCGGAAGTTTGTCCCAAACTTCAGCAGCGTATTGGCACCTCTAATGGACTTATTAAAGAAGAACATTGAATTGTGGTGGATAGAACAATTCCAGGAGGCATTTGAGAATTTTAAAGCAGGATTAATCACCACATCAGTTTTAGCTACACCAAATATTCTGAAACCCTTTGAAAATTGTGTTTGATGCTTGGGATATAGGGGTCGGAGATGTATTGATACAGAAAGAGGATGACGGAATTGTATGGCTAATTGGCTACTTGTTGAAAAAACTCAATATCCACCAGAAAAAAAATACAAAATCTTCATTATTGAAAAAGAATGATTAATTTTCATACTGGCCTGACAATATTTTAATGTTTATATGACAAACAAATTGTCGGAGATGGTTGTGGACAACAACAAATCTCTCACATTTTTTGAAATATTTAAAGACCAGAATATGAGACTATTTAATTGGAGTCTTACCTTACCGACTTTAAACTCACAAACTGTACAGGCTGTGGCCCCTACAATGTGATAGCAGATGGGTTTTCGCGGATTTAAAGGAAAGCAGTGTAGATAAGATTAGACTTATTCCAGTGTTGTATTGGTGTGCAGAATTAATATGAATGATTTAACTGAGATTACTACTTTTGTATTTCATATAATTGGGATTAAGAATTAGAGGAAAACGAATGATGCCATCTTTTCATTCTGCTGGTTCATTTTATTTTCTGAAGCAGGAAGATGTTATGAAGCCAAAAGCATGTATGGGCACTTTAAGACAGATCGGGTTTTGTTGAATAGAAATTAAAGCCACAGATGCCAGCTAAAGGTCACACTGTTCCACATGTCACCATTAGCTGAGAAATGGATACCTGAGTTTTGGTTGCTGTTTTGACAGCCATCCAAATGCAACCAAAGAGTTTAAATAACGCTCAGGATACCAGAAATCAACAGAATTTGAATATTATTGTTTGGGCACCTGGACAGCAATCAAATTATGAGAATTATTATTTCATGGCGAGTATATAAATCCAGCATTTTGAACACTGGAGGGAGAGCTGCTGCCATCCAACAATAGAGCAACTGCTGTAGAGCAGGAGTGCTAAGTGACCATCTCAAACACTCTCTATCAAAGACACATTTTCATGTAAACCTACTTGCAATAAAAAAACATGACCCAGGGAGATCACCAGCTTAAAGAGTGAACACAGCGGGAAAGATAGAGACTGTATGGTCTTGAGATTTTAATGTTTCATATGTGGATTGTTGGAACAGCATATTTTTACAGAGTTGGAGTCAGATAGTAAGTAGCTAAGAAAAGAGGGGCTTGTATTTGCGAATAGTTGTTGTTTAGTGTTCACTATTAAAGTTAAGAAACTAATTTGATAATTTTTGTTTTAATAGTGGAATGTAGGAGATCTCTGTCGCTCATATTTTAACAGATTACAAGGTGAGGCGAGCTTTTCTGGGTGTTCGGGTTTAATTAACAGAGAGGTTCGAGTCCACCTTATAAATATCCATCCACGCTAACCCCATTTCCCTGCAGTTGGCCCATATGCTTCCAGTCCTTTCCTATCCACATATTTATCCAAATGTTTTTGAAATGGGTTGTTAATTGGTTGTTCGTGGGTGGCACGGTGGCATAGTGGTTAGCACTGCTGCCTCACAGCGCCAGAGACCCGAGTTCAATTCCTGCCTCAGGCGACTGACTGTGTGGAGTTTGCACGTTCTCCCCGTGTCTGCCTGGGTTTCCTCCGGGTGCTCCGGTTTCCTCCCACAGTCCAAAGATGTGCAGGTCAGGTGGATTGGCCATGCTAAATTGCCCGTAGTGTTAGGTATGGGGTAGATGTAGGGGTATGGGTCGGTTGCGCTTCGGCGGGGCGGTGTGGACTTGTTGGGCCGAAGGGCCTGTTTCCACACTGTAAGTAATCTAATCTAATCTAATGTACCCCCCCTTAACCATATCTGCTGGCAACTCATCCCTGTACCAGAAGTGGCCCCTCAGGTTCCCTTTTATTCCTTCCCCTTTAACCTTAAACTGATCCCCTCTAATCCTCGATTCTGTACACCTTGGAAAAAGACTGAGAGCATTAACCCTATCCATACTCCTCGTGATTTTACACAGCTCTATAAGGACTCCCTCAGTCTCTTACACGCTAAAGAAAAGGTCCTAGCTTGTCCAACCTCTCCCTATAATTCAGACCATTGGGTCCTGGCAACGTCTTTGTAAATTTCTTCTGCACTCTTTCTAATTTAATAACATCGTCCCCATAACAAGGTGACAAACTCTGAACACAATACTCCAAGTGCGGCCTTACCAAATTCCTGTGTAACTGTAACATTACTTCCCAACTTTTATACTCAATATCCTGCCTGATGAATGCCAATGTGCCAAAAGCCTTCTTCACTGCCCTGCCGACCTGTGACTCCACTCTTAGAGAACCGTGCACCTGAACACCAAGGTCCCTCTGCCCACTGCACCCCTTAAGACCATTTACAATGAAACTCCTCCCTTGATTTCAGTTTCCAAAATGCAAGACCTCACGCTTCTATATTAAATTCCATTTGTCATTGCTCGGCCCATTTCCCCACCTGGTTAAGGTCCTGCTGCAACTTTTGATAAACATTCTCACTGATCACGCTCCCAATTACTTTAGTGTCATCTGCAAACTTATTAATCATACCTTCCATATTCTCAACCAAATCATAGATAACAAACAGCAATGGACCAAGCCTCCGGTCTGACAAACATCCTTCTACTCAACCCTCTGCTTTCTACCATCAAGCCAACTGTGTATCCAGTTGGCCAGTTCCCCCCGCATTCTACGAGATGTAACCTTCCTGAGCAGCCTGCCATGTGGAACCTAATCAAAGGCCTTACTGAAATCCATAGAGACTACATCTATCACTCTGCCCTCATCAAACGTCCTGGTAACTTCATCAAAGGACTCTAAGAAATTTGGGAAGCATAATCTCCCACTCACAAGTCTATGCTGACTGCTCTGAATCAAACCCTGTGTAAGTAATGGGTGCAGTCAATGGTATGCTGTCCTTCATTGTAAGATGATCCGAGTACATAAGTAAAGCCGTCTTCCGGCTGTTGTAGAGCCTTGCTGAGAGAGCTTTTGGGGCACTCTCTACAGATTTGATGCTCTTTGTAAGGAATGATCTCCTTACCACAGACACGGGTGATGGTAACATGAGGATAGAGTGAATAAGCTGAGTGTTTAAACTGTAGAGCTGTGAGAGACGAAGAAATGGTGACACTGAAACACGAGGAGTGGCAGCGATCACTTATTTGCAAAAGAGACATTGACAGGGAGAGAAATTCCATACTTTACTCAGGATTGATTGGTTTGATTGATTGCCACGTGTACCTCAGTACAGGGAAACACTTTGTTTTTGAGCAGTGGAGGATGATCATAGTAAGCATGGCCAGACAGATCATAGGGTGGAAATAGACTTGGACAGAGTAAGGCATACAGGTTACACTGAACAGGACATGCACTAGACAAGATCAACATGAACAAGATCACCATTAACTGAACTTAGAGAGTCCATTCATCAGTCTAACGTGACTTTCCGAATAGTTTATTTGCCTAAATTAACTCTCGCTCCGTTATTGTGCAGTCGGTGAGTGAACCCTACTGAACCGTCATGTTGCTCACAATCCCCAATAGCAGCCACAATACCTTCCATCTGAAACAGGTAGCCATTCCAACCAGCTTCCGCCCTACATAGAGAACACCAGGCTGTCTTCTTGGAGATGGAAGTTGCCTTCTTGAGACTTTACACAAGACATATGGCTTCCCTCCTCACCACTAGAAAACCATGTTAAAGTCCCACGTGTGTATCATAAACAACGGAGCCAAGAGGAACAACGTGGAACAGTCTGTCTGTGCAGCCTCTGCCCCACTTGTTCATCATGTTAGAGCATCAATTAGGAGACAGTAAGGACTGCCAATGCTGGAGATCAGATTAGAGCATCAATTGCTGGAAAAGCACAGTGAGTCAAGCAGCATCCGAGGACCAGGAGAATCGACGTTTTGGGCATAAGACATTCATCAGGATTCAGCAAATATTACCTCATTCTGCCCCCGTGTAAGTGCATTGAGGTGGGAATGGCCTCCTGCTGTTCCTGTGTAAGTGACTCAGGGGAGTGATTGGCTTCAATCTCGTCTGATTGGACAGGGCCAAGGGCCTGACTGGTTAACCCTGGTTCTGTTTGACAACTCATTGTACTGACAATGTTGCAGCTTTAAGATGTTATTTTGTCCTGGTTTATTTTATGATAGAGATTGAACGATTGTTCCCAAGCTTGCCAGTTAAGACCACTTGAGTAACAGCTAGGGAGGCCTTCGGTTAATTTTATTTCAGCCTGAATGGGTGTGGCCAACTCTCACAGATTAGGATCTCTGGGTTTTGGTTTCTCAGTAACATCAGAAACTATTGGGGTCTCCACAGAGTTGGAAGCTTCAGTGGATGTCTCCTGGCTGCTACTCTCTCTGAAATTTCTCTTGATACTGTTTTTAATTCTTGGATTGGAGAAATGTTTGTGACAATCTGGGTCTGAATATTCCTTTTTGCCAAGGGCTGTGTTTATTGGATTTCCCTATATTGGAACAGTTCATTAGTAATAGTTCCTAGATCTATTATTCTGTTAACTTGTCCAATAAAATTACGTTATTCTAAATTCCTCTTTCTTTGGTTTCATTTTATCTTTCATGTTTAAGAAGATGGTGTTTAGCTTCACACCGAGGAGTCTGACCAGTCACATTGCATCTGGAACAGACACTTTTCATTTCCTTTAAAATAAGAAAACATTAGAATCTAGGCTACCGCCTTCAAATATTTTCGAGGGGCTCTGGTGAGCTCCATCACACTAGACTCCTTCTCTTCCTGAGTAATAGGCTGGAGGCACTGAATGGGCTGTCCCTGTTCTTCTCCAATAGTGTCAATGGGCTGAATGACTTCCTCATATTCCTGTGAAACCAGCCTGAGGTGATGAATGAACTCTTGTTTTACTGTGGCAATGTGCAGTGTCAGGCAGTGCTGTTACATGAATGTTACGGACACTTTAACAGCACAAGTCTCAATGGAATCTGAATCCTGCTACACACGGACAAAGACCAGTTCAGGAGCTGACGGGGGACAAAATGTTCTGAACATTGTGGAACCTTCAGTGATCATCCCCACTTCTGATCTTATGGTGGGGAAGGTGAGGGTGGGGAGACATTGATGAAGCAGCTGAAGGTGTTTGTGAAGAGGAAGCTACTCTGAGGATCTCCCACAGAGGTGACCCAGGACTGAGATGGTGAACATCTTCCTTTGTGCCATGTTTGACCCCAAACACTGGAGAGGTTACTCTGATTCCCATTAAGTTCAGTTTTGTTAAGCTCCTTTATGTCAACAGAAGTCAACCACTGCCTTGATATCGGGGCCAGTCATTTTTATCTGAACGCTTGACGCAACCTCTTTTGTTCACGTCAATAGGCCATGATGTAGGAGCAGCAAGTGTTTTCTTCAAACAGGTGATATTGAATGTCAGGATCACTCTTCTCAAGAGTGTTCGGGAAGCTAGATGACGGAACGTATTTGAAGAGGAGATAGATGGAAATTGACCTGTCAGAGAGTTGAGGGCGATGAAGAATTGGATAGGAAAGAAGATTTGAGACCAGGAGCAGATCAGTCATGATCTTAAAGAAGGGCAAGGCAGGCTTCGGGAGTGAACAACATGCCCCTGTTTCTGATGTTCTCCGATTCTGTTATTGGAAAGTTAGTGGGTGTTATTTTCATGAATGTTCTGTTATTGAATGTTGCAGACAGGGACGACCAGAGGATTTTGTGAGCCATCCCTGAGTGAGGTATGGGGGCTGTATTCACATTGAATCTGAGTGTACAACATGACCAACAAATAAAGCACAAGTTGCAGAGAGGGGAAGCTCTGTGAAGAGAGATGAGGGGCCTCTTTCATACCAAGCCTGAGTTTTCCAATTACATTTCCCAATTCACTTCAAACCGTGTGGGACAGTACTGAGGGGCTGAAATGTCTCCTGTGTTTCTGTGCAACAGGTTATAGGAGTAAGTAACCTCCAACTGCTCCTGTCTAGCGGGTTTGAGGGGCTGAATGGAACACAGAAACATGGGAGTGAGGAGCAGGAGTGGGTCATTAGATACTTTGAGCCTTCTCCACCAGGCACTAAAATTGTAGCTGATCAGGTTGTGGTCTCAGCTCCACTTTCCTGTCTGCGTCCCATTGTGCACTTCTTTGTCAAATATTTAACTAACGCAGCTTTCAATCAATGTGAACATAGAGACACGATAACCTTCCACTGAAGAGAATTCCGACTTGAAAAGTCCTTTCAGAATTATTCATCATCCATCTTATAGAATCAGAGAGTCATGCAGAATGGAAACAGACCCATTAGTCCAATCTGTTCACTCCGATCAGATATCAAATCTGATTTAGTCCCATTTGCCAGCATTTGGCCAATATTCCTCCTGTGATTGTACCCGCCTTGACCACTTCCTCTGACTGCACTTTCTGTCCACACACCACTCTCTGTGTGAATATTTACCTTCTCGTCCCTTCTAAATCATTCGCCCTCTCCCCTCCAACCTCTGCTGTCTTGTTCTGGACTCCCCTATCCTTGGGAGTAGAACATGGCTGTTCAGAATATCCATGTCCCTGATGATTTTATAAACCTCTATAATGTTGCCTCTCAACCTCTGACACTCCAGGGGGAAGCACCTCAACGTAATTAGCCTCTCCCTAAAGCTCAAACCTCCAGTCCTGGAACATCCGTGTAAGTCATTTCTGCAGAAAACCGAGTTGTACGCAGTATTCTTAAAGCGGCCTCACCAACATCCTGTATAGATGCAATCTGCCACCACAACTCCTATACTCAATGCTCTGACTGATTAAGGCAAATGTGCCAAATGTGTTCAGCACCACCCTGTCTACCTGCGACTCACTGCTACAGGTGATCATGTACGTAAACATTAGAAAGTTAACATGATGGTAGTGCCAGCAGATAGGAGGACCAGTGATACATTAATCATTATTGAGATTAGATTGTGTTGGAAACATGAGCTTAACATGTCAGGAAGTGAAATCAAATCAATGGGTTCAGGGTGATTAATCTACAAAATAACAGATAGCCCGGAGTGAGTTACAGACTGGAATCGAATCGAGGGGTTCAGGGTGGTTAATATACAGAATACCAGATACCCCGGAGCGAGTTACAATCTGGAATCTAATCAAGGGGTTCAGGGTGGTTTATATACGAATAACAGATACCCCGGATTGAGTTACAATCTGGAATCTAATCAAGGGGTTCAGAGTGGTTTATATACGAATAACAGATACCCCGGATTGAGTTACAATCTGGAATCTAATCGAGGGATTCAGGGTGGTTTATATAGAGAATAACAGGTAGCCCGCAGTGAGTTACAGCCTGGAATCTAATTGCAGGGTTCAGGGTGGTTTATATACAGAATAACAGATAGCCCAGAGTGAGTTACAGCCTGGAATCCAATTGAGGGGTTCAGGGTTGTTCATAAACAGAATAACAGGTAGCCTGGAATGTGTTACAGGTTGGAACCTAATCGAGTGGTTTAGGATGGTTTATGTACAGAATAACAGATGCCATGGAGTGAGTTACAGTCTGGAATCTAATCGAGGAGTTCAGGGTGGTTTATATACGGAATAACAGATAGCCTGGAGTGTGTTACAGATTGGAAACTAATCGAGGGATTTAGGATGTTTTATGTACAGAATAACAGATAGCCCGGAGTGAGTTACAGCCTGGAATCTAATCGAGGAGTTCAGGGAGTTTTAGATACAGAATAACAGATAGCCCGGAGGGAGTTACAGCCTGGAATCTAATCGAGGGATATGTTAACCTTTTTACGTGAAATAACTTGTAACTGGGAGTGAGTCATAAAGTGTACTATTGGCCAAGTGGTTTCAAATCTTGACTCAAATAAACATAATGCAGTCACAAACTACACAACTTTACTGACTCCCAATTTTCCTTGTTTGAGGACTATCCTCCTCTGTTTTCCCCTTACACTGAAAGTATTAATATACCTTTTATACTGCACTGACATTCTGGTTATAGTGCTACCTATCTCTCACTGTCTCATTTATATTCAATCCTGTTGAAAGATACTTAAACCAACAGAGACACAAAGTTCCAGAAAAGCTTTGTTCAATTGCAGGTGCATTATTTTCTTTTATTTGTAGATAACACACAATTTGATCCCACAGAAGGTCAGTGTGGAATTTGAGCAACCCTTCAATTTGGGATGAGGCCTAGCCAGGCAGGATTCTGATTCAACGCTGCAAATCTACAATTCAGTGGCTGAGTTTTATCAGGTTTTGTATAGTATGTCTCTCTCATATATTAGGAGCTTGGAAAGTAAGGCAGACCTTACTGGAATGTCACATTGTCTCTCCGCATTCACTGTAAAAAGGTTCTGGGATTTGCATTTTATTCAACTTCAAAGAGCTGTCTCCATTTCCTATCTCTGCTGGCATCAATGAATGGAAATGGCTTTTGACACGTTGCCCCCTCTCCCTTGCTGAATGTATTCCTGACACAAATCGGTCAGGCAAACGTTTTAGATTTGTCCACAGCCACCATTTTATATCAGTAAAACTACACGACTACTGTGTGCAGTTCTGATCTCCAAATTTGAGGAAAGACATTCTGGCTATTGAGGGAGTGCACCGTAGGTTCACGAGGTGAATTCCTGGGATGGTGGGATTACCTTACACTGAAAGACTGAAGCGACTGGGCTTGTATACCCTTGAGTTTAGAAGACTGAGAGGGGATCGGATTGAGACGTATAAGATGAAAGGATTGGACATTCTGGCAGCAGGAAACATGCTTCCGCTGAGGGGTGAGTGCCGAACCAGAGGACACAGCTTAAAAATACGGGGTAGACCATTTAGGACAGAGATGAGGAGAAACTTCTTCACCCAGAGAGTGGTGGCTGTGCGGAATGCTCTGCCCCAGAGGGCAGTTGAAGCCCAGTCTTTGGATTTATTTAAGAAAGAGTTGGATAGAGCTCTCAAAGATAGTGGAATCAAGGGTTATGGAGATAAGGTAGGAACAGGATACTGATTAGGAATGATCAGCCATGATCATATTGAATAGCGGTGCAGGCTCGAAGGGCTGAATGGCCTACTCTTGCACCTATTGTCTTTGTCTATTGTCTATTGAGTGTGTATAAATTAGGAAAAGCAGGAGAGACTGGCAATATCAATGCAGTTTGAAAATATATAAACCATTGAATACGCACACAGAATCACACACAAACAGACATGCACAGACACACCGAATCACACACACAGAGATACAGACACCTTCCAGGAGCTGTCTCCATTTCCTATCTTGCAAGAGAATTCATGTTATGATGATGCATTCATGCAGGACAGTAAACAGCTTTTGAGACTTTCCCCATTGTGACAGAAGTTCAGCCCCAATTTGAAACTTGGAGATATGTAACAGGACAGAAATGAACCAGGAGCTTTCTGTGTTCTTGCTCTCAATGTAACATTTGACCATTTAGTTTATCTTGTCTTCGGCCTAACATCCAACAAGGATCACTTCACAGATCCAATAACAGATCCCCAGGAGTGAGTTCCAGACTGGAATCTAATTGAGGCGTTTAGGGTTTACACACAGCAGAAGAGATACCCAGGAGTGAGTTACAGACTGGGATCTAATCGAGGGGTTCCGGGTGGTTTACATACAGAACAACAGATAACAAGGAATGAGTCACAAAATCACGGAGTCATACAGTCATAGAGATGTACAGCATGGAAACAGGCCCTTTGGTCCAACCCGACCATGCCGACCAGATATCCTAACCTACTCTAGTCTCTTTTTCAAGCACTTGGCCCATCTCCCTCCAAACCTTCCCATTCATATACCCATCGAACTGCATTTTAAATGTTGCAATTATACCAGCCCCTACCACTTCCTCTGACAGTTCATTCCATTCATGTACCACCCTCTGAGTGAACAAGTTGCCCCTTAGGACTCTTTCATATTACCTCTCACACTAAACCCTTTTGTTCTTTACTCCCCACTCCAAGGAAAAGACTTTGTCTATTTATCCTATCCATGCCCGTCATGATTTTATAAACCTTGATAAGGTCACCCCTCAGCCTCCGACACTCCAGGGAAAACAGCCCCAGCCTATACAGCCTCTCCCTGTGGCTCAAATCCTCTAACCCTGGCATCCTCCTTGTAAATCTTTTATGAACTCTTCCAAGTTTTACAACATCCTTCCGATAGGAAGGAGACCTGAATTGCATGCCATATTCCAACAGTGGCCTAACCCATGTCCAGTCCAGCCACAACATGACCTCTCAATGTCTATACTCATAACTCTGACCAATAAAGGAAAGCATACCAAACGCTGCCTTCATGATCTTATCCACCTGCCACTCTACTCTCACGGAGCTACGAACCTGCACTTCAAAGTCTCTTGGTTCAGCAACTCTCCCTCGGACTTGACCATTAAGATATAAGTCCTGCTCAAATTTGCTTTCTCAAAATGCAGCGCCTTGTGTTTATCGAAGTGGAATAGAATTGAAGGTTTTGGGGTGTTTTTGAAACATACCAGTCACACATACATGGAAGTGAGTTACACGTTGGAATCTAATAGAGAGGGTTCCGGGTGATTCATATAATCCCGACAGTGGGGAAACAAGCCCTTCAGCCCAACAAGACCACACTGATCCACAGAAGAATAACCCATCCAGATCCACTTCCCCACATTTACCCCTGACTAATGCACCTCAGCTACACATCCCTGAACACTGTGGACAAATTTGGCAGAGTTTGGATTGGATGGTTAATATACAGAATAACAGATACTCAGGAGTATGATACAGACTGGAATCTAATTAAACGATTGAAGTGGCTAATGTACAGAGTCCCTTAAAATTGGAAGTCAGTTACAGATTGGAATTTTATGAAGGGATTCAGGACGATTATGTGTACAATAACAGATACCCCAGAGTGAATTACAAACTGGAATCTAATCGAGGGTTTCAGGGTGGTTTATATGCAGAATAACAGGTCGCCCGGAGTGAGTTATAGAGTCATAGAATCATCGAGATGTACAGCATGGAAACAAACCCTTAGGTCCAACCTGTCAATGCCGACCAGATATCCCAACCCAATCTAGTCCCACCTGGCAGCACCTGGCCCATGTCCCTCCAAACCCTTCTTATTCATATACTCATCCAAATTCGTCTTAAATGTTGCAATTGTACCAGCCTCCACCACTTCCTCTAGCAGCTCACTCCATACACGTACCACCTTCTGCGTGAAAACGTTGTCCCTTAGGACTCTTTCATATCTTTCCCCTCTCAAACTAAACTTATGCCCTGTGGTTCTGGACTCCCTTACCCCAGGGTAAACCTCGATAAGTTCACCCCTCAGCCTCCGACACTCCAGGGAAAACAGCCCCAGACTGTTCAGCCTGTCCCTGTAGCTCCAATCCTCCAACGCTGGCAACATCCTTGTAAATCATTTCTGAACCCTTTCAAGTTTCACAACATCTTTCCGACAGGAAGGAGACCAGAATTGCACGCAATACTCCAAGAGTGACCTAACCAATGTCCTGTACAGCCGCAACATGACCTCCTAACTCCTGTAATCGGTACTCTGACCAATAAAGGAAAGCATACAAAACGCCTTCTTCACTATCCTATCTACCTGCGACTCCACTTTCAAGGAGCTATGAACCTGCACTCCAAGGTCTCTCTGTTCAGCAACACACCCTAGGACCTTACCATTAAATGTAGAAGTCCTGGTAAGATTTGCTTTCCCAAAATGCAGCACCTCACATTTATCTGAATTAAACTCCATCTGTCACTTCTCAGCCCATTGGCCCATCTGGTCGAGATCCTGTTGTAATCTGAGGAAACCCTCTTCGATGTCCACTACACCTGCAATTTTGGTGTCATCTGTAAACTTACTAACTGTACCTCTTATGCTCACATCCAAATCATTTATGTAAATGACAAAAAGTAGAGGGCCCAACACTGATCCTTGTGGCACTTCACTGGTCATAGGCCTCCAGTCTGAAAAACAACCCTCCACCACCACCCTCTGTCTTCTACCTTTGAGCCAGTTCTGTATCTAAATGGCGACTTCGCCCTGTATTCCAAGACATCTAACCTTGCTAATCAGTCTGCCATGGGGAACCTTGTCGAATGCCTTACTGAAGTTCATATGGATCACATCTACTGCTTAGCCCTCATCAATCTTCTTTTTTACTTCTTCAAAAAACTCAATCAAGTTTGTGAGACATGATTTCCCACGCACAAAGCCATGTTAACTATCCCGCATCAGTCCTTGCCTTTCCAAATTCATGTACATCCTGTCCCTCAGGATTCCCTCCAACAACTTTCCCACTGCCGAGGTCAGGCTCACTGGTTTATAGTTCCCTGGCTTGTCTTTACCGCCCTTCTTAATCATTGGCACCACGTTTGCCAACCTCCAGTCTTCCAGCATCTCACCTGTGACAATCGATGATACAAATATCTCAGCAAGAGGCCCAGCAATCACTTCTCTAGCTTCCCACAGAGTTCTCAGGTACACCTGATCAGGTCCTGGGGATTTATCCACCTTTTACCATTTCAAGAAATTCAGCACTTTCTCCTCTGTATATCTGCAACATTTTGCAAGATGTCACCATCGATTTCCCTGCAGTCTATATCTTCCATATCCTTTTCCACAGTAAATACTGATGCAAAATATTCATTTAATATCTCTCCCGTTTATTGTGGCTCCACACAAAGGCCGCCTTACTGATCTTAGAGGGGCCCTATTCTCTCCCTCGTTACACTTTGGTCTTAATATATTTGTAAAAACACTTTGGAATCTCCTTAATTCTATTTTCCAAAGCTATCTCATGTCCGCGTTTTGCCCTCCTGATTTCCCTCTTAAGTATACTCCTACTTCCTTTCTACTCTTCCAAGGATTCACTCGATCGATCCTGTCTATACCTGACATATGCTTCCTTCTTTTTCTGAACGAAACCCTCAATTTCTTTAGTCAGCCAGCATTCCCAATAACTACCAGCCTTCCCTTTCAACCCTGACAGGAAGTTACAGCCTGGAATCTAATTGAGGGGTTCAGGGTGGTTTATATCCAGAATAACAGATATTCTGGGGTGTGTTACAGCCTGGAATGTAATTGAGGGGTTCAAGGAGGTTAGTATACAGAATAACAGATAGCGCGGAGTGAGTTACTGTCTGGAAGCTAATCAATGTCTGTTCACTTTAAGATAGGACGGGTTTTGCTGAATCGAAAGTACAGCCACAGATGCCAGCTAAAGGTCAGACTGTTCCAAATGTAACAATTACATGGGAAATGGAAGCCTGACTTTTGGTTGTTTTTTGACAGCAATTGAAATGCAATCAAAGAGTTTAAATAATGCTCAGAATATCCGATGCCAATGGAATTTGAATATTATTGTTCGTACACCTGGAAATCAATCAAATTATGAGAATTATTGTATCATTGGAAGGAAATAAATCCAGCATTTGAACACTGGAGGGAGAGCCGCTGCCATCCAACAGCAGATTTACTGCTGTAGAGCAGGAGTGCTAACTGACCATCTCAAACACTCTCTATCAAAGACACATGTTCATGTAAAACATACTTGCAGTTAAAAAAAAAATGACCCAGGGAGATCAGCAGCTGAAAGAGTGCAGACAGCAGGGAAGATAGAGACTGTGTGGTCTTGAGATTGTAACGTTTAATATGTGGGTTGTTGGAACAGTATATTTTTTACAGAGTTGGAGTCAGATAGTAAGTAGCAAAGAAAAGAGGGGCTTGTATTTGCGAATAGTTTTTGTTTAGTGTTCACTATTAAAGTTAAGAAACTAACTTGCCATTTTTTGTTTAAATAGTGGAATGTAGGAGATCTGTATCACTCATATGTTAACAGATTCCGAGGTGAGGCCAGCTTTTCTGGGTGTTTGGTTTTAATTAACAAAGAGGTTCGACTCCACCTTGTAAATGTACATTCATACTAACCCCATTTCCCTGCAGTTGTCCCATATCCTTCTAATCCTTTCCTATCGACATATTTATCCAAATGCTTTTGAAACGTTGTTAATGCATCCCCCTCAGGCACATCTTCTGGCAGCTCATCCAAGTACCAGCCATTTATGTAAATAAATGGTCCCTCAGGTTCCCTTTTATTCCTTTCCCTTTAACCTGAAACTGATCCCCATTCCTCCTCGATTCTCTAAACTTTGGAAAAGACTGAGAGCATTCACCCTATCCATATCCCTCATGATCTTATACAGCTCTATAAGGACTCCCTCATTCTCCTACACTCTAAAGAAAAGGTCAAAGATTGTCCAACCTCTCCCTATAACTCGGACCATTGGGTCCTGGCAATGTCCTTGTAAATTTCTTCTGCACTCTTTCTAATTACATTATATCCCCCCTATAACAAGTTGACAAAACTGAACACAATCCTCCAAGTGCGGCCTTACCAAAGTCCTGCGTAACTGCAACTTAAATTCCCAACTTCTATACTCAATGTCCTGCCTGACGAAGGCCAGTGTGTCAAAAGCCTTCTTCACTGCCCTGTCTACCTGTGACTGCACTCTCAGTGAACCGTGCACCTGAATTCCAAGGTCTCTCTGCCCACTACACCCCTTAAGGCCCGCCCATTCACTGTGAAACTCCTACCTTGATTTGAGATTCCAAACTGCAAGACCTCACACTTCTATATTAAATTCCATTTGCCATTTCTCAGCCCACTTCCCCACTTGATTAAGGTCCTGCTGCAATTTCTGATAAATGTCCTCACTGATCATGCTGCCATTTATTTTAGTGTCATCTGCAAACTTACTAATCATGCCTTGTATATTCTCATCCAAATCAGAGATAACAAAAAGCTATGGACCCAACCTCCAGTCTAACAAGCTTCCTACCATCAACCCAACTGTGTATCCAATTGGCCAGTTCCCCCAGTATTCTACGTGATTGAACCTTCCTGAGCAGCCTGCCATGTGGAAACTTATCATAGGCCATACTAAAATCCAAAGAGACTACATTTACCGCTCTGCCCTCATTAACCTTCTTGGTCACTTCACCAAAGGACTCTAAGAAATTTGGGATGCATGATCTGATCTCCCACTCACAAGTCTATGCTGACTGCTCCGAATCAAACCCTGTGTAAGTAATGGGTGCAGTCAATGGTACGCTGTCCTTCATTGTAAGATGATCAGAGTACATAAGTAAAGCCATCTTCCGGCTGTTGTAGAGCCTTGCTGAGAGAGCATTTGGGGCACTCTCTACAGATTTGATCTCCTTTTTAAGGAATGATCTCCTTACCACAGACACGGGTGATGGTAACAGGAGGATAGAGTGAATAAGCTGAATGTTTAATCTGTAGAGCTGTGAGAGACGAAGAAATGGTGATGCTGAAACACGAGGAGTGGCAGCGATCACTTATTTCCAAAAGAGACATTGACAGGGAGAGAAATTCCATACTTTACCCAGGATTGATTGGTTTGATTTATTGTCACGTGTACCTCAGTACAGGGAAACACTTTGTTTATGAGCAGTGGAGGAAGATCATAGTAAGCATGGCCAGACAGATCATAGGGTGGAAATAGACTTGGACAGAGTAAGGCATACAGGTTACACTGAACAGGACATGCACTAGACAAGGTCAACATGAACAAGATCAGCATTATTTGATCTTAGAGAGTCAATTCATCAGTCTAACGTGACCTTTCTAATAGTTTATATGCCTAAATTAACTCTCCCCACGTTATTGTGCAGTCGGCGTGTGAACCCTGTACTGAACGTCAGATTGCTCACAATCCCCAACAGCAGCCACAATACCTTCCATCTGAAACAGGTAGACATTCCCACCAGCTTCCACCCTACATAGAGAACACCAGACTGCCTTCTCAGAGATGAAAGATGCCTTCTTGAGACTTCGCACAAGACATATGGCTTCCCTGCTCACCTCTTGAAAACCACGTTAAAGTACCACGTGTGTATCATAAGCAACAGAGCCAAGAGGAACATCGTGGAGCACTCTGTCTGTGCAGCCTCTGCTCCACTTGTTCATCATGTTAGAGCATCATTCAGGAAACACTTAAGACTGCCGATGCTGGAGATCAGAGAAGAGAGTCGATTGCTGGAAAAGCACAGCGGGTCAGACAGCATCCTTGAAGCAGGAGAATCGACGTATTGGGCATAAGACATACATCAGGAATCAGAATCAATTTCCTCATTCTGCCCCCGTGTAAGTGTATTGAGGTGGGAATGGCCTCCTGCTGTTCCTGTATAAGTGACTCAAGGGACTGACTGGCTTCTTCCTTGTCCAATTGGGCAGGGCCAAAGGACTGACTGGGTTATCCCTGGTTCCTGTTTGACAGCTCGATGTACTGACAAGTGTGATGGTGCTGCAGCTTTAAGAGGTTATTTTGTCCGGGTTTCCTTTAAGAGAGATTGAACGATCGTTACGAAGCTGGTTAGTTAAGACCACTTGAGTAACAGCGAGGGAGGCCTTGGGTTTATTTTAATGCAGCCTGAATGGGTGTGGCCAGCTGTCACAGATTAGGATCACTGGGTTTTGGTTTCTCAGTACCATCAGAAACTATTGGGGTCTCCATAGAGTTGGAAGCTTCAGTAAATGTCTCCTGGCTGCTACTCTCTCTGAATTTTCTCTTGATGCTGTTTTTAATTCCTGGATTGGATAAATATTTGTGACATTCTGTGTCTGAATATTTCTTTTTGCCAAGGGCTGTGTTTATGGGATTTCCCTATATTGGAACAGTTCATTAGTAATAGTTCCTAGATCTATTATTCTGTTAAGCTGTCCAATAGAATTACGTTATTCTAAATTCCTCTTTCTGTGGTGTTATTTCTTCTTTCATGTTGAAATAGATGGTATTTTGCTTCACACCGAGGGGTTTGACCAGTCACATTGCATCTGGAACAGATACTTTTCATTTCCTTTAAATTAAGAAAACATAAAGGTCTAGGATGTTGCCTTCAAATATTTTCGAGGGGCTCTAGTCCATCACACTAGACTCCTTCTCTTCCTGAGTAATAAGCTGGAGGCACTGAATGGGCTATCCCTGTTCTTCTCCAATAATGTCAATGGGCTGAATGGCTTCCTCATATTCCCGTCAAACCAGTGTGAGGTGCTGAATGAACTCTTTTTTTACTGTGGCAATGTACAGTGTCAGGCAGTGCTGTTACATGATTGTTACTGATACTTTAATAGCACACGCCTGAATGGAGTCTGGGTCTTGTTGCACATGGACACAGACCAGTTCAGGAGCTGATGGGGGACAAAATGTTCTGAACATTGTGGAATCTTCAGTGACCATCCCCACTTCTGATCTTATGGTGGGGAAGGTGGGGGCGGGGAGACATTGATGAAGCAGCTGAAGATGTTTGTGAAGAGGAAGCTACCCTGAGGATCTCCCACAGAGGTGACCCAGGACTGAGATGGTGAACATCTTCCTTTGTGCCAGGTTTGACCCCAAACACTGGAGAGGTTACTCTGATTCCCATTAAGTTCAGCTCCTTGATGTCAACAGAAGTCAACCATTGTCTTGATATCAGGGCCAGTCATTTTTACTGGCAACCTTGTCTCAACCTCTTTTGTTCATATCAATAAACCATGATATAGGAGCAGCAAGTGTTTTCTTCAAACAGGTGGGATTGAATGTCAGGATTTCTCTTCTCAAGAGTGTTCGGGGAGCGAGATGACTGAAAGTATTTGAAGAGGAGATAGATGGATATTGACCTGTCAGAGAGGTGAGGGCTATGAAGAATTGGGTATGAAAGAGGATTTGAGGCCAGAAGCAGATCAGCCATGATCTTCGTGAAGGGCAAGGCACGTTTGGGGAGTGAACGACATGCCGCTGTTTCTGATGCTCTCACATTCTGTTATTGGAATGTTAGTGAGTGTTATTTTTATGAATGTTCTGGTATTGCATATTGCAGTCAGGGAGACCATGTGATTTTGTGAGCCATCTCTGGGTGAGGTATGTGGGCTGTTTTCACAGTGAATCTGGGTCTACAACATGATCAACAAATGGAGCTCAAGCTGCAGATAGGGGAAGCTTTCTAAAGAAAGATGAGGGGCCTCTTTCATACCCAGCCTGGATTTTCCAATTACATTTCCCAAATCACCTCAAAGCATGTGGGACAGTCTTGAGGGACTGAATGGTCTCCTCTGTTTCTGTGCAACAGGTTATAGGAGCAAGTGGCCTCCAACTGTTCCTGTCTAGCAGGTTTGAGGGGCTGAATGGAACACAGGAACATTGGACTGAGGAGCAGGAGTGGGTCATTAGATACTTTGAGCCTTCTCCACCAGGCAGTAAGATTGTGGCTGATCAGGTTGGGGTCTCAGCCCCACTTTCCTGTCTGTGTCCCATTATCCGTGACTCACTTCTTTGTCAAATATTTCACTAATGCAGCTTTCAATCAATGTAAACATAGAGGCACGATAACCTTCCAGAGAAGAGAAGTACGACTTGAAAGGACCTTACAGAATTTTTCAACATCCTTCTTATAGAACCAGAGAGTCATGCAGAACGAAAGCAGACCCGTTAGTCCAATCTGTTCACTCCGATCAGATATCAAATCTGATCCAGTCCCATTTGCCAGCATTTGGTAAATATCCCTCTTCTTTCAGATACTTTTTAAATGTGCGATTGTAACCAAATTCACTACTTCACTACAGCACTTTCTGTACACACACCACTCTCTGTGTGAAACATTTACCTTCAGGTCCCTTCTAAATTATTCGCCCTCTCACCTTCAACCTCTGCCCTCTTGTTCTGGACTCCCCAATCCTGGAGAGCAGAACGTGGCTGTTCAGAATATCCATGCACCTGATGGTTTTATAAACCTCTATAATGTCACCCCTAAGCCTCTGACACTCCAGGGGGAAACACCTCAACCTAACCAGCCTCTCCCTTTAGCTCAAGCCTCCAGTCCTGAAACATCCGTGTCAGTCATTTCTGCAGAAAACCGAGTTGTATGCAGTATTCTTAAAGTGACCTCACCAACATCCTGTACAGATGCAACATACCACCACAACTCCTATACTCAATGCTCTGACTGATTAAGGCAAATGTGCCAAATGTGTTCTGCACCACTCTGTCTACCTGCAACTCCACGTTCAAGGAACAATGAACCTGCAGCCCTATGCCCCTTTGTTTCACAACATGCCCCAGGACCTGACCATGAAGTATATAATATCTGCCCTGATTTGCCTTCCCAAAATGCAAAGCTTCATATTTATCTAAATTAAACTTCATCTGTTACTCCTTGACCCTTTGTCTCATCTAATTGTGGTCTTGTTGTACTCTGAGATAATCGACTACACCACCTTTCTGATGTCATCTGTAAACGTACTAACTATTGCCCCAATATTCACATCTAAATCCTTTACATAAATGATGAAATGCAGTGAACTCAGTACTGATACTTGCAGCACACTGCTGGTCACAAGCCTCCAGGCTGAAAAATATCCCTCTTCCTTCACGCCATTTGTGACTATCTTATGTGACTGAAACTTACTAATCTGTCTACCAATCAGGATGAAATACTAGCTGTGAAGGAAGGCTGAGTAGGTTAGGTTTATTTTCACTAGATAAAAGGAGATTGGGGGGGACCTGATTGAGGTTTCCAAAAACATGAAGGGTATAGACAGGGTGGATAGAGACAAGCTTTTTCCCAGGGTGAAGGATTCAATAACGAGAGGTTGTGCTTTCAAAGTGAGAGGTGGAAAGTTTAAGGGGGATACACGCGGTAAGTACCTCACACAGAGGGTGGTGGGCATTTGGAACACGTTGCTCGCAGAGGTGGTGGAGGCAGGCACGGTAGATTCATTTAAGATGCGTCTGGACAGATGCATGAGTGGATGGGGAGCAGAGGAAGGCAGATGCTTAGGAATTGACCGACAGATTTAGACAGTACACTTGGATCGGTTCAGGCTTGGAGGGAGAAGGGCCTGTTCCTGGGTTGTAAATTTTCTTTGGTCTTTGTTCTTTAAATGAACACCTTGATGAAGTCCATATAGACGATGTCTACCAAATTGCCTTCATTAATCTTCTTTGTCACCTCTTCAAAAAACTCAAACAAATTAATGAGACATGATTTCCCATGCAGAAAACCACGTTGTCTACCCAGATCAGCCCTTGCCTTCCCAAATGTATGTAAATCGTGTCCGTCAGAATCCCCTCCAACAACTTACCCACCACGGACATTAGGCTCAACGGTCTATAGATTCCCGACTTTTTGGGGTCACTGTTTCCATATCTAGTCCCACTCGTCCACTGCTCATAACAAATGTTAAATGCAACCAGGTCGGTGATATGGCCCATAATATCGGTCTCAGACTGAGTCAGGGTCAGTTTTAGGAACAAGTCAGGCTAGGCTTTTTAATGTGCTAAAGCAACACGTTTATGATCCAGAGCAATGTTACTCAAACTATGATGGAAAGATGAATGGCAAACTGTTTGGGTATTGCAATTATATAATCAATATTTCCCTTTCTAAAAATGCTGACACACACACACATACACACACACACACACACACACAAAATCTCTACAATTTTAACTTGAAATAACTTGGTCCAAATATTATTGAAACTCATGACAAAGGAAGAATTGTGAGATTGTCCAAAATGTTATTCTGCTTCTGAAGATATTGTACTCACACAAGCTGCTAGCAATGGGATTTCATCCTGGGAGAGTTTGGATTTGGCTGAACGGCCTTTGCTTTAGGCAGTGAATAGATTCCAGTGAATTCTGGTTCGGGATCATCCAAATGGTAGCACGGTGGTTAGCACTGCTGCCTCACAGCACCAGGGACTTGGGGTCGATTCCAGCCTTGGGTGACTGTCTGTGTGGAGTTTGCACATTCTCCCCTTGTCTGTGTGATCTTCTAATGGGTGATCCAGTTTCCTACCACAAACTATGTAGGATCGGTGGGTTGTTCATGCTAAATTGTCTGTAATGTTCAGGGATTTCTAGGTTATGTGCAATAGTCAGAGGTAAATATAGGGAAATGGGTTGGGAAAGTTGGTATGGACTTGTTGGGCCGAAGGGCCTGTTTCCACACTGCAGGGATTCCATAAAAATAAGAATGGTAACGATGACTTGTAGAGGTTTTTTTTGTAGCTCGCACACATTGCTGTGATGAGGAACAATGAAGGAGAGAGAGTGCAATAGGCCACTCCTTCTCGGGCACATTACATTTTCTCCCTCTCTGAGCTGAATCACACAGTAATGTCATCCTCTCCCAAACTGGACCATGTGAGGTCTCCTTGTACATTGTCCAAACTATGTCTCCATCACATTCCCTGCTCCATGTAGGTGCATCATTGCTGCTGTCAGACACAGAGCAATACCCTGAGCAGAAAATGGTCTCGGTCAATTTGAAGATACGTTTATATGTCCCTGCGTCATTAAAAAATAAAAATGTTTAATTTATTCAGAATACCTGTGTTAAACTGAATGCATTTTTAAAAGAAATACAGAAATTGCTGGGAAAGCTCGCCAGGTCTCTCAGTACCCAGACGCTGTATAGTTGTACCATCCTCCACCGCTTCCTCTGGCAGCTCATTCCATATGCATACCACCCTCTGTGTGAAATGGTGCCCTTTAGGTCTCCTCAAAACCTTTCCCCTCTCACTTTCCACCAATGCCCTCTAGTTTTGGACGCCCCAAACCTGGGGAAAAACCCCTGACTACTCACCCTATCCATGGCCATTTTGATTTTATAAACCTTTACGGCTGCGAAATGTGACCCTAATCAACACGAATGGCTGTACTTTCAGTCATCCTGGGCCTAAATTCTGAAATACAATTTTGATACCTCTTCCTTCTCCATCAAGTCACAATTCTAAATCCATTTTAATCAGTTTGTTCAGATGTATCCTGAGACACTTATGTGGGCTTTACACCTCGACCTTTGTGCTTGGAGGTAGGGACTAGCATCACTCAGCAATACCCATAAAGCTGTAACAGTATTCTCCTGTGTGTTTGTTCATCAGCCTGTTCTGACATGATGTGACATACCTCTGCAACAGGCAGGACTTGAATCCTGGCCTTCTAGTCCAGAGCTAGGAACACACAAGTTCAGGAATTGGAATCAAATCCAGAGTTCTGGCTCAGAGACAGGGACACTACCCACCACACTACCATACCCAGATTTTGAGTCATATTTTAGTGCCCACTTTCAGCTCGGTGTGGATTTATTATAATCAGGTTCCCATTACTGAATTACAAACAACACTTTGTATTAATAAACAAATGCAAGGATATTGAGTGTACGTGCTGTGCCATCGAATTTAACTGTAAACATCTTTAATCGCTATTATCTGTAGTCTGCAATATTAAGGAAAGAAATCCTGCAGACACACTCTGCCCAATGAAGGGTTTCAAATAGATATTTATTACTGAACACTAGAGATGAAGGAAGAGCTTATGTTCTGACCCCAAAACACTGATCACTCTTACCCACCTCTCACGTGCAACTCCCCTTTTCCTAAACCCATGAAATGACACCAGGCCGCTGATTACTGTCCAGCCTCTCCTCCCCACTGACTGTGTCTGCAATCTGTCCCTCCTCCCCCTAACCACACAAGGCAAACCAAGCTCAGGGTCTTTGTGATAATCAAGGCCTGAGTGTGCAGGCCTCCTGGAGACGGATGGGCATTTTAAAATTGAAGGGGGAGGGTGAGGTGACATTAATATCACTCACTGGGCTGAGGGGTGGCGGATGGAGTTTAGTTTGGATTAATGCGAGGCATTGGGTTTGGTAAATCAAACAACAGCAGGAACTATACAATTAAAAGTAGAGCCTTTGGCAGTGCTGTAGTACAGAAACCTAGGCCGTCAGGTTTAATTCTTTAAAATTTGCATCTCATATAGATTTTGTGGTTATTAAGGTGTTTAACACACATGTCTTCATAGGACAGACCCTCGAGTTTCGAAATTAGGATGTCATGTTGTGGTTGTACAGGACATTGGTGAGACCTCTTCTGGAATACTGTGTCCAGTCTGGTCATCCTGTCCGCTCACTCCATAGGCACACCACCCTCTGGGTGAAACAGCTGCCCCTTAGGTCACTTTTAAATGTTTCCCCTCTCACCTTAAGCCTATGTCCTCTAGTTTTGGACTCCCCGTACCCTTAGAAAATACCTTGACTATTCACTTTGATATTTTTGACATTGATATTATTAAGCTGGAGAGGGTTGAGAAGCGATTAACCTGGATGTTGCTAGGAAAGGAGGGAGTGAGCTATAAGGAGAGGCTGGATCGGTTGGGACTTTTTTCACTGAAGAATATGAGATTAAGCAGTAACTTTACACAGGTTTATAAAATAATGAGGGTTACAGAGAAGCTGAAGGGCTGATGTCTTTTCTCTAGAGTTGAGGATTCAAAACTGAGGGATTTTTAAGGTGTGAGGAAAAAAGATTTACAAAAGTCATGAGAGGTAATTATGTTAGAAAGAGTCTGGCTTGTGTGTGGAATGAACTTCCAGAGGAAGTGGTGAAAGCAGGGACAGTTACAACGTTTAAAGGACGTTTAGATCAGTCCATGGATACAACATCAGTTTGGATGGTGTGTGAGCAGCTGCCCTCTCCCTCCCCATCTCTGAATGAATCCATGTTGGTTTTCACCCTCTGCCAATGCCTGTGCAGTGGCGTGTGGAGGCCAGCAGAGGGTGGCATTGCATCACTTTAATCACCACAGAGACTGCCAGACCTGCCCCACACAGAGACACACAGATACACACACGGGGATGGTTAGGACACGGCGTGAAGCTCATCTGGTAACTTAAACTAAATATAAAGAAATGCTCAGTTCACCTCCTAAACTGTTAAAATATGAGGGACAGAGAACTCCCAAATTCCACTGTTTAAATAAAATCATCAATTTATTTTTTCACTCTGGAAGTGAACATTTTACATCAACTATTCACAACTCTGGGACCTTCTTTCTCTTAACTGCTTATTACCCGACTCCAGCTCTATAGCAATATACTGTTTCTGGGTCTGCCATCGTCTCATATCACAGGTGCTTGGCAGCTCTCAGTTCAGAACAGCATTCCCTCTCTCATGAAGGTACAGTACACAATTTCAACTCCATCACATTATACCCTGATGAATATCGATAAGTGGGACCTATCCGGATTCCTCTTGCTCTGTGGTTTGTCAATATTTCATTCGCTCCGTCTGGTGTGTGTCAGGACTTTTGTTGCTCCATTGACAGCATGTCATTATTCGACTTTGTCCATCGGAATATATCAGTATTTCACTTGCTCACACTCGTGTGTGTGGGGCAGGATTTCAGTTGTTTCATGGGGACTGTGACGCTATAACAATTCAATGTTTGTAGATGGCACCGAACCTGGAAGAACTCTGAAGTCTATGGAGGAGAGTGTGGAACTCTAACAGGACAATCACACATTGGTGTAGTGTTCAGGTTTATGGCAGATGGGGATCAATGCAGAGCAGTGTGAGGTGATGTACTGTGGTAGGAATAACATTGAAAGGCAGCTTAATACAGGCCGTACCGTTATAAAGGGGCTGCAGGAGCAGAGGGCGCTGGGTGTATATGAGCACAGATTGTTGAAGATGTCAGGACAAGTGTTGAGAGCAGTAACTATCACAGATTAGTTTCAGTATGTGAGCTGTTTACAGGAGGAGGTGGAGGAGGGAGTCTCCGTGCTCCCTTCCGAGGAGGTGGTGGTGACGATGTGTTGTGAGCCCACCCTCCTGCCCACCGAGACCGTGGGGATTCTATTTGTACCAGCTCGACACAAAAGTGAGATGGCATCAGGGCCACAGCTTCTAAGTTGTGCCGGGGGGAAACGGAGCTGCCAGTGGGTTTAAAGTGAGAATTGCCCTTCACTGAACATTGCTCCTTACTCGGTCGGTGGGACGTGGATGTTTCAGAATCTCCACACGAGGCATCCCGGTCCTCTCCAGCTCGTACCAGGGTCCTCCCCACATGGGGGGGGGAGGGGGGTGAGGGAACGGATATCGGGCACTCCACCACCCAGCTTGGCCCTTTCTGTCCTATTCCAGGCTGTTTCTCCTGGAATGGGAGAAAGGGAGGGAGAGAGTGAGGGTGGGAGTGGGTGTGGTCCTACTGTTAGTGTGAGTATCGGTGTGGAGGGGGTCATAGTGAGGTGTCTGGAGGGAGTCAGTCCACAGTGTTGATTCCATGCAGTGTTATTAGTGTTGGGATGAAGTGGAGGGAAGGGGGGAGAGAGAGGGAGAGAGAGAGAGAGACAGAGAGACAGAGACAGAGACAGAGACAGAGAGAGAAGGTGCAGCATACCACAGTGAGAGTGGTGGACCATGAGCCTTGTTCGGGGGTCGGTGCTATAACAGATATACCGTGAGTGTGAGGGAGCAGAGAGAATACAGTGACCCTTATCCTGAAAGAGTGGGGAAGGTTATTGATGCTTGTCCTGTATTGCTGAACATTTCTTCAGACCACAGATACTGTACTGAGCTGGGTGGGGAGCTCAGACCATGCTCGGTGGGTCTGGTGGTGTCGCTCCCCTCTGGAAACAGAATGGTCCCCCTCTGTACTAGCCCATCCACCAGGACCTCCGTGCCCTGTTGACAAACCGTGGTGTAATTGTCCCTTATCTGCCATGCTCAGGGTAAATTGTGCAGGGCAGCTCCAAACTGAGAAAGATCAATCGTGTGCCCAATGGGCTTTTAAAGATGGCCCCAGTGTCAGGGATCACGGAATATCCGGGGCATCTGGGTGATGGAGTGTACCTCCAGCCATGAAGGACTCCATTTACAAAGCTGTAGAACAAATGTTCATCCAAAAATCTCCATCATCTGACGTCACACCAATATCCCTTTTTTCCATTTTCCTGGGAAGACAGGCTCTTGTTACAGGATGTTATCGAAGTGTCTATATTTCAGCAATCTGAAACCTGGGAACACATCCTTCCATGACACTGTCTCTCAGTCTCCCCCTCTCTGTCTACTTCCCAAACCCCTCCCCATGTGGTGATATTAAACTGATTCCCCCGCCATCTCTCTCTGGCAGTGATGTTCACACCCACTTGTTAGGGCACAATGCAGATATGGAGCTGCACATCCTGTCACTTCCAGCGCGGGCTGCAAGTTTCCTCACACTGGGCAGGGATCTAACACAGTGTTACTGAGCATTGCACTGGGGTGAGGTACACAGCTCTACATTCTGGGAGGGTAACTGCTCCTGGTTTACAGATCAATGCAGCAGGGTGGGGTACACAGTCGGACTCACTTAGATGGTAACTGCTCCAGGTTTGCAAATTAATTCACGGGTGATCACTGCACAGTTCGCTGTGCTGGTCAGACTGTCTGGTTGAGGTTTATAGATACTGCACTGCTGTGGTCTGCACAGCTCCCCATGCTGGACACATATCTAGTCTGGGTTTATAGATCAATGAACTGCTGTGGTCTGCACAGCTCTCGGTGCTGGACAGATATCTAGTCTGGGTTTATATATTAATGCACTGTTGTGGTCTACACAGCTCCGGTGCTGGACAGATATATGGTCTGGGTTTATAGATCAATGCACTGCTGTGGTCTGCACAGCTCCCCGTCCTGGACAGATATCTAGTCCGGGTTTATAGATCAATGCACTGCTGTGGTCTGCACAGCTCCCCGTCCGGGACAGATATCTAGTCTGGGTTTATAGATCAATGCACTGCTGTGGTCTGCACAGCTCCCCGTCCTGGACAGATATCTAGTCCGGGTTTATAGATCAATGCACTGCTGTGGTCTGCACAGCTCCCCGTCCGGGACAGATATCTAGTCTGGGTTTATAGATCAATGCACTGCTGTGGTCTGCACAGCTCCCCGTCCTGGACAGATATCTAGTCCGGGTTTATAGATCAATGCACTGCTGTGGTCTGCACAGCTCCCCGTCCTGGACAGATATCTAGTCTGGGTTTATAGATCAATGCACTGCTGTGGTCTGCACAGCTCCCCGTCCGGGACAGATATCTAGTCTGGGTTTATAGATCAATGCACTGCTGTGGTCTGCACAGCTCCCCGTCCTGGACAGATATCTAGTCCGGGTTTATAGATCAATGCACTGATCTGATCTGCGCAGTGTTCCACTCTGGACAGATTGCTGGATTGTATTGACCAGTGTAATGGATGAATCTGGACAGATTGTTGGGTTGTACTGAGCAGGACACTGGCCTGGTCTGTACAGTGTTCCACGGTGAACAGATATCTCCTCTGGGTGTATGGTGTCTGGGCTGGTTCTGGGAGGTGGATTGAGAATGTGGTATATCTCACCATTTCAGCTGATCTGGCAATGCCTTTAGTTCCCATTCCTGTGATTGGACCCTCCGTCTCTCACCCCATTAATGTTACAGTGTGTCCCGGCACAGGACATCATGTTGGTGGGGGCGGGGGGGGGGGGGAAAGGTCATGGACAGGTCAAGGAGTTCCCCGGAACGTTCTTTCCCCAACATTCTATAACTGACATTACCCGGAACGTTCTGTCCCCAACATTCTATAACCGACATTCCCCGGAACGTTCTTTCCCCAACATTCTATAACTGACATTACCCGGAACGTTCTTTCCCCAACATTCTACAACTGACATTACCCGGAACGTTCTTTCCCCAACATTCTATAACTGACATTCCCCGGAACGTTCTGTCCCCAACATTCTATAACCGACATTCCCCGGAACGTTCTTTCCCCAACATTCTATAACTGACATTCCCCGGAACGTTCTTTCCCCAACATTCTATAACTGACATTCCCCGGAACGTTCTTTCCCCGACATTCTATAACTGACATTCCCCGGAACGTTCTTTCCCCGACATTCTATAACTGACATTCCCCGGAACGTTCTTTCCCCAACATTCTATAACTGACATTACCCGGAACGTTCTGTCCCCAACATTCTATAACCGACATTCCCCGGAACGTTCTTTCCCCAACATTCTATAACTGACATTCCCCGGAACGTTCTGGCCCCGACATTCTATAACTGACATTCCCCGGAACCTTCTGTCCCCAACATTCTATAACTGACATTCCCCGGAACGTTCTGTCCCTGACATTCTATAACTGACATTCCCCGGAACGTTCTGTCCCTGACATTCTATAACTGACATTCCCCGGAACGTTCTGTCCCTGACATTGTTTGTGAACGGCCGGACGTCAGTGAATTGAACAAACGATAAGATCCCGAGGGAAGAGATCCCGTTCCAGGGAGAAGGAGACTCTGTTCCGAAGGCCCCTCAGGCAGTAAAAGGGGTGAATACGTTTTCCCTGCGTTTCCATTTCTCCACGACACAGGATTGACCACAATTTAGACCAAAAGACAGAAATTCCCAAACTCCGTTTGTATTCAGGGAACTGGGAGAGAATCCTTCAGGACAGCAACGTTTCCACCCTCCGCATTAGGAACTGGGAAGGAGTGACCTGTGTCTGCTCTCGAGTGATCGAGTGTGTGGGAATGTTCTAGAAACCATCTGTCCTGATGGATGTGTCTCTGTGTGTTTGGGGAGGGAGGGTTTCTTGTGGTTGATGTCACATTTTTGTCAGTAATTCCGACCTTCCCATTTGTTATTCCAGCTCCAATTATTTTAATAAATCCCTGAATACAGGGACACATTTGAAAATCTCACTGGGTCCCCGATCAAACGGGTCCCTTTGCCTCCAGGCTGATGGATAATGGGTTTGTTTTCTTTCCTCACAGTTAACGTAGTGACCATCTACGTCCTGCTTTATAAAGATTGTGGATTGTCTCCATGTGTCAGACGTTACCTGGGGGCCATGGCAGCGGCGGATCTCCTGGTCATTATCCTCGACCTGATCCTGAGACACATTCCCATTGTTTATCGGGAACAGTTTTATTTCCTGAGAGACTCCGTCCCCGTGTGTAATATCCACGCCGTCCTGCTTTATGCAGCCACTGACTGCTCTGTCTGGTTCACCGTCACTTTCACCTTTGATCGGTTTGTGGCCATTTGTTGCCAGAAGCTGAAAAGTAAATATTGCAGTGAGAAAACGGCGGCTGTGGTTCTGGGAGCAGTGACTGTGCTGAGCTGTTTAAAGAACATTTCCTGGTATTTTATGTTCACGGCTCGGTATCGGCTGATGAACGCCCCCTGGTTTTGTGATGTAACAGTCGCTGTTCAATCCTCCATTGTCTGGGGCACAATCGAGTTCCTCCACTACATTCTAACCCCGTGTGTCCCATTTCTCCTGATTCTGCTGCTCAATGTTCTCACTGTCAGACACATTTTAGTGACCAGCAGAGCCCGCAGGAGACTCCGCGCTCACACCAATGGGGACGCTCAGTCTGACACTGAAATGAGAAACCGAAAAAAATCCATCATTTTACTGTTTGTGATCTCGGCCAATTTCATCCTGTTATGGTCAACGTTAATGCTGTATTCTATATGGGCCCGGATGTATGATATTGGGTATTACTCTGTGTATCTCGATGCCTTTGTGCAGGAATTGGGCTTCATGCTGCAGCTCCTCAGTTGCTGCACAAACACCGCGATTTATGCCGTGACCCAGACTAAGTTCAGGCAGCAGCTGAAGAATGTGCTGAAATATCCCTTCACCCAAATCCATCCATCCATCAAATTCCCTCATTAATCACACCATCCGGGATTTTCTCATTTCAGTTCAGTGTTTCAGTGATGGAGCAGCCTGTCGCTATGGTAACAGACTGAGGGTAGCGCTGGTTTGTCCATCCTTAGCCCACAGGGGGGTTACAGGGAAACATTTCAATGTTTCTCACAACTCAGGGGCCAGTGAGAAAAGGCACCATCCCACTGACTGTATCCATCACTTCCATTTGTAACCAATAAAAATGTTGATTAAAGTGTGCCGAGCAGCAGAGTGACCGATGTTGTTGTGTGTCTTTGTGTTGGAGAAGCTGAGCTGGAGAGAGACAGACTCAGCCCCAAGTCCTGGTCCTCAGGGAAGGGGAGGGCACCGCGCCCTGAGCTCCGGAGCTGGGTTTAACTCCCTCTGACCCCCCCATTCCAACCTGGACTCCCCAATTCCTCACCCCCACTTTTCCTCCTCAATTCTCTCCATCTCTCCCTTCCTGCACAATCTTTCTCACCACCTCTCCCTTTCACTCTCTCTGGTCCCCTCTCAGAGCCCCCAACCCCAGTTTCTCCACCTGCCTCCACTATTCTTTCTGCCTCACTCTCCCCCTCTCTCTCTCTCACACCCCCAACATGAGTTTATCCACCTGCCTCCATTCTTCTCTCCCCCTCACCCTCTCTCTCTCTCTCTCTCTCTCTCTCTCTCTCTCTCTCTCTCTCTCTCTCTCTCTCTCCTGCCGTCTCTATCTCCTTCTCACAATTCTGGCTCTACCCCATTTTCCCCACCTCCCACTTCCCACATCTCTCGATCATCTCACACCCACAAGCCCCCCCACCCCCCCAACCCCCACAAGCAGACTCACCACCAACCTGCAGTCTCTGGGTCAGAGGGAGAGGGAAGGACCAGGGAGACAGAGTGTGTCAGAGAGAGAGAATAAGGGCGGGACAGAAGGGAGAGAGATTCGGTTAGAGAGAAACGGAGGGTGGTGGGAAAAGAGAGACCAAGATAGGGAGATCGAGAGTGAGAGAAGATGGAGAGAGAGCGAAGGAGCAGGGAAAGACAGAGAGAGAGGGAAGGGAGAAATAAGGTGAGGGAGGGAAGGAGAGAGAGAGAAATAGGGGAGGACATAATGAGAGAGGGGTCAGAGAGAGGGGGGGCAGAGAGAGAGGGTGACAGAGAGAGAGGGAGACAGAGAGAGAGGGGGGCAGAGAGAGAGGGAGACAGAGAGAGAGGGGGGCAGAGAGAGAGGGGAACAGAGAGAGAGGGGGACAGAGAGAGTGGGGGACAGAGAGGGGGACAGAGAGAGAGGGGGACAGAGAGAGAAGGGGACAGAGAGAGAGGGAGACAGAGAGAGAGGGGCAGAGAGAGAGTGGAACAGAGAGAGAGGGGACAGAGAGAGAGGGGGACAGAGAGGGGGACAGAGAGAGAAGGGGACAGAGAGAGAGGACAGAGAGAGGGGGACAGAGAGAGAGGGGGACAGAGAGAGAGGACAGAGAGAGGGGGACAGAGAGAGAGGGGGACAGAGAGAGAAGGGGACAGAGAGAGGGGACAGAGAGAGGGGGACAGAGAGAGGGGGCAGAGAGAGGGGGGGCAGAGAGAGGGGGGGCAGAGAGAGAGGGGGCAGAGAGAGGGGCACAGAGAGAGAGGGGGGCAGAGAGAGAAGGGGACAGAGAGAGAGGGGAACAGAGAGAGAGGGGGACAGAGAGAGGGGGACAGAGAGAGAGTGGACAGAGAGAGAGGGGGGCAGAGAGAGAGGGGGCAGAGAGAGAGAGAGAGAAGGGGACAGAGAGAGGGGACAGAGAGAGAGGGGGGCAGAGAGAGAGGGGGCAGAGAGAGGGGGCAGAGAGAGTGGGAGACAGAGAGAGGAGGGACAGAGAGAGAGGGGGACAGAGAGAGAGGGGGGCAGAGAGAGAAGGGGACAAAGAGAGAGGGGAACAGAGAGAGGGGACAGAGAGAGAGGGGACAGAGAGAGAGGGGGACAGAGAGAGGGGACAGAGAGAGGGGGACAGAGAGATGGGGCAGAGAGAGCGGGGGCAGAGAGAGAGGGGAGCAGAGAGAGAGGGGGCGGGGGGGCAGAGAGAAGGCGAGAGAGAGAGGGAGGTAGAGAGAGAGGGGGGGGAGAGAGAGGGTGACAGACAATGTGGGGGACAGAGAGAGAGAGACACACAGAGAGAGGGAGACAGAGAGAGAGGGAGACAAAGGGAGAGGGGAACAGAAAGAGAGGGGAACAGAGAGAGTGGGGGACAGAGAGAGAGGGGGGCAGAGAGAGAGGGGGCAGAGAGAGAGGGGGGCAGAGAGGGGGGGCAGAGAGAGAGGGGGACAGAGAGAGAGCGAGAGAGAGGGGGCAGAGAGAGAAGGTACAGAGAGAGAGGGAGACAGAGAGAGAGGGGAACAGAGAGAGAGGGGACAGAGAGAGATGGGGACAGAGAGAGGGGGGACAGAGAGAGGGGGACAGAGAGAGAGGGGGACAGAGAGAGAGGGGAACAGAGAGAGAGGGGACAGAGAGAGATGGGGACAGAGAGAGGGGGGACAGAGAGAGGGGGACAGAGAGAGAGGGGGACAGAGAGAGAGGTGGCAGAGAGAGGGGGGGAGAGAGAGGGGGGCAGAGAGAGAGAGAGAGAGAGAAGGGCACAGAGAGAGGGGACAGAGAGAGAGGGGGACAGAGAGAGGGGGGGAGAGAGAGAGGGGGGCAGAGAGAGAGGGGGCAGAGAGAGAGAGAGAAGGGGACAGAGAGAGGGGACAGAGAGAGAGGGGGACAGAGAGAGAGGGGCCAGAGAGAGAGGGGGGGCAGAGAGAGAGGGGGACAGAGAGAGAGGGGGACAGAGAGAGAGAGGGACAGAGAGAGAGGGGGGCAGAGAGAGAGGGGACAGAGAGAGAGGGGGCAGAGAGAGAGGGACAGAGAGAGGGGGGGGCAGAGAGAGAGGGGGACAGAGAGAGAGGGGGGCAGAGAGAGAGGGACAGAGAGAGAAGGGGACAGAGAGAGGCGGACAGAGAGAGAAGGGGACAGAGAGAGGCGGACAGAGAGAGAGGGGGGCAGAGAGAGAGGGGGCAGAGAGAGGGGGTGGCAGAGAGAGTGGGGGGCAGGGAGAGAGGGGTCAGAGAGCAAGGGGGGCAGAGAGAGCGCGAGAGAGAGGGGGGAGAGAGAGAGGGAGATAGAGAGAGGGAGATAGAGAGAGAGGGGAACACAGAGAGAGGGGAACACAGACAGCGGGGGGCAGAGAGAGGGGGAACAGAGAGAGGGGGCAGAGAGTGGGGAGACAGAGAGAGGGGGACAGAGAGAGGGGGAGACAGAGAGAGGGGGAAAGGAGAGAGGGGGGACAGAGAATGGGGGGACAGAGAGAGAGAGGGACACATAGAGGGGGGTCAGAGAGAGGGGGCGACAGAGAGAGGGAAGGATAGAGAGAGAGGGGGACAGATAGAGGGGGCAGAGAGAGAGGGGGACGGGGGGGACAGAGAGAGGCGGGGGACAGAAAGAGGGAGGACAGAGAGAGAGGGGGACAGAGAGAGAGGGGGACGGGGGGACAGAGAGAGAGGGGGACAGAGAGAGTGGGACAGAGTGAGGGGGTCAGAGAAAGAGGAGGACAGAGAGGGGGCAGAGAGAGAGGGGAACAGAGAGAGGGGTAAAGATAGAGGCGGGTGGGAGGGAGGGGGGGACAGGGAGAGGTGAAAGAGATAGGGGCACAGAGAGTGGGGGAGATAGAAGGGGACAGAGAGGGGACAGAGAGAGAGGGAACAGAGAGAGTGGGACAGATAGAGTGGGTCAGAGAGAAAGGGGGTCAGAGAGAGAAGGGGACAGAAAGAGGGGAGCAGAGAGAGAGGGGGGCAGAGAGAGGGGGCAGAGAGATGGAGGAACAGAGAGAGGGAGAAAGAGAGAGGCGGGTGTGAGGGAGAGGGGGACAGAAAGAGGGGCAGGTAGCGGGGGTCAGTGAGTGGGGGACAGGAAGAGAGGGGTACAGAGTGGGGTGAGAGAGGGGGTCAGAGAGTGGGGGAGAGAGAGGGGTACAGAGTGGGGTGGCAGAGGGGTTCAGAGAGAGAGGGGGGATGGAGATAGTAGGGGACAGAGAGAGTGGGGAACAGAGAGAGTGGGGGACAGAGAGAGAGGGGGACAGAAAGTGAGGGCGACAGAGGGGGGGCAGAGAGGGGGGAGAGAGAGAGGGGGAGAGAGTGAGGGGGCAGAGAGAGAGGGGGACAGAAAGAGGGGGACAGAGGGAGAGGCAGGTGGGAGAGAGGGAGGGGTCAGAGAGAGGCTGGTGGGAGAGAGTGTGGGACAGAGAGAGGGGGGCAGAGAGAGAGGGGGCCAAAGAGGGGGGATAGAGGGAAGCGGATGGGAGATGGGGGGGGCAGAGAGAGGGCGACAGACAGAGGGGGGCAGAGAGCGGGGGTGAGAGAGGCAGGTGGGAGAGAGAGGGGGACAGAGAGAAGGGGACAGACAGATGGAGACAGACAGAGGGGGACAGAGAGCATGGAACAGAGAGAGGCGGGTGGGAAAGAGAGGGGGACAGAGAGAGGGGGATCAGAGACAGGGGGACAGAGAGAGGAGGACAGAGAGAGCGTGACAGAGAGAGAGGGGGAAAGAGAGAGAGGGGGACAGAGGGAGGGGGGACAGAGAGACGGTGACAGAGAGGGCGTACAGAGAGGGCGACAGAGTTAGAGGGACAGAGAAAGGGGGGTCAGAGAGAGGGGGAGAGAGAGAGGGGGAGATAGAGAGGGGGAGAGAGGGGGGGAGAGAGAGGGGGACAGAGAGAGGGGGACAGAGGGAGGGGGGACAGAGAAGGGGCGGAGAGAAGGTGACAGAGAGAGGGGGACAGAGAGAGGAAGGCAGAGAGAGGGGGTGAGGAGAGAGGCAGACAGAGAGAGGGGACAGCGTGTGGGGGAGATGGAGGGGGTCAGAGAGAGGGGGACAGAGAGAGAGGGGACATATAGAGGCGGGACAGAGAGGGGGGACAGAGAGAGGAGGGGAGAGAGAGAGGGGACAGAGAGAAAGGGGGGCAGGGAGAGTGGGACAGAGTGAGAGGGTAAGAGAAAAAGGGGGACAGAGAGAAAGGGGGGCAGGGAGAGTGGGACAGAGTGAGAGGGTAAGAGAAAAAGGGGGACAGAGAGAAAGGGGGGCAGGGAGAGTGGGACAGAGTGAGAGGGTAAGAGAAAAAGGGGGACAGAGAGAAAGGGGGGCAGGGAGAGTGGGACAGAGTGAGAGGGTAAGAGAAAAAGGGGGACAGAGAGAAAGGGGGGCAGGGAGAGTGGGACAGAGTGAGAGGGTAAGAGAAAAAGGGGGACAGAGAGAAAGGGGGGCAGAGTGGGGGGCATAGAGTGGGGGGGGCAGAAAGAGGGGGGAACAGAGAGAGGGGGGAACAGAGAGAGGGGGGACAGAGAGAGGGGGGGAACAGAGAGAGGGGGGGGAACAGAGAGGGGGGGGAACAGAGAGAGAGGGGGGGACAGAGAGAGGGGGGGGAACAGAGAGAGGGGGGGAACAGAGAGAGGGGGGGAACAGAGAGGGGGGGAACAGAGAGAGGGGGGGACAGAGAGAGGGGGGGAACAGAGAGAGGGAGAAAGAGAGAGGGAGAAAGAGAGAGGGGGGGGGACAGAGAGAGGGAGAAAGAGAGAGGGAGAAAGAGAGAGGGGGAGAGAGAGAGGGAGAAAGAGAGAGGGGACAGAGAGAGGGGGAACAGAGAGAGAGGGGGACAGAGAGAGGGAGAAAGAGAGGGGGGGACAGAGAGAGAGGGGGGACAGAGAGAGGGGGGGACAGAGAGAGAGGGGGACAGAGTGAGGGGGGGACAGAGAGAGAGGGGGACAGAGAGAGGGGGGACAGAGAGAGAGGGGGGACAGAGAGAGGGGGGACAGAGAGAGGGGGGGAACAGAGAGAGAGGGGGGACAGAGAGAGAGGGGGGACAGAGAGAGGGAGAAAGAGAGAGGGGGGGGGACAGAGAGAGGGGGGGACAGAGAGAGGGGGGACAGAGAGAGAGGGGGACAGAGAGAGGCAGGTGGGAGGGAGGGGAGCAGAGAGAGAGGGGCAGAGAGAGGAGGACAGACAGAGGAGGGACAGAGAGAGAGGGGAACAGAGAGAGAGGGGGACAGAGAGAGAGGGGGACAGAGAGAGAGGGGGGACAGAGAGAGGGGGACAGAGAGAGGGGGGGACAGAGAGAGAGGGGGACAGAGAGAGAGGGGGGACAGAGAGAGAGGGGGACAGAGAGAGTGGGGACAGAGAGAGGGGGGGACAGAGAGAGGGGGGGACAGAGAGAGAGGGGGACAGAGAGAGGGGGACAGAGAGAGCGGGACAGAGAGAGTGGGACGGAGAGAGGGGGGACAGAAGGAGGGGGACAGGGAGAGGGGGACAGAGAGAGGGGGGACAGAGAGAGGTGCGACAGAGAGAGGGGGACAGAGAGAGGGGGGACAGAGAGAGGGGCGACAGAGAGAGGGGGGGACAGAGAGAGAGGGGGACAGAGAGAGAGGGGGACAGAGAGAGAGGGGATAGAGAGAGGGGGGACAGAGAGAGAGGGGGACAGAGAGAGAGGGGGACAGAGAGAGGGGGGGACAGAGAGAGAGGGGGGACAGAGAGAGAGGGGGGACAGAGAGAGAGGGGGACAGAGAGAGAGGGGGGACAGAGAGAGAGGGGATAGAGAGAGGGGGGACAGAGATAGAGGGGATAGAGAGAGGGGGGACAGAGAGAGGGGGGACAGAGAGAGGGGGACAGAGAGAGAGGGGGGACAGAGAGAGGGGAGACAGAGAGAGGGGGGACAGAGAGAGGGGGGGGACAGAGAGAGGGGGGACAGAGAGAGAGGGGGGACAGAGAGAGGGGGGACAGAGAGAGGGGGGACAGAGAGAGAGGGGGGACAGAGAGAGGGGGGACAGAGAGAGGGGGGACAGAGAGAGTGGAACAGAGAGAGAGGGGGGACAGAGAGAGGGGGACAGAGAGAGAGGGCGGGACAGAGAGAGAGGGGACAGAGAGAGGGGGGACAGAGAGAGGGGGGACAGAGAGAGGGGGGGGACAGAGACGGGGGGACAGAGAGAGAGGGACAGAGAGAGAGGGGGGACAGAGAGAGAGGGGGACAGAGAGAGGGGGGACAGAGAGAGAGGGACAGAGAGAGAGGGGGGACAGAGAGAGAGGGGGACAGAGTGAGGGGGGACAGAGAGAGGGGGACAGAGAGAGAGGGGGGACAGAGAGAGAGGGCGGGACAGAGAGAGGGGGACAGAGAGAGAGGGGGGACAAAGAGAGGGGGGAAGAGAGAGAGGGGGGACAGAGAGAGAGGGGGGACAGAGAGAGAGGGGGACAGAGAGAGAGGGGGGACAGAGAGAGGGGGTACAGAGAGAGAGGGGGACAGAGAGAGAGGGGGACAGAGAGAGGGGGGACAGAGAGAGAGGGGGGGACAGAGAGAGAGGGGGGACAGAGAGAGGGGGACAGAGAGAGGGGGGCAGATAGAGAGGGGGACAGAGAGAGGGGGACAGAGAGAGGGGGGACAGAGAGAGAGGGGGAAGAGAGAGAGGGGGACAGAGAGAGAGTGGGACAGAGAGAGGGGGGAAAGAGAGAGGGGGGACAGAGAGCGGGGGGACAGAGAGGGAGGGACAGAGAGAGAGGGGGGACAGAGAGAGAGGGGGAAGAGAGGGAAGGGGACAGAGAGAGCGGGACAGAGAGAGGGGGGACAGAGAGAGGGGGACAGAGAGAGGGGGACAGAGAGAGAGGGACAGAGAGGGGGGGGGGTCAGAGAGAGGGGGACAGAGAGAGGGGGGACAGAGAGAGGGGGACAGAGAGAGGGGGACAGAGAGAGGGGAACAGATAGAGAGGGGGACAGAGAGAGAGGGGGACAGAGAGAGGGGGACAGAGAGAGAGGGGGACAGAGAGAGAGGGGGACAGAGAGAGAGGGGGGACAGAGAGAGGGGGACAGAGAGAGGGGGACAGATAGAGAGGGGGACAGAGAGAGAGGGGGACAGAGAGAGGGGGGGACAGAGAGAGGGGGACAGAGAGAGAGGGGGGACAGAGAGAGAGGGACAGAGAGAGGGAGGACAGAGAGAGGGGGGACAGAGAGAGGGGGGACAGAGAGAGGGGGGACAGAGAGGGGGGGACAAAGAGAGAGGGGGACAGAGTGAGGGGGACAGAGAGAGGGGGGGACAGAGAGGGGGACAGAGAGAGGGGGGACAGAGAGGGGGACAGAGAGAGGGGGGACAGAGAGAGGGGGACAGAGAGAGAGGGGGGACAGAGAGAGGGGGGACAGAGAGAGGGGGGACAGAGAGAGGGGGGACAGAGAGAGAGGGGGAAGAGAGTGAGGGGGACAGAGAGAGAGGGGGACAGAGTGAGGGGGGGACAGAGAGAGAGGGGGGACAGAGAGAGGGGGGACAGAGAGAGAGCGGGGCAGAGAGAGAGGGGGGACAGAGAGAGGGGGCACAGAGAGAGGGGGGACAGAGAGAGGGGAACAGAGAGAGAGGGGGGACAGAGAGAGGGGGGACAGAGAGGGGGGGACAGAGAGAGGGGGGACAGAGTGGGGGGGACATAGAGAGAGGGGGAAGAGAGAGAGGGGGAAGAGAGAGAGGGGGACAGAGAGAGGGGGGACAGAGAGAGGGGGGACAGAGAGAGGGGGGATAGAGAGAGGGGGAAGTAGAGGGGGTGAGAGAGAGGGGGAAGAGAGAGAGGGGCACAGGGAATGGGGAGATAGAGGGGGTCAGAGATGGGGACAGAAAAAGTGGGAGGTAGAGGGGGTCAGAGAGATGGGCACAGAGAGAGGGGCACAGAGAGTGGGGGAGATAGAGGGGGACAGAGAGACATAGGCAGAGAGAGATCGGGGCAGAGAGAGTGGGACAGAGTGAGGGGGTCAGAGAGGGAGAGGGGGACAGAGAGAGGGGGGGACAGAGAGAGGGGGGGACAGAGAGAGGGGGGACAGAGAGAGGGGGACAGAGAGAGGGGCACAGAGAAAGGGGGGCAGAGAGAAGGGGAGATAGAGGGGGTCAGAGAGAGGGGACAGAGTGAGGGGGTCAGAGAGAGGGGCACTGAGAAAGGGGGGCAGAGAGAAGGGGAGATAGAGGGGGTCAGAGAGAGGGGGACAGAGAAAGGGGGGCAGAGAGAAGGGGAGATAGAGGGGGTCAGAGAGAGGGGGACAGAAAAGGCGGAGGTAGAGGGGGTCAGAGAGAGGGGGGATAGAGGGGGACAGAGAGTGGGGGACAGAGAATGGGCGTCAGAGAAAGGGATACAGAGTGGAGGTGAGAGAGGGGGTCATATAGTGGGGGGATGGGGGGACAGAGAGAGAGGGGACAGAGAAAGTGGGGGACAGAGAGAGGGGGACAGAGAGGGTGGGGGACAGAGAGAGAGGGGGACAGAAAGAGAGGGACAGAGAGAGGGGGCAGAGAGAGGTGGGCAGAGAGAGGCGGACAGAGAGAGAGGGACAGAGAGAGGGGAGGAAAGAGAGGGGGGACAGAGAGAGGGGGACAGAGAGTTGGAGGACAGAGAGAGAGGGGGCAGAGAGAGGGGGACAGAGAGAGGGGGACAGAGAGTGGGAGGACAGAGGGGGGGCAGAGAGAGGGGGGGAGACATAGAAAGGGGGTGACAGAGAGAGAGGGGGGACAGAGAGAGGGGGATAAAGAGAGGGGGAGAGAGAGAGAGGGGACAGGGAAAGGGGGCAGAGAGAGGGGGACAGAGAGTGGGGGAGAGAGAGAGGGGTGATAGAGAGAGGAGGACAGAGAGAGGAAGGGGTGTCAGAGAGAGGGGGCAGAGAGGGTGGATAGATAGAGGCAGGACAGAGGGGGGGACAGAGAGAGGAGGGCAGAGAGAGGGTGACAGAGAGAGAGGACAGAGAGTGGGGGAGATAGAGGTGGCGAGAGAGAGGGGGACAGTGAGAGAGGGACAGAGAGAGAGGGGGACAGAGAGAGGGGGGCAGAGAGAGAGGGGGCAGAGAGGAGGGGACAGAGAGAGAGGGGGTAGGGAGAGGGGGACAGAGAGAGCGGGTCAGAGAGAGGGCAACAGAGAGAGGGGGACAGGGAGTGGGGAGATACGGGGGACAGAGATAGAGAGGGGTAGAGAGAGTTGGAGAGAGTGAGGGGACAGAGAGAGAGGGAACAGAGAGAGAGGGGGAAAGAGAGAGAAGGGGATAGAGAGAGGGGGGACAGAGAGAGGGGGGACAGAGAGTGGGGGGATAGAGAGAGGGCGACAGAGAGTGAGAGGGGAATAGAGAGAGAGAGGGGGGACAGAGACAGGGTGACAGAGAGAGGGGGGACAGAGAGAGGGGGAGGTAGAGGGGATCACAGAGAGGGGTACAGAAAAATTCGCAGGTAGAGGGGGTGAGAGAGAGGGGTGATAGAGAGTGAGAGGGGAATAGAGAGAGAGAGGGGACAGAGACAGGGTGACAGAGAGGGGGGACAGAGAGAGGGGGAGGTAGAGGGGATCACAGAGAGGGGTACAGAAAAATTCGCAGGTAGAGGGGGTGAGAGAGAGGGGTGATAGAGTGGGGGACAGAGAGGGGGGGCAGAGAGTGGGGGACAGAGAGAGGGGTACAGAGTGGGGGTGAGAGAGGAGGTCAGAGAGTGGGGGGATGGAGAGAGTGGGGGACAGAGAGAGAGGGAACAGAGAGAGAGGGGGAACAGAGAGAGAGGGGGAAAGAGAGAGGGGGACAGACAGAGGGGGGACAGAGAGAGGGGGGACAGAGAGTGGGGGGATAGAGAGAGGGGGCAGAGGGAGGGAGGCAGAGACAGGGGGACAGAGAGAGAGCGAGATAGAGGGGGACAGAGAGAGAGAGGGGGGGACAGAGAGAGGGGGGACAGAGAGGGGGGGGACAGAGAGAGGGGGACAGAGAGAGGGGGCAGAGAGTGGGGGACAGAGAGTGGGGGACAGAGAGGAGGAGTACAGAGTGGGGGTGAGAGAGGAGTTCAGACAGTGGCGGGATGGAGAGAGTGGGGGACAGAGAGAGGGGGACAGAGAGAGGCGGGTGGGAGAGAGCGCGGGACAGAGAGAGAGAGGGGGGACAGAGAGAGGGGGACAGAGCGAGGGGGACAGAGCGAGAGGGGGACAGAAAATGTCGGAGGTTGAGGGGGTCAGAGAGAGGAGGACAGAGAGGGGGACAGAGTGAGGGGTATAAAGTGGAGGTGAGAGAGGGGGTCAGAGATTGCGGGGATGGAGAGTGTTGGGGACAGAGAGAGAGGTGACAGAGAGAGAGGGGGACAGAGAGAGAGAGGGGGACAGAGTGAGGGGTATAAAGTGGAGGTGAGAGAGGGGGTCAGAGATTGGGGGGATGGAGAGAGTTGGGGACAGAGAGTGAGGTGACAGAGAGAGAGGGGGACAGAGAGAGAGAGGGGGACAGAGTGAGGGGGGACAGAGAGAGAGGGGGACAGAGAGAGAGGGGGACAGAGAGAGAGGGGGACAGAGAGAGGGGGTACAGAGAGAGAGGGGGACAGAGAGAGAGGGGACAGAGAGAGAGGGGGACAGACAGGGGGGATAGAGGGAGGGGGACAGAGAGAGAGGGGGACAGAGAGAGGGGGCAGAGGGAGGGCGACAGAGAGAGAAGGACAGAGAGAGGGGGACAGAGAGAGGGGGACAGAGAGAGGGTCAGACAGAGGGGGTCAGAGAGAGGGGGTCAGAGAGAGGGTGCAGAGGGAGGGCGACAGAGAGAGGGGGACAGAGAGAGGGGGACAGAGAGAGGGGGACAGAGAGAGGCGGGTGGGGGACAGAGAGTGGGTCAGACTGAGGGGGTCAGAGAGAGGGGGTCAGAGAGAGGGTGCAGAGGGAGGGCGACAGAGAGAGGGGGACAGAGAGAGGGGGACAGAGAGAGGCGGGTGGGATAGAGCGCGGGACAGAGGGGGGGGACAGAGAGAGGGGGACAGAGAGAGAGGCGTGTGCGAGAGAGAGGGGGTCAGAGAGAGGCGGGTGGGAGGGAGTGCAGGACAGTGATAGAGGGGGAGAGAGAGAGAGGGGGACAAAGAGGGGTGATAGAGGGAGGCGGGTGAGAGAGAGAGGAGCAGAGAGAGGGGGTCAGAGAGAGGGGGACAGAGAGAGGTGGACAGAGAGAGAGGGACAGAGAGAGGGTGACAGAGATAGAGGGGGACAGAGAGAGGGGGACAGAGAGAGAAGGCACAGAGAGAGGGGGAAAGAGAGAGGGGGACAGAGAGAGTGGTACAGAGAGATGGTTACAGAATGGGGGTGAGAGAGGGGGTCAGAGAGTGGGGGGAAGGAGAGAGTGGGGCACAGAGATAGAGGGGACAGAGAGGGTGGGGGCAGAGAGGGAGGGGGCAGAGAGAGGGCGAAGAGAGGGGGGACAGAGAGCGGGGGAGACTGAGGGGGGACAGAGAGAGGGGGACAGAGAGACGGGGACAGAGAAAGAGGGACAGAGAGAGGGGGACAGAGAGAGGGGGGGACAGAGAGCGGGGGAGACTGAGGGGGGACAGAGAGAGGGGGACAGAGCGACGGGGACAGAGAGAGAGGGGGACAGAGAGAGGTGGGACAGAGAGAGGGGGACAGAGAGAGAGGGGGACAGAGAGAGAGGGGGCAGAGAGAGGGGACAGAGAGAGAGGGGGACAGAGAGAGGGGGACAGAGAGACGGGGACAGAGAGAGAGGGTCAGAGAGAGAGGGAGACAGAGAGAGAGGGACAGAGAGAGGGGGACAGAGAGAGGGGGACAGAGAGAGGGGGACAGAGAGAGGGGGACAGAGAGAGGGGGACAGAGAGAGAAGGACAGAGAGAGAGGCGGACAGAGAGAGGGGGACAGAGAGAGGGGGACAGAGAGAGGGGGACAGAGAGAGGGGGACAGAGAGAGAGGGGGACAGAGAGAGGGGGGACAGAGAGAGTGGGACAGAGAGAGTGGGACAGAGAGATGTTTACAGAGTGGGGGTGAGAGAGGGGGTCAGAGAGTGGGGGGATGGAGAGAGTGGGGCACAGAAATAGAGGGGACAGAGAGGGTGGGGGGCAGAGAGGGAGGGGGCAGAGAGAGGGCGAAGAGAGGGGGGACAGAGCGCGGGGAGACTGAGGGGGGACAGAGAGAGGGGGACAGAGAGACGGGGAGAGAGAGAGGGGGACAGAGAGAGAGGGGGACAGAGAGAGGGGGACAGAGAGAGGGGGACAGAGAGAGGGGAACAGAGAGACGGGGGGATTGAGGGGGACAGGGAGATATGCGTCAGAGAGAGAGGGGGACAGAGAGAGAGGGGGACAAAGAGGGGGGATAGAGGGAGACGGGTGGGAGAGAGAGGGGGACAGAGAGAGAGGGGGACAAAGAGGGGGGATAGAGGGAGACGGGTGGGAGAGAGAGGGGTCAGAGAGTGGGCCAGACAGAGGGGGTCTGAGTGAGTGGGACAGAGAGAGGGCAACAGAGAGAGGGCGAAAGAGAGAGGGGGACAGAGAGACGGGGACAGAGAGAGGGGGACAGAGAGGGGGGGGACAGAGAGAGGGGGACAGAGAGAGGGGGACAGAGAGAGGGGGATAGAGAGAGGAGACAGAGAGAGGAGACAGAGAGAGGAGACAGGGAGAGGAGGGTAGAGAGAGAGGTGAGTGTGAGGCGGAGGAGTCAGAGAGAGGCGGGTGGGAGGGAGAGCGGGACAGAGAGAGAGGGGGAGAGAGAGAGGGGGGACAGAGAGGGGGGATAGAGGGGCGGGGGACAGAGAGATGGGGGACAGAGAGATGGGGGACAGAGAGATGGGGACAGAGACGGCGGGACAGAGAGAGAGGGGCGACAGAGAGAGAGGGGGGACAGAGAGAGAGGGGGTCAGAGAGAGGGGGACAGAGGGACGGGGGACAGAGAGATGGGGGACAGAGAGATGGGGACAGAGACGGGGGGACAGAGAGAGAGGGGCGACAGAGAGAGAGGGGGGACAGAGAGAGAGGGGGTCAGAGAGAGGGGGGACAGAGAGAGAGGGGGACAGAGAGAGAGGGGGACAGAGAGAGGGGGGACAGAGAGAGAGGGGGACAGAGAGAGGGGGATAGAGAGAGGAGACAGAGAGAGGAGACAGAGAGAGGAGACAGGGAGAGGAGGGTAGAGAGAGAGGTGAGTGTGAGGCGGAGGAGTCAGAGAGAGGCGGGTGGGAGGGAGAGCGGGACAGAGAGAGAGGGGGAGAGAGAGAGGGGGGACAGAGAGGGGGGATAGAGGGAGGTGGGTGGGAGAGAGGGAGTCATAGAGAGGGGGACAGAGAGAGGGCGACAGAGAGAAGGCGACAGAGAGAGTGGGTCAGATAGAGGGGGACAGAGAGAGAGGGGATAAAGATAGAGGGGGCACAGAGAGGGCGACAGAGAAAGGGCGACAGAGAGAGAGGGGGTCAGAGAGAGGCAGTGTCAGAGGGGGAGGTAGAGGGGGCCAGAGAGAGGGGGAGATAGAGGGGGACAGAGAGGGGGGACAGAGATTGGGGCCAGAGGGTGGGGGACAGAGAGAGGGGTACAGAGTGGGGGTGAGAGAGTGGGTCAGAGGGTGGTGGGGGACAGAGAGGGGGGACAGAGAGAGAGAGGGGCAGAGAGGGGGGCGGAGATAGGGGACAGAGAGAGGGGACAGAGAGAGGGCGAGATAGAGGGGGACAGAGAGAGGGGGACAGAGAGAGAGGGGGACAGAGAGAGAGGGGAACAGAGAGAGAGGGGACAGAGAGAGATGGGGACAGAGAGAGGGGGGACAGAGAGAGGGGGACAGAGAGAGAGGGGGACAGAGAGAGAGGTGGCAGAGAGAGGGGGGGAGAGAGAGGGGGGCAGAGAGAGAGAGAGAGAGAGAAGGGCACAGAGAGAGGGGACAGAGAGAGAGGGGGACAGAGAGAGGGGGGGAGAGAGAGAGGGGGGCAGAGAGAGAGGGGGGCAGAGAGAGAGAGAGAAGGGGACAGAGAGAGGGGACAGAGAGAGAGGGGGACAGAGAGAGAGGGGCCAGAGAGAGAGGGGGGGCAGAGAGAGAGGGGGACAGAGAGAGAGGGGGACAGAGAGAGAGAGGGACAGAGAGAGAGGGGGGCAGAGAGAGAGGGGACAGAGAGAGAGGGGGCAGAGAGAGAGGGACAGAGAGAGGGGGGGACAGAGAGAGAGGGGGACAGAGAGAGAGGGGGGCAGAGAGAGAGGGACAGAGAGAGAAGGGGACAGAGAGAGGCGGACAGAGAGAGAAGGGGACAGAGAGAGGCGGACAGAGAGAGAGGGGGGCAGAGAGAGAGGGGGCAGAGAGAGGGGGTGGCAGAGAGATTGGGGGGCAGGGAGAGAGGGGTCAGAGAGCAAGGGGGGCAGAGAGAGCGCGAGAGAGAGGGGGGAGAGAGAGAGGGAGATAGAGAGAGGGAGATAGAGAGAGAGGGGAACACAGAGAGAGGGGAACACAGACAGCGGGGGGCAGAGAGAGGGGGAACAGAGAGAGGGGGCAGAGAGTGGGGAGACAGAGAGAGGGGGACAGAGAGAGGGGGAGACAGAGAGAGGGGGAAAGGAGAGAGGGGGGACAGAGAATGGGGGGACAGAGAGAGAGAGGGACACATAGAGGGGGGTCAGAGAGAGGGGGCGACAGAGAGAGGGAAGGATAGAGAGAGAGGGGGACAGATAGAGGGGGCAGAGAGAGAGGGGGACGGGGGGGACAGAGAGAGGCGGGGGACAGAAAGAGGGAGGACAGAGAGAGAGGGGGACAGAGAGAGAGGGGGACGGGGGGACAGAGAGAGAGGGGGACAGAGAGAGTGGAACAGAGTGAGGGGGTCAGAGAAAGAGGAGGACAGAGAGGGGGCAGAGAGAGAGGGGAACAGAGAGAGGGGTAAAGATAGAGGCGGGCGGGAGGGAGGGGGGGACAGGGAGAGGTGAAAGAGATAGGGGCACAGAGAGTGGGGGAGATAGAAGGGGACAGAGAGGGGACAGAGAGAGAGGGAACAGAGAGAGTGGGACAGATAGAGGGGGTCAGAGAGAAAGGGGGTCAGAGAGAGAAGGGGACAGAAAGAGGGGAGCAGAGAGAGAGGGGGGCAGAGAGAGGGGGCAGAGAGATGGAGGAACAGAGAGAGGGAGAAAGAGAGAGGCGGGTGTGAGGGAGAGGGGGACAGAAAGAGGGGCAGGTAGCGGGGGTCAGTGAGTGGGGGACAGGAAGAGAGGGGTACAGAGTGGGGTGAGAGAGGGGGTCAGAGAGTGGGGGAGAGAGAGGGGTACAGAGTGGGGTGGCAGAGGGGTTCAGAGAGAGAGGGGGGATGGAGATAGTAGGGGACAGAGAGAGTGGGGAACAGAGAGAGTGGGGGACAGAGAGAGAGGGGGACAGAAAGTGAGGGCGACAGAGGGGGGGCAGAGAGGGGGGAGAGAGAGAGGGGGAGAGAGTGAGGGGGCAGAGAGAGAGGGGGACAGAAAGAGGGGGACAGAGAGAGAGGCAGGTGGGAGAGAGAGAGGGGTCAGAGAGAGGCTGGTGGGAGAGAGTGTGGGACAGAGAGAGGGGGGCAGAGAGAGAGGGGGCCAAAGAGGGGGGATAGAGGGAAGCGGATGGGAGATGGGGGGGGGCAGAGAGAGGGCGACAGACAGAGGGGGGCAGAGAGCGGGGGTGAGAGAGGCAGGTGGGAGAGAGAGGGGGACAGAGAGAAGGGGACAGACAGATGGAGACAGACAGAGGGGGACAGAGAGCATGGAACAGAGAGAGGCGGGTGGGAAAGAGAGGGGGACAGAGAGAGGGGGATCAGAGACAGGGGGACAGAGAGAGGAGGACAGAGAGAGCGTGACAGAGAGAGAGGGGGAAAGAGAGAGAGGGGGACAGAGGGAGGGGGGACAGAGAGACGGTGACAGAGAGGGCGTACAGAGAGGGCGACAGAGTTAGAGGGACAGAGAAAGGGGGGTCAGAGAGAGGGGGAGAGAGAGAGGGGGAGATAGAGAGGGGGAGAGAGGGGGGAGAGAGAGGGGGACAGAGAGAGGGGGACAGAGGGAGGTGGTACAGAGAAGGGGCGGAGAGAGGGTGACAGAGAGAGGGGGACAGAGAGAGGAAGGCAGAGAGAGGGGGTGAGGAGAGAGGCAGACAGAGAGAGGGGACAGCGTGTGGGGGAGATGGAGGGGGTCAGAGAGAGGGGGACAGAGAGAGAGGGGACATATAGAGGCGGGACAGAGAGGGGAGACAGAGAGAGGAGGGGAGAGAGAGAGGGGAAAGAGAGAGAGGGGGGCAGAGAGAGAGGGGACAGAGAGAGAGGGGGCAGAGAGAGAGGGACAGAGAGAGGAGGGGAGAGAGAGAGGGGACAGAGAGAAAGGGGGGCAGGGAGAGTGGGACAGAGTGAGAGGGTAAGAGAAAAAGGGGGACAGAGAGAAAGGGGGGCAGGGAGAGTGGGACAGAGTGAGAGGGTAAGAGAAAAAGGGGGACAGAGAGAAAGGGGGGCAGGGAGAGTGGGACAGAGTGAGAGGGTAAGAGAAAAAGGGGGACAGAGAGAAAGGGGGGCAGGGAGAGTGGGACAGAGTTAGAGGGTAAGAGAAAAAGGGGGACAGAGAGAAAGGGGGGCAGGGAGAGTGGGACAGAGTGAGAGGGTAAGAGAAAAAGGGGGACAGAGAGAAAGGGGGGCAGAGTAGGGGGCATAGAGGGGGGGGGCAGAAAGAGGGGGGAACAGAGAGAGGGGGGAACAGAGAGAGGGGGGGACAGAGAGAGGGGGGGAACAGTGAGAGGGGGGAACAGAGAGGGGGGGAACAGAGAGAGAGGGGGGGACAGAGAGGGGGGGAACAGAGAGAGGGGGGGAACAGAGAGGGGGGAACAGAGAGAGGGGGGGACAGAGAGAGGGGGGGAACAGAGAGAGGGAGAAAGAGAGAGGGAGAAAGAGAGAGGTGGGGAACAGAGGGAGGGAGAAAGAGAGAGGGAGAAAGAGAGAGGGGGAGAGAGAGAGGGAGAAAGAGAGAGGGGACAGAGAGAGGGGGAACAGAGAGAGAGGGGGACAGAGAGAGGGAGAAAGAGAGAGGGGGGACAGAGAGAGAGGGGGGACAGAGAGAGAGGGGGACAGAGAGAGAGGGGGACAGAGTGAGGGGGGGACAGAGAGAGAGGGGGACAGAGAGAGGGGGGACAGAGAGAGAGGGGGGACAGAGAGAGGGGGGGCAGAGAGAGGGGGGGAACAGAGAGAGAGGGGGGACAGAGAGAGAGGGGGGACAGAGAGAGAGGGGGGACAGAGAGAGGGAGAAAGAGAGAGGGGGGGACAGAGAGAGGGGGGGACAGAGAGAGGGGGGACAGAGAGAGAGGGGGACAGAGAGAGGCAGGTGGGAGGGAGGGGAGCAGAGAGAGAGGGGCAGAGAGAGGAGGACAGACAGAGGAGGGACAGAGAGAGAGGGGAACAGAGAGAGAGGGGGACAGAGAGAGAGGGGGACAGAGAGAGGCAGGTGGGAGGGAGGGGAGCAGAGAGAGAGGGGCAGAGAGAGGAGGACAGACAGAGGAGGGACAGAGAGAGAGGGGAACAGAGAGAGAGGGGGACAGAGAGAGAGGGGGACAGAGAGAGAGGGGGGACAGAGAGAGGAGGACAGAGAGAGGGGGGGACAGAGAGAGAGGGGGACAGAGAGAGAGGGGGGACAGAGAGAGAGGGGGACAGAGAGAGTGGGGACAGAGAGAGGGGGGGACAGAGAGAGGGGGGGACAGAGAGAGTGGGGGACAGAGAGAGGGGGACAGAGAGAGCGGGATAGAGAGAGTGGGACAGAGAGAGGGGGGACAGAGAGAGGGGGACAGAGAGAGGGGGACAGAGAGAGGGGGGACAGAGAGAGGGGCGACAGAGAGAGGTGGACAGAGAGAGGGGGGACAGAGAGAAGGGCGACAGAGAGAGGGGGGGACAGAGAGAGAGGGGGACAGAGAGAGAGGGGGACAGAGAGAGAGGGGATAGAGAGAGGGGGCGACAGAGAGAGAGGGGGGACAGAGAGAGAGGGGGGACAGAGAGAGAGGGGGACAGAGAGAGAGGGGGGACAGAGAGAGAGGGGATAGAGAGAGGGGGGACAGAGATAGAGGGGATAGAGAGAGGGGGGACAGAGAGAGGGGGACAGAGAGAGAGGGGGGACAGAGAGAGGGGGACAGAGAGAGGGGGGACAGAGAGAGGGGGGGGCCAGAGAGAGGGGGGACAGAGAGAGAGGGGGGACAGAGAGAGGGGGGACAGAGAGAGGGGGGACAGAGAGAGAGGGGGGACAGAGAGAGGGGGGACAGAGAGAGGGGGGACAGAGAGAGGGGAACAGAGAGAGAGGGGGGACAGAGAGAGGGGGACAGAGAGAGAGGGCGGGACAGAGAGAGAGGGGACAGAGAGAGGGGGGACAGAGAGAGGGGGACAGAGAGAGGGGGGACAGAGAGAGGGGGGACAGAGAGAGGGGGGGGACAGAGACGGGGGGACAGAGAGAGCGGGACAGAGAGAGAGGGGGGACAGAGAGAGGGGGGACAGAGAGAGGGGGACAGAGAGAGAGGGGGGACAGAGAGAGAGGGCGTGACAGAGAGAGGGGGACAGAGAGAGAGGGGGGACAGAGAGAGGGGGGAAGAGAGAGAGGGGGACAGAGAGAGGGGGAGACAGAGAGAGGGGGAAAGGAGAGAGGGGGACAGAGGGAGGGGGGACAGAGAGACGGTGACAGAGAGGGCGTACAGAGAGGACGACAGAGTTAGAGGGACAGAGAAAGGGGGGTCAGAGAGAGGGGGAGAGAGAGAGGGGGAGATAGAGAGGGGGAGAGAGGGGGGGGGGAGAGAGAGGGGGACAGAGAGAGGGGGACAGAGGGAGGGGGGACAGAGAAGGGGCGGAGAGAGGGTGACAGAGAGAGGGGGACAGAGAGAGGAAGGCAGAGAGAGGGGGTGAGGAGAGAGGCAGACAGAGAGAGGGGACAGCGTGTGGGGGAGATGGAGGGGGTCAGAGAGAGGGGGACAGAGAGAGAGGGGACATATAGAGGCGGGACAGAGAGGGGGGACAGAGAGAGGAGGGGAGAGAGCGAGGGGACAGAGAGAAAGGGGGGCAGGGAGAGTGGGACAGAGTGAGAGGGTAAGAGAAAAAGGGGGACAGAGAGAAAGGGGGGCAGGGAGAGTGGGACAGAGTGAGAGGGTAAGAGAAAAAGGGGGACAGAGAGAAAGGGGGGCAGGGAGAGTGGGACAGAGTGAGAGGGTAAGAGAAAAAGGGGGACAGAGAGAAAGGGGGGCAGGGAGAGTGGGACAGAGTGAGAGGGTAAGAGAAAAAGGGGGACAGAGAGAAAGGGGGGCAGGGAGAGTGGGACAGAGTGAGAGGGTAAGAGAAAAAGGGGGACAGAGAGAAAGGGGGGCAGAGTGGGGGGCATAGAGGGGGGGGGCAGAAAGAGGGGGGAACAGAGAGAGGGGGGAACAGAGAGAGGGGGGGACAGAGAGAGGGGGGGAACAGAGAGAGGGGGGGGAAAAGAGAGGGGGGGAACAGAGAGAGAGGGGGGACAGAGAGAGGGGGGGTAACAGAGAGAGGGGGGGAACAGAGAGGGGGGGGGAACAGAGAGAGGGGGGGACAGAGAGAGGGGGGGAACAGAGAGAGGGAGAAAGAGAGAGGGAGAAAGAGAGAGGGGGGAACAGAGAGAGGGAGAAAGAGAGAGGGAGAAAGAGAGAGGGGGAGAGAGAGAGGGAGAAAGAGATAGGGGACAGAGAGAGGGGGAACAGAGAGAGAGGGGGACAGAGAGAGGGAGAAAGAGAGAGGGGGGACAGAGAGAGAGGGGGGACAGAGAGAGAGGGGGACAGAGAGAGAGGGGGACAGAGTGAGGGGGGTCAGAGAGAGAGGGGGACAGAGAGAGGGGGGACAGAGAGAGAGGGGGGACAGAGAGAGGGGGGACAGAGAGAGGGGGGGGGAACAGAGAGAGAGGGGGGACAGAGAGAGAGGGGGGACAGAGAGAGATGGGGGACAGAGAGAGGGAGAAAGAGAGAGGGGGGGGACAGAGAGAGGGGGGGACAGAGAGAGGGGGGACAGAGAAAGAGGGGGACAGAGAGAGGCAGGTGGGAGGGAGGGGAGCAGAGAGAGAGGGGCAGAGAGAGGAGGACAGACAGAGGAGGGACAGAGAGAGAGGGGAACAGAGAGAGAGGGGGACAGAGAGAGAGGGGGACAGAGAGAGAGGGGGACAGAGAGAGGGGGACAGAGAGAGGGAGGGACAGAGAGAGAGGGGGACAGAGAGAGAGGGGGGACAGAGAGAGAGGGGGACAGAGAGAGTGGGGACAGAGAGAGGGGGGGGACAGAGAGAGGGGGGGACAGAGAGAGAGGGGGACAGAGAGAGGGGGACAGAGAGAGGGGGGACAGAGAGAGGGGCGACAGAGAGAGGGGGACAGAGAGAGGGGGGACAGAGAGAGGGGCGACAGAGAGAGGGGGGGACAGAGAGAGAGGGGGACAGAGAGAGAGGGGGACAGAGAGAGAGGGGATAGAGAGAGGGGGCGACAGAGAGAGAGGGGGGACAGAGAGAGAGGGGGGACAGAGAGAGAGGGGGACAGAGAGAGAGGGGGGACAGAGAGAGAGGGGATAGAGAGAGGGGGGACAGAGATAGAGGGGATAGAGAGAGGGGGGACAGAGAGAGGGGGACAGAGAGAGAGGGGGGACGGAGAGAGGGGGGACAGAGAGAGGGGGGACAGAGAGAGGGGGGAACAGAGAGAGGGGGGACAGAGAGAGAGGGGGGACAGAGAGAGGGGGGACAGAGAGAGGGGGGACAGAGAGAGAGGGGGGACAGAGAGAGGGGGGACAGAGAGAGGGGGGACAGAGAGAGGGGAACAGAGAGAGAGGGGGGACAGAGAGAGGGGGACAGAGAGAGAGGGCGGGACAGAGAGAGAGGGGACAGAGAGAGGGGGGACAGAGAGAGGGGGGACAGAGAGAGGGGGGACAGAGAGAGGGGGGGGACAGAGACGGGGGGACAGAGAGAGAGGGACAGAGAGAGAGGGGGGACAGAGAGAGGGGGGACAGAGAGAGGGGGACAGAGAGAGAGGGGGGACAGAGAGAGAGGGCGGGACAGAGAGAGGGGGACAGAGAGAGAGGGGGGACAGAGAGAGGGGGGAAGAGAGAGAGGGGACAGAGAGAGGGGGAGACAGAGAGAGGGGGAAAGGAGAGAGGGGGGACAGAGAATGGGGGGACAGAGAGAGAGAGGGACACATAGAGGGGGGTCAGAGAGAGGGGGCGACAGAGAGAGGGAAGGATAGAGAGAGAGGGGGACAGATAGAGGGGGCAGAGAGAGAGGGGGACGGGGGGGACAGAGAGAGTCGGGGGACAGAAAGAGGGAGGACAGAGAGAGAGGGGGACAGAGAGAGAGGGGGACGGGGGGACAGAGAGAGAGGGGGACAGAGAGAGTGGGACAGAGTGAGGGGGTCAGAGAAAGAGGAGGACAGAGAGGGGGCAGAGAGAGAGGGGAACAGAGAGAGGGGTAAAGATAGAGGCGGGTGGGAGGGAGGGGGGGACAGGGAGAGGTGAAAGAGATAGGGGCACAGAGAGTGGGGGAGATAGAAGGGGACAGAGAGGGGACAGAGAGAGAGGGAACAGAGAGAGTGGGACAGATAGAGGGGGTCAGAGAGAAAGGGGGTCAGAGAGAGAAGGGGACAGAAAGAGGGGAGCAGAGAGAGAGGGGGGCAGAGAGAGGGGGCAGAGAGATGGAGGAACAGAGAGAGGGAGAAAGAGAGAGGCGGGTGTGAGGGAGAGGGGGACAGAAAGAGGGGCAGGTAGCGGGGGTCAGTGAGTGGGGGACAGGAAGAGAGGGGTACAGAGTGGGGTGAGAGAGGGGGTCAGAGAGTGGGGGAGAGACAGGGGTACAGAGTGGGGTGGCAGAGGGGTTCAGAGAGAGAGGGGGGATGGAGATAGTAGGGGACAGAGAGAGTGGGGAACAGAGAGAGTGGGGGACAGAGAGAGAGGGGGACAGAAAGTGAGGGCGACAGAGGGGGGGCAGAGAGGGGGAGAGAGAGAGGGGGAGAGAGTGAGGGGGCAGAGAGAGAGGGGGACAGAAAGAGGGGGACAGAGAGAGAGTGGTGGGAGAGAGTGTGGGACAGAGAGAGGGGGGCAGAGAGAGAGGGGGCCAAAGAGGGGGGATAGAGGGAAGCGGATGGGAGATGGGGGGGGCAGAGAGAGGGCGACAGACAGAGGGGGGCAGAGAGCGGGGGTGAGAGAGGCAGGTGGGAGAGAGAGGGGGACAGAGAGAGGGGGGACAGAGAGAGGGGGGGGACAGAGAGAGGGGGGACAGAGAGAGAGGGGGGACAGAGAGAGGGGGGACAGAGAGAGGGGGGACAGAGAGAGAGGGGGGACAGAGAGAGGGGGGACAGAGAGAGTGGGGACAGAGAGAGGGGAACAGAGAGAGAGGGGGGACAGAGAGAGGGGGGACAGAGAGAGGGGGGACAGAGAGAGGGGGGACAGAGAGAGGGGGGGGGACAGAGACGGGGGGACAGAGAGAGAGGGACAGAGAGAGAGGGGGGACAGAGAGAGGGGGGACAGAGAGAGGGGGACAGAGAGAGAGGGGGGACAGAGAGAGAGGGCGGGACAGAGAGAGGGGGACAGAGAGAGAGGGGGGACAGAGAGAGGGGGGAAGAGAGAGAGGGGGTACAGAGAGAGAGGGGGGACAGAGAGAGAGGGGGACAGAGAGAGAGGGGGGACAGAGAGAGGGGGGACAGAGAGAGAGGGGGGACAGAGAGAGAGGGGGACAGAGAGAGAGGGGGGACAGAGAGAGAGGGGGGGACAGAGAGAGAGGGGGGACAGAGAGAGGGGGACAGAGAGAGGGGGGCAGATAGAGAGGGGGACAGAGAGAGGGGGACAGAGAGAGGGGGGACAGAGAGAGAGGGGGAAGAGAGAGAGGGGGACAGAGAGAGAGTGGGACAGAGAGAGGGGGGAAAGAGAGAAGGGGGACAGAGAGCGGGGGGACAGAGAGGGGGGGACAGAGAGAGAGGGGGGACAGAGAGAGAGGGGGAAGAGAGGGAAGGGGACAGAGAGAGCGGGACAGAGAGAGGGGGGACAGAGAGAGGGGGACAGAGAGAGGGGGACAGAGAGAGAGGGACAGAGAGAGGGGGGGACAGAGAGAGGGGGACAGAGAGAGGGGGGACAGAGAGAGGGGGACAGAGAGAGGGGGACAGAGAGAGGGGAACAGATAGAGAGGGGGACAGAGAGAGAGGGGGACAGAGAGAGGGGGACAGAGAGAGAGGGGGACAGAGAGAGAGGGGGGACAGAGAGAGTGGGACAGAGAGAGGGGGACAGATAGAGAGGGGGACAGAGAGAGAGGGGGACAGAGAGAGGGGGGGACAGAGAGAGGGGGACAGAGAGAGAGGGGGGACAGAGAGAGAGGGACAGAGAGAGGGGGGACAGAGAGAGGGGGGACAGAGAGAGGGGGGACAGAGAGAGGGGGGACAGAGAGGGGGGGACAGAGAGAGAGGGGGACAGAGAGAGGGGGGAAGAGAGAGAGGGGGACAGAGTGAGGGGGACAGAGAGAGGGGGGGACAGAGAGGGGGACAGAGAGAGGGGGGACAGAGAGAGGGGGACAGAGAGAGAGGGGGGACAGAGAGAGGGGGGACAGAGAGAGGGGGGACAGAGAGAGGGGGGACAGAGAGAGAGGGGGAAGAGAGAGAGGGGGACAGAGAGAGAGGGGGACAGAGTGAGGGGGGGGCAGAGAGAGAGGGGGACAGAGAGAGGGGGGACAGAGAGAGAGCGGGGCAGAGAGAGAGGGGGGGACAGAGAGGGGGGGACAGAGAGAGGGGGGACAGAGAGAGGGGAACAGAGAGAGAGGGGGGACAGAGAGAGGGGGGACAGAGAGGGGGGGACAGAGAGAGGGGGACAGAGAGAGGGGAACAGAGAGAGAGGGGGGACAGAGAGAGGGGGACAGAGAGAGAGGGGGGACAGAGAGAGGGGAACAGAGAGAGAGGGGGGACAGAGAGAGGCGGACAGAGAGAGGGGGGACAGAGAGAGGGGAACAGAGAGAGAGGGGGGACAGAGAGAGGGGGGACAGAGAGAGTGGAACAGAGAGAGAGGGGGGACAGAGAGAGGGGGGACAGAGAGAGGGGGGACCGAGAGAGGGGGGACAGAGAGAGGGGAACAGAGAGAGGGGGGGACAGAGAGAGGGGAACAGAGAGAGAGGGGGGACAGAGAGAGGGGGACAGAGAGAGAGGGGGGACAGAGAGAGAGGGGGACAGAGAGAGGGGGAGAGAGAGAGGGGGACAGAGAGAGAGGGGGACAGAGAGAGGGGGACAGAGAGAGGGGGACAGAGAGAGAGGGGGACAGAGAGAGGGGGGGACAGAGAGAGGGGGGGACAGAGAGAGAGGGGGACAGAGAGAGGGGGGACAGAGAGAGAGGGGGACAGAGAGAGGGGGGACAGGGAGAGGGGGGACAGAGAGAGAGGGGGACAGAGAGAGAGGGGGACAGAGAGAGGGGGGACAGAGAGAGAGGGGGACAGAGAGAGGGGGGACAGAGAGAGAGGGGGACAGAGAGAGGGGGGACAGAGAGAGGGGGGACAGAGAGGGGGGGACAGAGAGAGGGGGGACAGAGAGAGGGGGGACAGAGTGGGGGGGACATAGAGAGAGGGGGAAGAGCGAGAGGGGGACAGAGAGAGAGGGGGACAGAGAGAGGGGGGACAGAGAGAGGGGGGACAGAGAGAGGGGGGATAGAGAGAGGGGGAAGTAGAGGGGGTGAGAGAGAGGGGGAAGAGAGAGAGGGGCACAGGGAATGGGGGAGATAGAGGGGGTCAGAGATGGGGACAGAAAAAGTGGAAGGTAGAGGGGGTCAGAGAGATGGGCACAGAGAGAGGGGCACAGAGAGTGGGGGAGATAGAGGGGGACAGAGAGACATAGGCAGAGAGAGATCGGGGCAGAGAGAGTGGGACAGAGTGAGAGGGTCAGAGAGGGAGAGGGGGACAGAAAAGGCGGAGGTAGAGGGGGTCAGAGAGAGGGGGGATAGAGGGGGACAGAGAGTGGGGGACAGAGAATGGGCGTCAGAGAAAGGGATACAGAGTGGAGGTGAGAGAGGGGGTCATATAGTGGGGGGATGGGGGGACAGAGAGAGAGGGGACAGAGAAAGTGGGGGACAGAGAGAGGGGGACAGAGAGGGTGGGGGACAGAGAGAGAGGGGGACAGAAAGAGAGGGACAGAGAGAGGGGGCAGAGAGAGGTGGGCAGAGAGAGGCAGACAGAGAGAGAGGGACAGAGAGAGGGGAGGAAAGAGAGGGGGGACAGAGAGAGGGGGACAGAGAGTTGGAGGACAGAGAGAGGGGGGGCAGAGAGAGGGGGACAGAGAGAGGGGGACAGAGAGTGGGAGGACAGAGGGGGGCAGAGAGAGGGGGGAGACATAGAAAGGGGGTGACAGAGAGAGAGGGGGGACAGAGAGAGGGGGATAAAGAGAGGGGGAGAGAGAGAGGGGACAGGGAAAGGGGGCAGAGAGAGGGGGACAGAGAGTGGGGGAGAGAGAGAGGGGTGATAGAGAGAGGAGGACAGAGAGAGGAAGGGGTGTCAGAGAGAGGGGGCAGAGAGGGTGGATAGATAGAGGCAGGACAGAGGGGGGGACAGAGAGAGGAGGGCAGAGAGAGGGTGACAGAGAGAGAGGACAGAGAGTGGGGGAGATAGAGGTGGCGAGAGAGAGGGGGACAGTGAGAGAGGGACAGAGAGAGAGGGGGACAGAGAGAGGGGGGCAGAGAGAGAGGGGGCAGAGAGGAGGGGACAGAGAGAGAGGGGGTAGGGAGAGGGGGACAGAGAGAGCGGGTCAGAGAGAGGGCAACAGAGAGAGGGGGACAGGGAGTGGGGAGATACGGGGGACAGAGATAGAGAGGGGTAGAGAGAGTTGGAGAGAGTGAGGGGACAGAGAGAGAGGGAACAGAGAGAGAGGGGGAAAGAGAGAGAAGGGGACAGAGAGAGGGGGGACAGAGAGAGGGGGGACAGAGAGTGGGGGGATAGAGAGAGGGCGACAGAGAGTGAGAGGGGAATAGAGAGAGAGAGGGGGGACAGAGACAGGGTGACAGAGAGAGGGGATACAGAGAGAGGGGGAGGTAGAGGGGATCACAGAGAGGGGTACAGAAAAATTCGCAGGTAGAGGGGGTGAGAGAGAGGGGTGATAGAGAGTGAGAGGGGAATAGAGAGAGAGAGGGGACAGAGACAGGGTGACAGAGAGGGGGGACAGAGAGAGGGGGAGGTAGAGGGGATCACAGAGAGGGGTACAGAAAAATTCGCAGGTAGAGGGGGTGAGAGAGAGGGGTGATAGAGTGGGGGACAGAGAGGGGGGGGCAGAGAGTTGGGGGGCAGAGAGAGGGGTACAGAGTGGGGGTGAGAGAGGAGGTCAGAGAGTGGGGGGATGGAGAGAGTGGGGGACAGAGAGAGAGGGAACAGAGAGACAGGGGGAACAGAGAGAGAGGGGGAAAGAGAGAGGGGGACAGACAGAGGGGGGGACAGAGAGAGGGGGGACAGAGAGTGGGGGGATAGAGAGAGGGGGCAGAGGGAGGGAGGCAGAGACAGGGGGGACAGAGAGAGGGCGAGATAGAAGGGGACAGAGAGAGAGGGGGGACAGAGAGAGGGGGGACAGAGAGAGGGGGGGACAGAGAGAGGGGGACAGAGAGAGGGGGCAGAGAGTGGGGGACAGAGAGTGGGGGACAGAGAGGAGGAGTACAGAGTGGGGGTGAGAGAGGAGTTCAGACAGTGGCGGGATGGAGAGAGTGGGGGACAGAGAGAGGGGGGACAGAGAGAGGCGGGTGGGAGAGAGCGCGGGACAGAGAGAGAGAGGGGGGACAGAGAGAGGGGGACAGAGCGAGGGGGACAGAGCGAGAGGGGGACAGAAATCTCGGAGGTTGAGGGGGTCAGAGAGAGGAGGACAGAGAGGGGGACAGAGTGAGGGGTATAAAGTGGAGGTGAGAGAGGGGGTCAGAGATTGCGGGGATGGAGAGTGTTGGGGACAGAGAGAGAGGTGACAGAGAGAGAGGGGGACAGAGAGAGAGAGGGGGACAGAGTGAGGGGTATAAAGTGGAGGTGAGAGAGGGGGTCAGAGATTGGGGGGATGGAGAGAGTTGGGGACAGAGAGTGAGGTGACAGAGAGAGAGGGGGACAGAGAGAGAGAGAGGGGGACAGAGTGAGGGGGGACAGAGAGAGAGGGGGACAGAGAGAGAGGGGACAGAGAGAGAGGGGGACAGACAGGGGGGATAGAGGGAGGGGGACAGAGAGAGAGGGGGACAGAGAGAGGGGGCAGAGGGAGGGCGACAGAGAGAGAAGGACAGAGAGAGGGGGACAGAGAGAGGGGGACAGAGAGAGGGTCAGACAGAGGGGGTCAGAGAGAGGGGTCAGAGAGAGGGTGCAGAGGGAGGGCGACAGAGAGAGGGGGACAGAGAGAGGGGGACAGAGAGAGGGGGACAGAGAGAGGCGGGTGGGGGACAGAGAGTGGGTCAGACTGAGGGGGTCAGAGAGAGGGGGTCAGAGAGAGGGTGCAGAGGGAGGGCGACAGAGAGAGGGGGACAGAGAGAGGGGGACAGAGAGAGGCGGGTGGGATAGAGCGCGGGACAGGGGGGGTGGACAGAGAGAGGGGGACAGAGAGAGAGGCGTGTGCGAGAGAGAGGGGGTCAGAGAGAGGCGGGTGGGAGGGAGTGCAGGACAGTGATAGAGGGGGAGAGAGAGAGGGGGACAAAGAGGGGTGATAGAGGGAGGCGGGTGAGAGAGAGAGGAGCAGAGAGAGGGGGTCAGAGAGAGGGGGACAGAGAGAGGTGGACAGAGAGAGAGGGACAGAGAGAGGGTGACAGAGATAGAGGGGGACAGAGAGAGGGGGACAGAGAGAGAAGGCACAGAGAGAGGGGGAAAGAGAGAGGGGGACAGAGAGAGTGGTACAGAGAGATGGTTACAGAATGGGGGTGAGAGAGGGGGTCAGAGAGTGGGCGGAAGGAGAGAGTGGGGCACAGAGATAGAGGGGACAGAGAGGGTGGGGGCAGAGAGGGAGGGGGCAGAGAGAGGGCGAAGAGAGGGGGGACAGAGAGCAGGGGAGACTGAGGGGGGACAGAGAGAGGGGGCAGAGAGACGGGGACAGAGAATGAGGGACAGAGAGAGGGGGACAGAGAGAGGGGTGGACAGAGAGTGGGGGAGACTGAGGGGGACAGAGAGAGGGGGACAGAGAGACGGGGACAGAGAGAGAGGGGGACAGAGAGAGGGGGACAGAGAGAGGGGGACAGAGAGAGAGGGGGACAGAGAGAGAGGGGGCAGAGAGAGGGGACAGAGAGAGAGGGGGACAGAGAGAGGGGGACAGAGAGACGGGGACAGAGAGAGGGGGACAGAGAGAGAGGGAGACAGAGAGAGAGGGACAGAGAGAGGGGGACAGAGAGAGGGGGACAGAGAGAGGGGGACAGAGAGAGGGGGACAGAGAGAGAAGGACAGAGAGAGAGGCGGACAGAGAGAGGGGGACAGAGAGAGGGGGACAGAGAGAGGGGGACAGAGAGAGGGGGACAGAGAGAGAGGGGGACAGAGAGAGGGGGGACAGAGAGAGGGGGACAGAGAGAGGGGGGACAGAGAGAGGGGGACAGAGAGAGTGGGACAGAGAGAGTGGGACAGAGAGATGTTTACAGAGTGGGGGTGAGAGAGGGGGTCAGAGAGTGGGGGGATGGAGAGAGTGGGGCACAGAAATAGAGGGGACAGAGAGGGTGGGGGGCAGAGAGGGAGGGGGCAGAGAGAGGGCGAAGAGAGGGGGACAGAGCGCGGGGAGACTGAGGGGGGACAGAGAGAGGGGGACAGAGAGACGGGGACAGAGAGAGGGGGACAGAGAGAGAGGGGGACAGAGAGAGGGGGACAGAGAGAGGTGGACAGAGAGAGGGGAACAGAGAGACGGGGGGATTGAGGGGGACAGGGAGATATGCGTCAGAGAGAGAGGGGGACAGAGAGAGAGTGGGACAAAGAGGGGGGATAGAGGGAGACGGGTGGGAGAGAGAGGGGGACAGAGAGAGAGGGGGACAAAGAGGGGGGATAGAGGGAGACGGGTGGGAGAGAGAGGGGTCAGAGAGTGGGCCAGACAGAGGGGGTCTGAGTGAGTGGGACAGAGAGAGGGCAACAGAGAGAGGGCGAAAGAGAGAGGGGGACAGAGAGACGGGGACAGAGAGAGGGGGACAGAGAGGGGGGGACAGAGAGAGGGGGACAGAGAGAGGGGGACAGAGAGAGGGGGATAGAGAGAGGAGACAGAGAGAGGAGACAGAGAGAGGAGACAGGGAGAGGAGGGTAGAGAGAGAGGTGAGTGTGAGGCGGAGGAGTCAGAGAGAGGCGGGTGGGAGGGAGAGCGGGACAGAGAGAGAGGGGGAGAGAGAGAGCGGGGACAGAGAGGGGGGATAGAGGGACGGTGGACAGAGAGATGGGGGACAGAGAGATGGGGGACAGAGAGATGGGGACAGAGACGGGGGGACAGAGAGAGAGGGGCGACAGAGAGAGAGGGGGGCAGAGAGAGAGGGGGTCAGAGAGAGGGGGACAGAGGGACGGGGGACAGAGAGATGGGGGACAGAGAGATGGGGACAGAGACGGGGGGACAGAGAGAGAGGGGCGACAGAGAGAGAGGGGGGACAGAGAGAGAGGGGGTCAGAGAGAGGGGGGACAGAGAGAGAGGGGGACAGAGAGAGAGGGGGACAGAGAGAGGGGGGACAGAGAGAGAGGGGGACAGAGAGAGCTGGGATAGAGAGAGGAGACAGAGAGAGGAGACAGAGAGAGGAGACAGGGAGAGGAGGGTAGAGAGAGAGGTGAGTGTGAGGCGGAGGAGTCAGAGAGAGGCGGGTGGGAGGGAGAGCGGGACAGAGAGAGAGGGGGAGAGAGAGAGGGGGGACAGAGAGGGGGGATAGAGGGAGGTGGGTGGGAGAGAGGGAGTCATAGAGAGGGGGACAGAGAGAGGGCGACAGAGAGAAGGCGACAGAGAGAGTGGGTCAGATAGAGGGGGACAGAGAGAGAGGGGATAAAGATAGAGGGGGCACAGAGAGGGCGACAGAGAAAGGGCGACAGAGAGAGAGGGGGTCAGAGAGAGGCAGTGTCAGAGGGGGAGGTAGAGGGGGCCAGAGAGAGGGGGAGATAGAGGGGGACAGAGAGGGGGGACAGAGATTGGGGCCAGAGGGTGGGGGACAGAGAGAGGGGTACAGAGTGGGGGTGAGAGAGTGGGTCAGAGGGTGGTGGGGGACAGAGAGGGGGGGACAGAGAGGGGGGACAGAGAGAGAGAGGGGCAGAGAGGGGGGCGGAGATAGGGGACAGAGAGAGGGGACAGAGAGAGGGCGAGATAGAGGGGGACAGAGAGAGGGGGTCAGAGAGAGGGGGACAGAGTGAGGGGGCAGAGAGAGAGGGGGACAGAGTGAGTGGGTCAGAGAGAGGCGGGTGGGAGAGAGCGCGGGACAGAGAGCGGGAGGGGGACAGAGAGAGGCGGACAGAGAAAGAGTCTGGTGGGAGAGAGAGGGAGTCAGAGAGAGGCGGGTGGGAGAGTGCGTGGGACAGAGCAAGAGGGGAACAGAGAGAGAGGGGGACAAAGAGGGGGGATAGAGGGAGACAGGTGGGAGAGAGAAGGGGACAGAGAGTGGGGGACAGAGAGAGGGGCGACAGAGAGAGGGGCGACAGAGAGAGGGGGATAGAGAGAGGGGGATAAAGAGAGGGGAACAGAAAAAGTCGGAGGTAGAGGGGGTCAGAGAGAGGGGGAGATAGAGGGCGACAGAGAGAGGAGGACAGAAAGGGGGACAGAGTGTGGGGGACAGAGAGACGGGGACAGAGAGAGAGGGGGACAGAGAGAGGGGGACAGAGAGAGGGGGACAGAGAGAGAGGGGGACCGAGAGAGAGGGGGCAGAGAGAGGGGACAGAGAGAGAGGGGGACAGAGAGAGGGGGACAGAGAGACGGGGACAGAGAGAGGGGGACAGAGAGAGAGGGAGACAGAGAGAGAGGGACAGAGAGAGGGGGACAGAGAGAGGGGGACAGAGAGAGGGGGACAGTGAGAGGGGGACAGAGAGAGGGGGACAGAGAGAGAAGGACAGAGAGAGAGGCGGACAGAGAGAGGGGGCAGAGAGAGGGGGACAGAGAGAGGGGGACAGAGAGAGGGGGACAGAGAGAGAGGGGGACAGAGAGAGGGGGGACAGAGAGAGGGGGACAGAGAGAGGGGGGACAGAGAGAGGGGGACAGAGAGAGTGGGACAGAGAGAGTGGGACAGAGAGATGTTTACAGAGTGGGGGTGAGAGAGGGGGTCAGAGAGTGGGGGGATGGAGAGAGTGGGGCACAGAAATAGAGGGGACAGAGAGGGTGGGGGGCAGAGAGGGAGGGGGCAGAGAGAGGGCGAAGAGAGGGGGGACAGAGCGCGGGGAGACTGAGGGGGGACAGAGAGAGGGGGACAGAGAGACGGGGACAGAGAGAGGGGGACAGAGAGAGAGGGGGACAGAGAGAGGGGGACAGAGAGAGGGGGACAGAGAGAGGGGAACAGAGAGACGGGGGGATTGAGGGGGACAGGGAGATATGCGTCAGAGAGAGAGGTGGACAGAGAGAGAGGGGGACAAAGAGGGGGGATAGAGGGAGACGGGTGGGAGAGAGAGGGGGACAGAGAGAGAGGGGGACAAAGAGGGGGGATAGAGGGAGACGGGTGGGAGAGAGAGGGGTCAGAGAGTGGGCCAGACAGAGGGGGTCTGAGTGAGTGGGACAGAGAGAGGGCAACAGAGAGAGGGCGAAAGAGAGAGGGGGACAGAGAGACGGGGACAGAGAGAGGGGGACAGAGAGGGGGGGGACAGAGAGAGGGGGACAGAGAGAGGGGGACAGAGAGAGGGGGATAGAGAGAGGAGACAGAGAGAGGAGACAGAGAGAGGAGACAGGGAGAGGAGGGTAGAGAGAGAGGTGAGTGTGAGGCGGAGGAGTCAGAGAGAGGCGGGTGGGAGGGAGAGCGGGACAGAGAGAGAGGGGGAGAGAGAGAGGGGGGACAGAGAGGGGGGATAGAGGGACGGGGGACAGAGAGATGGGGGACAGAGAGATGGGGGACAGAGAGATGGGGACAGAGACGGCGGGACAGAGAGAGAGGGGCGACAGAGAGAGAGGGGGGACAGAGAGAGAGGGGGTCAGAGAGAGGGGGACAGAGGGACGGGGGACAGAGAGATGGGGGACAGAGAGATGGGGACAGAGACGGGGGGACAGAGAGAGAGGGGCGACAGAGAGAGAGGGGGGACAGAGAGAGAGGGGGTCAGAGAGAGGGGGGACAGAGAGAGAGGGGGACAGAGAGAGAGAGGGACAGAGAGAGGGGGACAGAGAGAGAGAGGGGGACAGAGAGAGGGGGATAGAGAGAGGAGACAGAGAGAGGAGACAGAGAGAGGAGACAGGGAGAGGAGGGTAGAGAGAGAGGTGAGTGTGAGGCGGAGGAGTCAGAGAGAGGCGGGTGGGAGGGAGAGCGGGACAGAGAGAGAGGGGGAGAGAGAGAGCGGGGACAGAGAGGGGGGATAGAGGGACGGGGGACAGAGAGATGGGGGACAGAGAGATGGGGGACAGAGAGATGGGGACAGAGACGGGGGGACAGAGAGAGAGGGGCGACAGAGAGAGAGGGGGACAGAGAGAGGGGGATAGAGAGAGGAGACAGAGAGAGGAGACAGAGAGAGGAGACAGGGAGAGGAGGGTAGAGAGAGAGGTGAGTGTGAGGTGGAGGAGTCAGAGAGAGGCGGGTGGGAGGGAGAGCGGGACAGAGAGAGAGGGGGAGAGAGAGAGGGGGGACAGAGAGGGGGGATAGAGGGAGGTGGGTGGGAGAGAGGGAGTCATAGAGAGGGGGACAGAGAGAGGGCGACAGAGAGAAGGCGACAGAGAGAGTGGGTCAGATAGAGGGGGACAGAGAGAGAGGGGATAAAGATAGAGGGGGCACAGAGAGGGCGACAGAGAAAGGGCGACAGAGAGAGAGGGGGTCAGAGAGAGGCAGTGTCAGAGGGGGAGGTAGAGGGGGCCAGAGAGAGGGGGAGATATAGGGGGACAGAGAGGGGGGACAGAGATTGGGGCCAGAGGGTGGGGGACAGAGAGAGGGGTACAGAGTGGGGGTGAGAGAGTGGGTCAGAGGGTGGTGGGGGACAGAGAGGGGGGGACAGAGAGGGGGGACAGAGAGAGAGAGGGTCAGAGAGGGGGGCGGAGATAGGGGACAGAGAGAGGGGACAGAGAGAGGGCGAGATAGAGGGGGACAGAGAGAGGGGGACAGAGAGAGAGGGGGACAGAGAGAGAGGGGAACAGAGAGAGAGGGGACAGAGAGAGATGGGGACAGAGAGAGGGGGGACAGAGAGAGGGGGACAGAGAGAGAGGGGGACAGAGAGAGAGGTGGCAGAGAGAGGGGGGGAGAGAGAGGGGGGCAGAGAGAGAGAGAGAGAGAGAAGGGCACAGAGAGAGGGGACAGAGAGAGAGGGGGACAGAGAGAGGGGGGAGAGAGAGAGGTGGGCAGAGAGAGAGGGGGGCAGAGAGAGAGAGAGAAGGGGACAGAGAGAGGGGACAGAGAGAGAGGGGGACAGAGAGAGAGGGGCCAGAGAGAGAGGGGGGGCAGAGAGAGAGGGGGACAGAGAGAGAGGGGGACAGAGAGAGAGAGGGACAGAGAGAGAGGGGGGCAGAGAGAGAGGGGACAGAGAGAGAGGGGGCAGAGAGAGAGGGACAGAGAGAGGGGGGGACAGAGAGAGAGGGGGACAGAGAGAGAGGGGGGCAGAGAGAGAGGGACAGAGAGAGAAGGGGACAGAGAGAGGCGGACAGAGAGAGAAGGGGACAGAGAGAGGCGGACAGAGAGAGAGGGGGGCAGAGAGAGAGGGGGCAGAGAGAGGGGGTGGCAGAGAGAGTGGGGGGCAGGGAGAGAGGGGTCAGAGAGCAAGGGGGGCAGAGAGAGCGCGAGAGAGAGGGGGGAGAGAGAGAGGGAGATAGAGAGAGGGAGATAGAGAGAGAGGGGAACACAGAGAGAGGGGAACACAGACAGCGGGGGGCAGAGAGAGGGGGAACAGAGAGAGGGGGCAGAGAGTGGGGAGACAGAGAGAGGGGGACAGAGAGAGGGGGAGACAGAGAGAGGGGGAAAGGAGAGAGGGGGGACAGAGAATGGGGGGACAGAGAGAGAGAGGGACACATAGAGGGGGGTCAGAGAGAGGGGGCGACAGAGAGAGGGAAGGATAGAGAGAGAGGGGGACAGATAGAGGGGGCAGAGAGAGAGGGGGACGGGGGGGACAGAGAGAGGCGGGGGACAGAAAGAGGGAGGACAGAGAGAGAGGGGGACAGAGAGAGAGGGGGACGGGGGGACAGAGAGAGAGGGGGACAGAGAGAGTGGGACAGAGTGAGGGGGTCAGAGAAAGAGGAGGACAGAGAAGGGGCAGAGAGAGAGGGGAACAGAGAGAGGGGTAAAGATAGAGGCGGGTGGGAGGGAGGGGGGGACAGGGAGAGGTGAAAGAGATAGGGGCACAGAGAGTGGGGGAGATAGAAGGGGACAGAGAGGGGACAGAGAGAGAGGGAACAGAGAGAGTGGGACAGATAGAGGGGGTCAGAGAGAAAGGGGGTCAGAGAGAGAAGGGGACAGAAAGAGGGGAGCAGAGAGAGAGGGGGGCAGAGAGAGGGGGCAGAGAGATGGAGGAACAGAGAGAGGGAGAAAGAGAGAGGCGGGTGTGAGGGAGAGGGGGACAGAAAGAGGGGCAGGTAGCGGGGGTCAGTGAGTGGGGGACAGGAAGAGAGGGGTACAGAGTGGGGTGAGAGAGGGGGTCAGAGAGTGGGGGAGAGAGAGGGGTACAGAGTGGGGTGGCAGAGGGGTTCAGAGAGAGAGGGGGGATGGAGATAGTAGGGGACAGAGAGAGTGGGGAACAGAGAGAGTGGGGGACAGAGAGAGAGGGGGACAGAAAGTGAGGGCGACAGAGGGGGGGCAGAGAGGGGGGAGAGAGAGAGGGGGAGAGAGTGAGGGGGCAGAGAGAGAGGGGGACAGAAAGAGGGGGACAGAGAGAGAGGCAGGTGGGAGAGAGAGAGGGGTCAGAGAGAGGCTGGTGGGAGAGAGTGTGGGACAGAGAGAGGGGGGCAGAGAGAGAGGGGGCCAAAGAGGGGGGATAGAGGGAAGCGGATGGGAGATGGGGGGTGCAGAGAGAGGGCGACAGACAGAGGGGGGCAGAGAGCGGGGGTGAGAGAGGCAGGTGGGAGAGAGAGGGGGACAGAGAGAAGGGGACAGACAGATGGAGACAGACAGAGGGGGACAGAGAGCATGGAACAGAGAGAGGCGGGTGGGAAAGAGAGGGGGACAGAGAGAGGGGGATCAGAGACAGGGGGACAGAGAGAGGAGGACAGAGAGAGCGTGACAGAGAGAGAGGGGGAAAGAGAGAGAGGGGGACAGAGGGAGGGGGGACAGAGAGACGGTGACAGAGAGGGCGTACAGAGAGGGCGACAGAGTTAGAGGGACAGAGAAAGGGGGGTCAGAGAGAGGGGGAGAGAGAGAGGGGGAGATAGAGAGGGGGAGAGAGGGGGGGGAGAGAGAGGGGGACAGAGAGAGGGGGACAGAGGGAGGGGGTACAGAGAAGGGGCGGAGAGAGGGTGGCAGAGAGAGGGGGACAGAGAGAGGAAGGCAGAGAGAGGGGGTGAGGAGAGAGGCAGACAGAGAGAGGGGACAGCGTGTGGGGGAGATGGAGGGGGTCAGAGAGAGGGGGGACAGAGAGAGAGGGGACATATAGAGGCGGGACAGAGAGGGGAGACAGAGAGAGGAGGGGAGAGAGAGAGGGGAAAGAGAGAAAGGGGGGCAGGGAGAGTGGGACAGAGTGAGAGGGTAAGAGAAAAAGGGGGACAGAGAGAAAGGGGGGCAGGGAGAGTGGGACAGAGTGAGAGGGTAAGAGAAAAAGGGGGACAGAGAGAAAGGGGGGCAGGGAGAGTGGGACAGAGTGAGAGGGTAAGAGAAAAAGGGGGACAGAGAGAAAGGGGGGCAGGGAGAGTGGGACAGAGTGAGAGGGTAAGAGAAAAAGGGGGACAGAGAGAAAGGGGGGCAGGGAGAGTGGGACAGAGTGAGAGGGTAAGAGAAAAAGGGGGACAGAGAGAAAGGGGGGCAGAGTGGGGGGCATAGAGGGGGGGGCAGAAAGAGGGGGGAACAGAGAGAGGGGGGAACAGAGAGAGGGGGGACAGAGAGAGGGGGGGGAACAGAGAGAGGGGGGGGAACAGAGGGGGGGAACAGAGAGAGAGGGGGGGACAGAGAGAGGGGGGGGAACAGAGAGAGGGGGGGAACAGAGAGGGGGGGAACAGAGAGAGGGGGGGACAGAGAGAGGGGGGGAACAGAGAGAGGGAGAAAGAGAGAGGGAGAAAGAGAGAGGGGGGGGAACAGAGAGAGGGAGAAAGAGAGAGGGAGAAAGAGAGAGGGGGAGAGAGAGAGGGAGAAAGAGAGAGGGGACAGAGAGAGGGGGAACAGAGAGAGAGGGGGGACAGAGAGAGAGGGGGGACAGAGAGAGAGGGGGACAGAGAGAGAGGGGGGACAGAGAGAGAGGGGATAGAGAGAGGGGGGGACAGAGATAGAGGGGATAGAGAGAGGGGGGACAGAGAGAGGGGGACAGAGAGAGAGGGGGGACAGAGAGAGGGGGGACAGAGAGAGGGGGGACAGAGAGAGGGGGGGGACAGAGAGAGGGGGGACAGAGAGAGAGGGGGGACAGAGAGAGGGGGGACAGAGAGAGGGGGGACAGAGAGAGAGGGGGGACAGAGAGAGGGGGGACAGAGAGAGGGGGGACAGAGAGAGGGGAACAGAGAGAGAGGGGGTCAGAGAGAGGGGGGACAGAGAGAGAGGGCGGCACAGAGAGAGAGGGGACAGAGAGAGGGGGGACAGAGAGAGGGGTGACAGAGAGAGGGGGGACAGAGAGAGGGGGGACAGAGAGAGGGGAGGACAGAGACGGGGGGACAGAGAGAGAGGGACAGAGAGAGAGGGGGGACAGAGAGAGGGGGGACAGAGAGAGGGGGACAGAGAGAGAGGGGGGACAGAGAGAGAGGGCGGGACAGAGAGAGGGGGACAGAGAGAGAGGGGGGACAGAGAGAGGGGGGAAGAGAGAGAGGGGGACAGAGAGAGGGGGAGACAGAGAGAGGGGAAAGGAGAGAGGGGGGACAGAGAATGGGGGGGACAGAGATAGAGAGGGACACATAGAGGGGGGTCAGAGAGAGGGGGCGACAGAGAGAGGGAAGGATAGAGAGAGAGGGGGACAGATAGAGGGGGCAGAGAGAGAGGGGGACGGGGGGGACAGAGAGAGGCGGGGGACAGAAAGAGGGAGGACAGAGAGAGAGGGGGACAGAGAGAGAGGGGGACGGGGGGGACAGAGAGAGAGGGGGACAGAGAGAGTGGGACAGAGTGAGGGGGTCAGAGAAAGAGGAGGACAGAGAGGGGGCAGAGAGAGAGGGGAACAGAGAGAGGGGTAAAGATAGAGGCGGGTGGGAGGGAGGGGGGGACAGGGAGAGGTGAAAGAGATAGGGGCACAGAGAGTGGGGGAGATAGAAGGGGACAGAGAGGGGACAGAGAGAGAGGGAACAGAGAGAGTGGGACAGATAGAGGGGGTCAGAGAGAAAGGGGGTCAGAGAGAGAAGGGGACAGAAAGAGGGGAGCAGAGAGAGAGGGGGGCAGAGAGAGGGGGCAGAGAGATGGAGGAACAGAGAGAGGGAGAAAGAGAGAGGCGGGTGTGAGGGAGAGGGGGACAGAAAGAGGGGCAGGTAGCGGGGGTCAGTGAGTGGGGGACAGGAAGAGAGGGGTACAGAGTGGGGTGAGAGAGGGGTTCAGAGAGAGAGGGGGGGATGGAGATAGTAGGGGACAGAGAGAGTGGGGAACAGAGAGAGTGGGGGACAGAGAGAGAGGGGGGACAGAAAGTGAGGGCGACAGAGGGGGGGCAGAGAGGGGGGAGAGAGAGAGGGGGAGAGAGTGAGGGGGCAGAGAGAGAGGGGGACAGAAAGAGGGGGACAGAGAGAGAGGCAGGTGGGAGAGAGAGAGGGGTCAGAGAGAGGCTGGTGGGAGAGAGTGTGGGACAGAGAGAGGGGGGCAGAGAGAGAGGGGGCCAAATAGGGGGGATAGAGGGAAGCGGATGGGAGATGGGGGGGGCAGAGAGAGGGCGACAGACAGAGGGGGGCAGAGAGCGGGGGTGAGAGAGGCAGGTGGGAGAGAGAGGGGGACAGAGAGAAGGGGACAGACAGATGGAGACAGACAGAGGGGGACAGAGAGCATGGAACAGAGAGAGGCGGGTGGGAAAGAGAGGGGGACAGAGAGAGGGGGATCAGAGACAGGGGGGACAGAGAGAGGAGGACAGAGAGAGCGTGACAGAGAGAGAGGGGGAAAGAGAGAGAGGGGGACAGAGGGAGGGGGGACAGAGAGACGGTGACAGAGGAGGGCGTACAGAGAGGGCGACAGAGTTAGAGGGACAGAGAAAGGGGGGTCAGAGAGAGGGGGGAGAGAGAGAGGGGGAGATAGAGAGGGGGAGAGAGGGGGGGGGAGAGAGAGGGGGAGAGAGTGAGGGGGCAGAGAGAGAGGGGGACAGAAAGAGGGGGACAGAGAGAGAGGCAGGTGGGAGAGAGAGAGGGGTCAGAGAGAGGCTGGTGGGAGAGAGTGTGGGACAGAGAGAGGGGGGCAGAGAGAGAGGGGGCCAAATAGGGGGGATAGAGGGAAGCGGATGGGAGATGGGGGGGGCAGAGAGAGGGCGACAGACAGAGGGGGGCAGAGAGCGGGGGTGAGAGAGGCAGGTGGGAGAGAGAGGGGGACAGAGAGAAGGGGACAGACAGATGGAGACAGACAGAGGGGGACAGAGAGCATGGAACAGAGAGAGGCGGGTGGGAAAGAGAGGGGGACAGAGAGAGGGGGATCAGAGACAGGGGGACAGAGAGAGGAGGACAGAGAGAGCGTGACAGAGAGAGAGGGGGAAAGAGAGAGAGGGGGACAGAGGGAGGGGGGACAGAGAGACGGTGACAGAGAGGGCGTACAGAGAGGGCGACAGAGTTAGAGGGACAGAGAAAGGGGGGTCAGAGAGAGGGGGAGAGAGAGAGGGGGAGATAGAGAGGGGGAGAGAGGGGGGGGAGAGAGAGGGGGACAGAGAGAGGGGGACAGAGGGAGGGGGGACAGAGAAGGGGCGGAGAGAGGGTGACAGAGAGAGGGGGGACAGAGAGAGGAAGGCAGAGAGAGGGGGTGAGGAGAGAGGCAGACAGAGAGAGGGGACAGCGTGTGGGGGAGATGGAGGGGGTCAGAGAGAGGGGGACAGAGAGAGAGGGGACATATAGAGGCGGGACAGAGAGGGGGGACAGAGAGAGGAGGGGAGAGAGAGAGGGGACAGAGAGAAAGGGGGGCAGGGAGAGTGGGACAGAGTGAGAGGGTAAGAGAAAAAGGGGGACAGAGAGAAAGGGGGGCAGGGAGAGTGGGACAGAGTGAGAGGGTAAGAGAAAAAGGGGGACAGAGAGAAAGGGGGGCAGGGAGAGTGGGACAGAGTGAGGGGTAAGAGAAAAAGGGGGACAGAGAGAAGGGGGGCAGGGAGAGTGGGACAGAGTGAGAGGGTAAGAGAAAAAGGGGGGACAGAGAGAAAGGGGGGGCAGGGAGAGTGGGACAGAGTGAGAGGGTAAGAGAAAAAGGGGACAGAGAGAAAGGGGGGCAGAGTGGGGGGCATAGAGGGGGGGGCAGAAAGAGGGGGGAACAGAGAGAGGGGGGAACAGAGAGAGGGGGGGACAGAGAGAGGGGGGAACAGAGAGAGGGGGGGAACAGAGAGGGGGGTGAACAGAGAGAGAGGGGGGGACAGAGAGAGGGGGGGAACAGAGAGAGGGGGGGAACAGAGAGGGGGGGAACAGAGAGAGGGGGGGGGCAGAGAGAGGGGGGGAACAGAGAGAGGGAGAAAGAGAGAGGGGAGAAAGAGAGAGGGGGGGAACAGAGAGAGGGAGAAAGAGAGAGGGAGAAAGAGAGAGGGGGAGAGAGAGAGGGAGAAAGAGAGAGGGGACAGAGAGAGGGGGGAACAGAGAGAGAGGGGGACAGAGAGAAGGAGAAAGAGAGAGGGGGGACAGAGAGAGAGGGGGGACAGAGAGAGAGGGGGACAGAGAGAGAGGGGGACAGAGTGAGGGGGGGACAGAGAGAGAGGGGGACAGAGAGAGGGGGGACAGAGAGAGAGGGGGGACAGAGAGAGGGGGGACAGAGAGAGGGGGGGGGAACAGAGAGAGAGGGGGGACAGAGAGAGAGGGGGGACAGAGAGAGAGGGGGGACAGAGAGAGGGAGAAAGAGAGAGGGGGGGGACAGAGAGAGGGGGGGACAGAGAGAGGGGGGACAGAGAGAGAGGGGGGACAGAGAGAGGCAGGTGGGAGGGAGGGGAGCAGAGAGAGAGGGGCAGAGAGAGGAGGACAGACAGAGGAGGGACAGAGAGAGAGGGGAACAGAGAGAGAGGGGGACAGAGAGAGAGGGGGACAGAGAGAGAGGGGGACAGAGAGAGGGGGGACAGAGAGAGGGGGGGGACAGAGAGAGAGGGGGACAGAGAGAGAGGGGGGACAGAGAGAGAGGGGGACAGAGAGAGTGGGGACAGAGAGAGGGGGGGGACAGAGAGAGGGGGGGACAGAGAGAGAGGGGGACAGAGACAGGGGGACAGAGAGAGGGGGGACAGAGAGAGGGGCGACAGAGAGAGGGGGACAGAGAGAGGGGGGACAGAGAGAGGGCCGACAGAGAGAGGGGGGGACAGAGAGAGAGGGGGACAGAGAGAGAGGGGGACAGAGAGAGAGGGGATAGAGAGAGGGGGCGACAGAGAGAGAGGGGGGACAGAGAGAGAGGGGGGACAGAGAGAGAGGGGGACAGAGAGAGAGGGGGGACAGAGAGAGAGGGGATAGAGAGAGGGGGGACAGAGATAGAGGGGATAGAGAGAGGGGGGACAGAGAGAGGGGGACAGAGAGAGAGGGGGGACAGAGAGAGGGGGGACAGAGAGAGGGGGGACAGAGAGAGGGGGGGGACAGAGAGAGGGGGGAAGAGAGAGAGGGGGGACAGAGAGAGGGGGGACAGAGAGAGGGGGGGACAGAGAGAGAGGGGGGACAGAGAGAGGGGGGACAGAGAGAGGGGGGACAGAGAGAGGGGGGACAGAGAGAGGGGAACAGAGAGAGAGGGGGGACAGAGAGAGGGGGACAGAGAGAGAGGGCGGGACAGAGAGAGAGGGGACAGAGAGAGGGGGGACAGAGAGAGGGGGGGACAGAGAGAGGGGGGACAGAGAGAGGGGGGACAGAGAGAGGGGGGGGACAGAGACGGGGGGACAGAGAGAGAGGAACAGAGAGAGAGGGGGGACAGAGAGAGGGGGGACAGAGAGAGGGGGACAGAGAGAGAGGGGGGACAGAGAGAGAGGGGGGACAGAGAGAGGGGGGAAGAGAGAGAGGGGGGACAGAGAGAGAGGGGGGACAGAGAGAGAGGGGGACATAGAGAGAGGGGGGACAGAGAGAGGGGGGACAGAGAGAGAGGTGGACAGAGAGAGAGGGGGACAGAGAGAGAGGGGGGACAGAGAGAGAGGGGGGGACAGAGAGAGAGGGGGGGACAGAGAGAGGGGGACAGAGAGAGGGGGCAGATAGAGAGGGGGACAGAGAGAGGGGGACAGAGAGAGGGGGGACAGAGAGAGAGGGGGAAGAGAGAGGGGCGACAGAGAGAGAGGGGGAAGAGAGAGAGGGGGACAGAGAGAGAGTGGGACAGAGAGAGGGGGGAAAGAGAGAGGGGGGACAGAGAGCGGGGGGACAGAGAGGGGGGGACAGAGAGAGAGGGGCGACAGAGAGAGAGTGGGAAGAGAGGGAAGGGGACAGAGAGAGCGGGACAGAGAGAGGGGGGACAGAGAGAGGGGGACAGAGAGAGGGGGGACAGAGAGAGAGGGACAGAGAGAGGGGGGGGACAGAGAGAGGGGGACAGAGAGAGGGGGGACAGAGAGAGGGGGACAGAGAGAGGGGGACAGAGAGAGGGGAACAGATAGAGAGGGGGACAGAGAGAGAGGGGGACAGAGAGAGGGGGACAGAGAGAGAGGGGGACAGAGAGAGAGGGGGGACAGAGAGAGGGGGACAGAGAGAGGGGGACAGATAGAGAGGGGGACAGAGAGAGAGGGGGACAGAGAGAGGGGGGGGACAGAGAGAGGGGGACAGAGAGAGAGGGGGGACAGAGAGAGAGGGACAGAGAGAGGCGGGACAGAGAGAGGGGGGACAGAGAGAGGGGGGACAGAGAGGGGGGGACAGAGAGAGAGGGGGACAGAGAGAGGGGGGAAGAGAGAGAGGGGGACAGAGTGAGGGGGACAGAGAGAGGGGGGGATAGAGAGGGGGACAGAGAGAGGGGGGGACAGAGAGAGGGGGACAGAGAGAGAGGGGGGACAGAGAGAGGGGGGACAGAGAGAGGGGGGACAGAGAGAGGGGGACAGAGAGAGAGGGGGAAGAGAGAGAGGGGGACAGAGAGAGAGGGGGACAGAGTGAGGGGGGGACAGAGAGAGAGGGGGACAGAGAGAGGGGGGACAGAGAGAGAGCGGGGCAGAGAGAGAGGGGGGACAGAGAGAGCGGGGAAAGAGAGAGGGGGGACAGAGAGAGGGGAACAGAGAGAGAGGGGGGACAGAGAGAGGGGGGACAGAGAGGGGGGGACAGAGAGAGGGGGACAGAGAGAGGGGAACAGAGAGAGAGGGGGGACAGAGAGAGGGGGACAGAGAGAGAGGGGGGACAGAGAGAGGGGAACAGAGAGAGAGGGGGGACAGAGAGAGGGGGACAGAGAGAGGGGGGACAGAGAGAGGGGAACAGAGAGAGAGGGGGGACAGAGAGAGGGGGGACAGAGAGAGGGGAACAGAGAGAGAGGGGGGGACAGAGAGAGGGGGACAGAGAGAGGGGGGACAGAGAGAGGGGGGACAGAGAGAGGGGAACAGAGAGAGGGGGGGACAGAGAGAGGGGAACAGAGAGAGAGGGGGGACAGAGAGAGGGGGACAGAGAGAGAGGGGGGACAGAGAGAGAGGGGGGACAGAGAGAGTGGGAGAGAGAGAGGGGGGACAGAGAGAGGGGGGGGACAGAGAGATGGGGGACAGAGAGAGAGGGGGGGACAGAGAGAGGGGGGACAGAGAGAGGGGGGACAGAGAGAGAGGGGGGACAGAGAGAGGGGGGACAGAGAGAGGGGGGACAGAGAGAGGGGGGACAGGGAGAGGGGAACAGAGAGAGAGGGGGGACAGAGAGAGGGGGACAGAGAGAGAGGGCGGGACAGAGAGAGAGGGGACAGAGAGAGGGGGGACAGAGAGAGGGGGGACAGAGAGAGGGGGGACAGAGAGAGGGGGGACAGAGAGAGGGGGGGACAGAGACGGGGGACAGAGAGAGAGGAACAGAGAGAGAGGGGGGACAGAGAGAGGGGGGACAGAGAGAGGGGGACAGAGAGAGAGGGGGGACAGAGAGAGAGGGCGGGACAGAGAGAGGGGGACAGAGAGAGAATGGGGACAGAGAGAGGGGGGAAGAGAGAGAGGGGGGACAGAGAGAGAGGGGGAACAGAGAGAGAGGGCGACAGAGAGAGAGGGGGGACAGAGAGAGGGGGGGACAGAGAGAGAGGGGGGACAGAGAGAGAGGGGGGACAGAGAGAGAGGGGGGACAGAGAGAGAGGGGGGGGACAGAGAGAGAGGGGGGACAGAGAGAGGGGGACAGAGAGAGGGGGGCAGATAGAGAGGGGGGACAGAGAGAGGGGGACAGAGAGAGGGGGGACAGAGAGAGAGGGGGAAGAGAGAGAGGGGGACAGAGAGAGAGTGGGACAGAGAGAGGGGGGAAAGAGAGAGCGGGGACAGAGAGCGGGGGGACAGAGAGGGGGGGACAGAGAGAGAGGGGGGACAGAGAGAGAGGGGGAAGAGAGGGAAGGGGACAGAGAGAGCGGGACAGAGAGAGGGGGGACAGAGAGAGAGGGGACAGAGAGAGGGGGACAGAGAGAGAGGGACAGAGAGAGGGGGGGGGACAGAGAGAGGGGTACAGAGAGAGGGGGGGACAGAGAGAGGGGGACAGAGAGAGGGGGGACAGAGAGAGGGGAACAGATAGAGAGGGGGACAGAGAGAGAGGGGGACAGAGAGAGGGGGACAGAGAGAGAGGGGGACAGAGAGAGAGGGGGGACAGAGAGAGGGGGACAGAGAGAGGGGGGACAGATAGAGAGGGGGACAGAGAGAGAGGGGGACAGAGAGAGGGGGGGACAGAGAGAGGGGGACAGAGAGAGAGGGGGGGACAGAGAGAGAGGGACAGAGAGAGGCGGGACAGAGAGAGGGGGGACAGAGAGAGGGGGGACAGAGAGGGGGGGACAGAGAGAGAGGGGGACAGAGAGAGGGGGGGAAGAGAGAGAGGGGGACAGAGTGAGCGGGACAGAGAGAGGGGGGGATAGAGAGGGGGACAGAGAGAGGGGGGACAGAGAGAGGGGGACAGAGAGAGAGGGGGGACAGAGAGAGGGGGGACAGAGAGAGGGGGGACAGAGAGAGGGGGACAGAGAGAGAGGGGAAGAGAGAGAGGGGGACAGAGAGAGAGGGGGACAGAGTGAGGGGGGGACAGAGAGAGAGGGGGACAGAGAGAGGGGGGACAGAGAGAGAGCGGGGCAGAGAGAGAGGGGGGGACAGAGAGAGAGGGGGGACAGAGAGAGGGGGACAGAGAGAGGGGGCAGATAGAGAGGGGGACAGAGAGAGGGGGACAGAGAGAGAGGGCGGGACAGAGAGAGGGGGACAGAGAGAGAGGGGGGACAGAGAGAGGGGGGAAGAGAGAGAGGGGGGACAGAGAGAGAGGGGGGACAGAGAGAGAGGGGGACAGAGAGAGAGGGGGGACAGAGAGCGGGGGGACAGAGAGGGGGGGACAGAGAGAGAGGGGCGACAGAGAGAGAGTGGGAAGAGAGGGAAGGGGACAGAGAGAGCGGGACAGAGAGAGGGGGGACAGAGAGAGGGGGACAGAGAGAGGGGGACAGAGAGAGAGGGACAGAGAGAGGGGGGGGACAGAGAGAGGGGGACAGAGAGAGGGGGGGACAGAGAGAGGGGGACAGAGAGAGGGGGACAGAGAGAGGGGAACAGATAGAGAGGGGGACAGAGAGAGAGGGGGGACAGAGAGAGGGGGACAGAGAGAGAGGGGGACAGAGAGAGAGGGGGGACAGAGAGAGGGGGACAGAGAGAGGGGGACAGATAGAGAGGGGGACAGAGAGAGAGGGGGACAGAGAGAGGGGGGGACAGAGAGAGGGGGACAGAGAGAGAGGGGGGACAGAGAGAGAGGGACAGAGAGAGGCGGGACAGAGAGAGGGGGGACAGAGAGAGGGGGGACAGAGAGGGGGGGACAGAGAGAGAGGGGGACAGAGAGAGGGGGGAAGAGAGAGAGGGGGACAGAGTGAGGGGGACAGAGAGAGGGGGGGATAGAGAGGGGGACAGAGAGAGGGGGGACAGAGAGAGGGGGACAGAGAGAGAGGGGGGACAGAGAGAGGGGGGACAGAGAGAGGGGGGACAGAGAGAGGGGGACAGAGAGAGAGGGGGAAGAGAGAGAGGGGGACAGAGAGAGAGGGGGACAGAGTGAGGGGGGGACAGAGAGAGAGGGGGACAGAGAGAGGGGGGACAGAGAGAGAGCGGGGCAGAGAGAGAGGGGGGACAGAGAGAGCGGGGAAAGAGAGAGGGGGGACAGAGAGAGGGGAACAGAGAGAGAGGGGGGACAGAGAGAGGGGGGACAGAGAGGGGGGGACAGAGAGAGGGGGACAGAGAGAGGGGAACAGAGAGAGAGGGGGGACAGAGAGAGGGGGACAGAGAGAGAGGGGGGACAGAGAGAGGGGAACAGAGAGAGGGGGGACAGAGAGAGGGGGACAGAGAGAGGGGGGACAGAGAGAGGGGAACAGAGAGAGAGGGGGCACAGAGAGAGGGGGGGACAGAGAGAGGGGAACAGAGAGAGAGGGGGGACAGAGAGAGGGGGACAGAGAGAGGGGGGACAGAGAGAGGGGGGACAGAGAGAGGGGAACAGAGAGAGGGGGGGACAGAGAGAGGGGAACAGAGAGAGAGGGGGGACAGAGAGAGGGGGACAGAGAGAGAGGGGGGACAGAGAGAGAGGGGGACAGAGAGAGGGGGAGAGAGAGAGGGGGGACAGAGAGAGGGGGGGGACAGAGAGAGGGGGGACAGAGAGAGAGGGGGGACAGAGAGAGGGGGGACAGAGAGAGGGGGGACAGAGAGAGAGGGGGGACAGAGAGAGGGGGGACAGAGAGAGGGGGGACAGAGAGAGGGGGGACAGGGAGAGGGGAACAGAGAGAGAGGGGGGACAGAGAGAGGGGGACAGAGAGAGAGGGCGGGACAGAGAGAGAGGGGACAGAGAGAGGGGGGACAGAGAGAGGGGGGACAGAGAGAGGGGGGACAGAGAGAGGGGGGGACAGAGAGAGGGGGGGACAGAGACGGGGGGACAGAGAGAGAGGAACAGAGAGAGAGGGGGGACAGAGAGAGGGGGGACAGAGAGAGGGGGACAGAGAGAGAGGGGGGACAGAGAGAGAGGGCGGGACAGAGAGAGGGGGGACAGAGAGAGAATGGGGACAGAGAGAGGGGGGAAGAGAGAGAGGGGGGACAGAGAGAGAGGGGGAACAGAGAGAGAGGGCGACAGAGAGAGAGGGGGGACAGAGAGAGGGGGGGACAGAGAGAGAGGGGGGACAGAGAGAGAGGGGGACAGAGAGAGAGGGGGGACAGAGAGAGAGGGGGGGGACAGAGAGAGAGGGGGGACAGAGAGAGGGGGACAGAGAGAGGGGGGCAGATAGAGAGGGGGACAGAGAGAGGGGGACAGAGAGAGGGGGGACAGAGAGAGAGGGGGAAGAGAGAGAGGGGGACAGAGAGAGAGTGGGACAGAGAGAGGGGGGGAAAGAGAGAGCGGGGACAGAGAGCGGGGGGACAGAGAGGGGGGGACAGAGAGAGAGGGGGGACAGAGAGAGAGGGGGAAGATAGGGAAGGGGACAGAGAGAGCGGGACAGAGAGAGGGGGGACAGAGAGAGGGGGACAGAGAGAGGGGGACAGAGAGAGAGGGGACAGAGAGAGGGGGGGGACAGAGAGAGGGGTACAGAGAGAGGGGGGACAGAGAGAGGGGGACAGAGAGAGGGGGACAGAGAGAGGGGAACAGATAGAGAGGGGGACAGAGAGAGAGGGGGACAGAGAGAGGGGGACAGAGAGAGAGGGGGACAGAGAGAGAGGGGGGACAGAGAGAGGGGGACAGAGAGAGGGGGACAGATAGAGAGGGGGACAGAGAGAGAGGGGGACAGAGAGAGGGGGGGACAGAGAGAGGGGGACAGAGAGAGAGGGGGGACAGAGAGAGAGGGACAGAGAGAGGCGGGACAGAGAGAGGGGGGACAGAGAGAGGGGGGACAGAGAGGGGGGGACAGAGAGAGAGGGGGACAGAGAGAGGGGGGAAGAGAGAGAGGGGGACAGAGTGAGCGGGACAGAGAGAGGGGGGGATAGAGAGGGGGACAGAGAGAGGGGGGGACAGAGAGAGGGGGACAGAGAGAGAGGGGGGACAGAGAGAGGGGGACAGAGAGAGGGGGGACAGAGAGAGGGGGACAGAGAGAGAGGGGGAAGAGAGAGAGGGGGACAGAGAGAGAGGGGGACAGAGTGAGGGGGGGACAGAGAGAGAGGGGGACAGAGAGAGGGGGGACAGAGAGAGAGCGGGGCAGAGAGAGAGGGGGGGACAGAGAGAGCGGGGACAGAGAGAGGGGGGACAGAGAGAGGGGAACAGAGAGAGAGGGGGGACAGAGAGAGGGGGGGACAGAGAGGGGGGGACAGAGAGAGGGGGACAGAGAGAGGGGAACAGAGAGAGAGGAGGGACAGAGAGAGGGGGACAGAGAGAGAGGGGGGACAGAGAGAGGGGAACAGAGAGAGAGGGGGGACAGAGAGAGGGGGACAGAGAGAGGGGAGACAGAGAGAGGGGAACAGAGAGAGAGGGGGGACAGAGAGAGGGGGGGACAGAGAGAGGGGAACAGAGAGAGAGGTGGGACAGAGAGAGGGGGACAGAGAGAGGGGGGACAGAGAGAGGGGGGACAGAGAGAGGGGAACAGAGAGAGGGGGGACAGAGAGAGGGGAACAGAGAGAGAGGGGGGACAGAGAGAGGGGGACAGAGAGAGAGGGGGGACAGAGAGAGAGGGGGACAGAGAGAGGGGGAGAGAGAGAGGGGGGACAGAGAGAGAGGGGGACAGAGAGAGGGGGACAGAGAGAGGGGGACAGAGAGAGAGGGGGACAGAGAGAGAGTGGGACAGAGAGAGGGGAGAAAGAGAGAGGGGGGACAGAGAGCGGGGGGACAGAGAGGGGGGGACAGAGAGAGAGGGGGACAGAGAGAGAGGGGGAAGAGAGGGAAGGGGACAGAGAGAGCGGGACAGAGAGAGGGGGGGGGACGGAGGGGGGGGGGGGGGAGGGACGGGGGGGGACGCGGGGGGGGGGGGGACGGGAGGGAGGGGGACAGGAGGGGGGAGGGGGGGAGGGAGGGGGGGGGACGGGGGGGAGGGGGGGGAGGGAGGGGGGGGGGGGGGGACAGAGAGAGGGGGACAGAGAGAGAGGGACAGAGAGAGGGGGGGGGACAGAGAGAGGGGGACAGAGAGAGGGGGGGACAGAGAGAGGGGGGACAGAGAGAGGGGGACAGAGAGAGGGAAACAGATAGAGAGGGGGACAGAGAGAGAGGGGGGACAGAGAGAGGGGGGACAGAGAGAGAGGGGGACAGAGAGAGAGGGGGGACAGAGAGAGGGGGACAGAGAGAGGGGGACAGATAGAGAGGGGGACAGAGAGAGAGGGGGACAGAGAGAGGGGGGGACAGGAGAGGGGGGGGGGGGGGGGGGGGGGGGGGGGGGGGGGGGGGGGGGGGGGGGGGGGGGGGGGGGGGGGGGGGGGGGGGGGGGGGGGGGGGGGGGGGGGGGGGGGGGGGGGGGGGGGGGGGGGGGGGGGGGGGGGGGGGGGGGGGGGGGGGGGGGGGGGGGGGGGGGGGGGGGGGGGGGGGGGGGGGGGGGGGGGGGGGGGGGGGGGGGGGGGGGGGGGGGGGGGGGGGGGGGGGGGGGGGGGGGGGGGGGGGGGGGGGGGGGGGGGGGGGGGGGGGGGGGGGGGGGGGGGGGGGGGGGGGGGGGGGGGGGGGGGGGGGGGGGGGGGGGGGGGGGGGGGGGGGGGGGGGGGGGGGGGGGGGGGGGGGGGGGGGGGACCCAGAGAGAGAGGGGGGACAGAGAGAGAGGGACAGAGAGAGGCGGGACAGAGAGAGAGGGACAGAGAGAGGGGGGACAGAGAGGGGGGGACAGAGAGAGAGGGGGACAGAGAGAGGGGGGAAGAGAGAGAGGGGGACAGAGTGAGCGGGACAGAGAGAGGGGGGATAGAGAGGGGGACAGAGAGAGGGGGGACAGAGAGAGGGGGACAGAGAGAGAGGGGGGACAGAGAGAGGGGGGACAGAGAGAGGGGGGACAGAGAGAGAGGGACAGAGAGAGACGGGGAAGAGAGAGAGGGGGACAGAGAGAGAGGGGGACAGAGTGAGGGGGGGACAGAGAGAGAGGGGGACAGAGAGAGGGGGGGACAGAGAGAGAGCGGGGCAGAGAGAGAGGGGGGGACAGAGAGAGCGGGGACAGAGAGAGGGGGGACAGAGAGAGGGGAACAGAGAGAGAGGGGGGACAGAGAGAGGGGGGACAGAGAGGGGGGGACAGAGAGAGGGGGACAGAGAGAGGGGAACAGAGAGAGAGGGGGGGGACAGAGAGAGGGGGACAGAGAGAGAGGGGGGACAGAGAGAGGGGAACAGAGAGAGAGGGGGGACAGAGAGAGGGGGACAGAGAGAGGGGGGACAGAGAGAGGGGAACAGAGAGAGAGGGGGGACAGAGAGAGGGGGGACAGAGAGAGGGGAACAGAGAGAGAGGTGGGGACAGAGAGAGGGGGACAGAGAGAGGGGGGACAGAGAGAGGGGGGACAGAGAGAGGGGAACAGAGAGAGGGGGGGACAGAGAGAGGGGAACAGAGAGAGAGGGGGGACAGAGAGAGGGGACAGAGAGAGAGGGGGGACAGAGAGAGAGGGGGACAGAGAGAGGGGGAGAGAGAGAGGGGGACAGAGAGAGAGGGGGACAGAGAGAGGGGGGACAGAGAGAGGGGGACAGAGAGAGAGGGGGACAGAGAGAGGGGGGACAGAGAGAGGGGGGGGACAGAGAGAGAGGGGGACAGAGAGAGGGGGGACAGAGAGAGAGGGGGACAGAGAGAGGGGGGACAGAGAGAGGGGGGACAGAGAGAGGGGGGACAGAGAGAGGGGGACAGAGAGAGAGGGGGGCAGAGAGAGAGAGGGGGACAGAGAGAGAGGGGGACAGAGAGAGGGGGACAGAGAGAGAGGGGGACAGAGAGAGGGGGGACAGAGAGAGGGGGACAGAGAGAGAGGGGGACAGAGAGAGGAGGGGGACAGAGAGAGAGGGGTACAGAGAGAGAGGGGGACAGAGAGAGAGGGGGGACAGAGAGAGGGGGACAGAGAGAGAGGGGGACAGAGAGAGAGGGGGACAGAGAGAGGAGGGGGACAGAGAGAGGGGGGACAGAGAGAGAGGGGGACAGAGAGAGGGGGGACAGAGAGAGAGGGGGACAGAGAGAGAGGGTGACAGAGAGAGGGGGGACAGAGAGAGAGGGGGGACAGAGAGAGGGGGACAGAGAGAGTGGGGACAGAGAGAGGGGGGACAGAGAGAGAGAGGGGGACAGAGAGGGGGGGACAGAGAGAGGGGGGGACAGAGAGGGGGGGACAGAGAGAGGGGGGGGAAGAGAGAGAGGGGGACAGAGAGAGAGGGGGACAGAGAGAGGGGGGACAGAGAGAGGGGGGACAGAGAGGGGGGGACAGAGAGAGGGGGGACAGAGAGAGGGGTGACAGAGTGGGGGGGACATAGAGAGAGGGGGAAGAGAGAGAGGGGGACAGAGAGAGAGTGGGACAGAGAGAGGGGGGACAGAGAGAGGGGGGACAGAGAGAGGGGGGATAGAGAGAGGGGGAAGTAGAGGGGTGAGAGAGAGGGGGAAGAGAGAGAGGGGCACAGGGAATGGGGGAAATAGAGGGGGTCAGAGATGGGGACAGAAAAAGTGGAAGGTAGAGGGGGTCAGAGAGATGGGCACAGAGAGAGGGGCACAGAGAGTGGGGAGATAGAGGGGGACAGAGAGACATAGGCAGAGAGAGATCGGGGCAGAGAGAGTGGGACAGAGTGAGGGGGTCAGAGAGGGAGAGGGGGACAGAGAGAGGGGGGGACAGAGAGAGGGGGGGACAGAGAGAGGGGGGACAGAGAGAGGGGGGACAGAGAGAGGGGCACAGAGAAAGGGGGGCAGAGAGAAGGGGAGATAGAGGGGGTCAGAGAGAGGGGGACAGAGTGAGGGGGTCAGAGAGAGGGGCACAGAGAAAGGGGGGCAGAGAGAATGGGAGATAGAGGGGGTCAGAGAGAGGGGGACAGAGAAAGGGGGGCAGAGAGAAGGGGAGATAGAGG